>NC_059439.1:23545405-23914038 GCF_021028975.2 Sphaerodactylus townsendi
GCTGAGGACAGCTGAATAGCCTTTGGGCCAGGGATCACCAGCAAATTGCTATTTGCCATGCATATTGCTCTTGGGAGCATATGTTGGAGGAGGTAATCTCGCAGGCACAACCTGTGTGACCACATAAGTTGCCACTGTCATTGTCATCCTCATCTCATCCTCATCTCATCCTCATCAGAAAGCTGAATTATGGATTCAGAAGTGAATACTTCTACTTTGGGAGTCAATAGTTTAGACATAAAAATTACTAGTAGTTGCAACCACTGGTGATTTGTTAGCCAGTCTTTCTCATCACTTCCCAGTTTTTATCCACTACTGAGATTGTTCATTTTGAATAGTCCTTATGAATTGACAGATGTGTTAAATTTCATAGGTATTTCTGACCCATCCATTCTTGAAAATGATTATCCTGGTACCCTCTATATCTCTCTGTGTTATGTGAGTGTACTGATTTTCCAGATTGTCATCTGATACCTAGTAGGAAGTGCCTTAATATCACAACAATGAACTTTTATGAAGATTTTCTTTCTCTTACTAATGTAGATAATTTTACGGACATAATGATATGGATTGGCTTAGTAAAGGACACCATGTTTCCAAGGCCCCTTCCGCACATGCAAAATAGTGCATTTTCAAACCACTTTCACAACTGTTTGCAAGTGGATTTTGCCATTCCGCACAGCTTCAAAGAGCACTGAAAGCAGTTTGAAAGTGCATTATTCTGCATCTGCGGAATGAGCCCAAGACCAGAACAAGACTGTTAACATTGGGATGTTTAGGAAGTCATCAACTTAAAGGTTTACCATATGTTGGAAATTGACTTAATGGCAGAGGACCCACATAACACATTTTCTTCTCTGATGTTGCATGATTATAATGTATCTAGTTTGCTCTGCCTCTTCTTAAGTGTGCTTGCAAGGTGCTCAGCAGGACTGACAACTCTGAGGAACAGAGCTTCAAAAAATGCACTGAATATTCAATCCTAACACCTTAACTTTTAATCAGGCTGTCCTCATGCTTTACATTGCTTATTTTTATGTCAGGTATGATTTACAATACAGCTTAAAGCCCATGTTTGTTCGGAATATTTTAAAACTAACAGGTTGGAAGTCTGATAAGTCATTTGAACCTAACAATGTTGAAAATGGTAAGGAAGTGTTTTTCTTTCGCCAAGGCTCATTCCGCACGTGCAGAATAATGCACTTTCAAACTGCTTTCAGTCCTCTTTGAAGCAGTGCGGAATAGCAAAACCCACTTTCAAACAGTTGTGAAAGTGGTTTGAAAATGCATTATTTTGTGTGTGCAGAAGGGGCCCAAGATTCTGTCAACTGATTACTTGTTATATATTTAACACTTTTTAATATATTGCTCCAAAATACCACTATCAAAAAACGTGTCAAAATACAAGTAAAACAATGTTCAACTGTAAACAATCAATGTAACATAGCTGGGAAATAGAGAACTGGATAATAACGTATTAAGTCGATTTTTTATTTTAAAAATCTTTTTAAATGGAAGCATGTTTAGTTGCCAGAGCTCTATAGAAACCAGTGGCTTCCAACTTTCAAGGAGCTCTTTATACCATGGTACATTAACCTAGAATTTCTGGCTCATTCCGCACATGCAGAATAATGCACTTTCAAACTGCTTTCAGTGCTCTTTGAAGCTGTGCAGAATAGCAAAATCCACTTGCAAACAGTTGTGAAAGTGGTTTGAAAATGCATTATTTTGCATGTGTGGAAGGGGCCTCTGATTGTTCCACAGGAATCCAGGATATGTCGATAGAGTGCAAAGTTGAATAGCTAGGGAAGGAGCAGAACTCAGGAAATATCTATCTGAATCTCACCCCATGCACAGATTTCCTTCGTTTTGCTCCCCCCACCCCATTTTTCAGTATGGAAATAGTGATATTGTAGCCTTTACAACACTCCCATTGTAGAAATCAGATATAATTTATGTGAAGCGGGTCATCAGATGATAACTATTGGGATTATGCTCAAAACTAGATATTCCATTTATGCTAGACTGTGGCTTCATTCATGGTAGACTGCATACCACCATCTCCTTCCTAGAAAATTTTGAACTTGACCTGTCTAGACCCTAACCAGTACTCTCCTGAATTTTCCCCACTAGGCCAGTTTTGTTCATATGCAATTGCAGCAACATATCTTAATCAGAATAGATGGACGGGTCCTCTCTCTTACCTTGTTAATGGTTTACTGATCTGAAAGATTTTAAGGACAGATAGAAACCAAAGCAGCTTTTTGTCCTATATGTTGAAAGATCTTCAGTCTTTAGTATATAAGCAGTCTGATAAGTCTAACAAATGGACCCTAAACTCTGCTGTGCAATACAGGCTACTCAGAGAAAGATCTTTTATATGTAGCATGCTTTGTTCTGTCTAGTGTGTTTTCTGTTCTCAAGGGAAAATGAAGCACTTTATCTTTCCCAATTCATTACTGATAATACGGTTGGCCAATAAAATACTCCCTAATTGTCAAATATTTTGAGATGATAACACAAACATGGTACTTCTGAAGAACTCATAGAACTGTATATACTTAAGATGAATTATGGCTAGGAATTTTGGCAACAGTCACAACTCGGAACTAAAAGTTCCATATTGCTTTTTAGATATAAAGGGGAAAAATAAAGCTGAAAGATGCTATCTGCACAGTTCCTCTGAGAAATGAACTTGTCATTAGGGAAAACATGTTATGCAGGAGCACTGCAGCAAAGAAATTACCTGTTTTGTACAAGGGACTGGAAAGTCAGCTTTCGCACATAGGTCAGAGAGATAACAGAATGAGAACAGTAGCTGGGCTTTCTGTAGCTTCAGAAAGTACAAGATACAAAGGATATGGGCAATGTTCATAACCAGAATACAGGATTGAACATGAACACTATGCCCACTGGCTACAAATATAAATTACAAAAGAGGATTAAAGTGCACGTGCCTTTTTAATAAGTGACTGGTGTTCTTATGTAAACATTAATAGACATACATAACACTTACAAAGATACAGCAAAAAAAACCCTGGAGGCTATTTGCCAACCAGAGAGAGGTTGTGTTTAGGCACAAATGGGACATCTTCCAACCCTTAAGAGTAATTATTCCCCGAGAAGAGAATAAGCAGCAAAGATAGCAAACATCTCTTATGATCTGCACAAAAGTTGTAAGACTTAATTAGCTCACGGCATGAGTCATAAATAGTCTATTATAAAAGTTCTTTTCATGGCTCCAACCATGTATCTTTGTAAGTGTTATGTACATCTGTTCATGTTTATATAAGAACCTCAGTCACTTATTAAAACTGTATGTGCACTTTAATCCTCTTTTGTAATTAACATTTGTACCCCGTCAGCATAGTGTTCTGTTCTGTATTCTCATTCTGTTGCTTCCTCAACGAAAGCTGAATTTTATGATTAGAGAGATAGCATCGCATCGCATCGCATCGCATCGCATCGCATCGCATCGCATCGCATCGCATAGCAAGCCTTTATTGGCATAGACAACAGTACAACAATAATTAAAAAAACAGATTAAAAAGCATATACAATACAGGAAATAAATGCTAGGTTGAAGGAAATCTACTGGCGTTAAGTAATTTCCTGGAGAAAATCTGCCACTATCATACAGAGAGAAGGATCAGGATTGTCCAACAAGTAGTGTAATCTAATTAAATCGGGGAGATGGGGTAAAGGTAAAGGAGTAAGATTCACATACTTGGATCTGATTTCCTTGAATCTGAGACAGTGTAGAAATTGATGGGCCAGAGATTCAACTGAGCCATCGTTACATGGGCACAATCTTTTAGCCTTTTCTTGCTTATTAAATCTGCCATGTAACAAGGCAGAAGGCATAACAGTAAACCTGGCGAGCATTATGGCTCTCCTTTGAGCAGGGTTTATTAAGCAATACAGGTAGTGTGCCAAGTGGCCCCATTCAAATGGGAGAGAAAAATACAGGGGGGAGCACGTTTTCTTGGCTGCGGTGATTAGGGTAGAGAACTTGATTAGAGAGATAGGCAAGTGATGGCTATCTTGGATGAATCCATCTCTCTCTCATCTCACTCTCCATCATTGTTCAACACTGTTCATGCCAGTCAAGGATGGTAGAAACCACTGAACATCTGTTTTTATATTGTAGCTTCTATCAAGCTATTCAAAATCAGAGCATCTCTACAATTTTGTCTAACTATCCTGGAAGGACAGGCACTTTTATATATCCTTGCTTCTTAGTGATAACAATGCAACTATCTTTAAGGTAGCAAGATCCTGTGCTATGGCATGTTCAGTAAGGAAGAAAATTACCATCCCGACTCAACTGATGCTTCAAATCCAGGGCTTCACCAGTGTTGCACAAAAATGCCCCCAATCCTCCCCTGCCACAGGAGAACAGGACTTGTTCCGCGAGCGAAGGCTTCTACCTGTAAAACAATTGAACATCAGTTCTCATTGTAAAGATTTGGCAGTCTATCGCTGCTTTTTTCTCGAGGCCATCTTGAAGAAATTTTCGAGTGAGATCAGACAAGGAAATAGTTTCAGTACTTGCTTAGTGACATCATCCCTCACACTACTGAACTGAAGCTGCCATAGAGTTTCTTTAACAAAGGTACTTGGATTTCATATGTGAAGACCTTTTGTGGGAAATTTTAGTCAATTGGTTTTAACCTAATTTGTATTTTACCACTTTTTATATGCCATTAAAGGTATTGTATTTGTTGTATTTGTATATATCCTTGCTTCTTAGTGATAACAATGCAACTATCTTTAAGGCTATTGTCCATTCACAGATCCTGGCTCATGCTATACGTTCAGTAAGGAAGAAAATTACCATCCCGACTCAACTGATGCTTCAAATCCAGGGCTTCACCAGTGTTGCACAAAAATGCCCCCAATCCTCCCCTGCCAAGAAGGAAGACTGAGGGAAGGCTTCTATGTGTTAAACAAAATGCTGGGGTCTGCCCCTTTTAGTGTGGGGGGAATTAGCGAGTGGTTTCAGTGCTCTTTAAAGCTGTGCGGAATAGCAAAATCCACTTGCAAACAGTTGTGAAAGTGGTTTGAAAACGCATTATTTTGCGTGTGTGGAAGGGGCCAGTGTGTGCTTCACTTGGTTTAAAACTACATTGTTCTCTGCAAGCCCTTAATTTCCCCACAAAGTGGTGCTGTTATGGAATTTTAATTCTTAGTTGCTTTTGTAGCAGCCTATCCCTAAGGAATTTAGAAGTTTGGGTTGAAACGCTCTAGGGATTTAACTTGTCTTGAGGCCATCAAGTTTATTCTCTGTAGTTGGTAAAGTGAACAAAAATTAATTATATACACTGTTATGTGCAGATTTCTTTTCTCCGTGTGATGGAGGCTACTGGATCTAGCCATTCCATTGTTTGTTCTGGATCACCCATTCTTAGTTGATTCAGATGAAGGTATTGTTTCAAGTTTATTTTTGCAGGGTTTCCCCCCTAATGAACTAATACGTCATTTTTGAAATTTTAATGTGACTTCAAATATATCTTAAACTTCTAAAGATCAGAGGTATGAAAGATGCTGTTGTGAATTTTGCACACGAGGTTCCTATCTCAGGGAAAAGTAGCTGCTAGTATGGATTTTACATAATTAAAAGGTAAATAACTGTGGACTGTTTGGCCTCTGCGCCCTCCCCCACCCCACTCACGGTGTCCTCCTCGTCGCCTGGAGGTCGGAGGACAGTGTGGGCAGGGCTGCGACGCCCCGCAGGCGACGAGGAGGACACCGTGAGTGGGGCGGAGACGGGAGACACCGCGCCGCAGGGAAGACGCTCCCTCCCCAACAACAACCCTTTAAAGGGTTGTTGTTTAGGGCGGCTTGACGCCGCCCTGGGGGGAGGGAAGAAGAGTCAGGTGTGCGAACAGCGGCCTATGCCATTTGGATAGGTAAATGCATTAAGTTGTTATTTCCCTCCCCCATCCTCCCCAAAATTGGGACCATGTCTTTTTTTCAATTGTGCTTATAACTTAGGTCAAGATCTCAAAAGTAGCAGATACAGAGGGTTCACTTGTATCTGGACTATACAAATTCAGATTCGAACAATTAAAAAAAAAATTCCCAACACATACGGAAATAAATATTGGGGAGCAGAATTCTAACGTAGCTTTTTTCCATGGTATGATAACTTTCTCCTTGCATGAATCTTCTCATCTCTTTTTGCAACATGTAAAGTGTCTTTCTCTGGCAGAACCACACTTTCCTCCAGTGGAACCCTCTCTCACTAGCAGACACCTTGCAGTGAAAAATGGATCCATCTTTAACGGATGAGACCTTTTCGATCCAATCCAGTGCCAGTAAATTAGAAGATCTTTCCAGTACTTAAAATCTAAAAATTCAGGTAAGAACCTCTAGGCCCGTGATGGCGAACCTTTGGCACTCCAGATGTTATGGACTACAATTCCCATCAGCCCCTGCCTGCAATTATATAGGGGAGAGACGGACTGTCTACAGAGAACAACCTCTTGATATTTTAAAGAAGGAATTTCAAAACAATTAGCAAATTCCCCTCTGGAATATGTGATGCAATACTCATTAAGGTATCAAAATACATCTATTTGTTATTTGGAACTATTATTTAGAAAACCAGTGTTCTTCCTCTTCAGAGACCTGTTTGAGTGAGCTGTAACAAGTGAATTATCACAATCACAGGAAGTTTTGTAATTTTTTTAAGTTTAATTAAAAATAGTCATTCTTTCCTTTTCATGCCTCTCCAACAAACAAACAAACCTGAATAACCTAAGGCAACAAATAATAATTTAAAAAAAATGTTAACAAAATGAAGTAAATATAACACTAGCAGTCGTTGCGTAGTGGTTAAGAACAGGTGTACTCTAATCTGGAGGAACCGGGTTGATTCCCCGCTCTGCCGCTTGAGCTGTATTTGGGGAATTCAGATTAGCCTGTACACTCCAACAAACACCAGCTGGGTGACCTTGGGCTACTCACAGTTCTTCTGAGCTCTCTCAGCCCCACCTACCTCACAGGGTAGTTATTGTGGGGGGGGGGGAGAAATGAGTTTGTAAGCCCCTCTGAGTCTCCTACAAGAGAGAGGGGGATATAAATCTAACTCTTCTCCACCATGCTAATGATGAAGTGAGTAAGTATTGAGAGATTATACCCCAAGATTCTTGTCGGCCTCTGAAATAATACTGGACTTGAATCTAGGTCTTCTACTGAAGATCACATAGCTATTCTTCTGAAAGTATGCTGATGAGTGGGAAGTTCAGTTTGCAAAATATTTAAATAAGAAAGATCCCTCATTTAACATATGGACAAAGTATTACCACAATCAATAACAGCATGAAATAGTGGCTAAGAGCAGTGGGCTCTTATCTGGTGAACTGGATTAGTTTCCCCGCTTCTACACCTGATGTCTGCTGGGTGATCTTGGGCTAGTCACAGTTCAGCCCCATCTTCCTCACAAGGTGCCTGTTGCTGGGGGGAGGGCAATTGTAAGCTGCTTTGAGAGTCGTAGTAGAAAAAATTGTTTAATCTAGTTTAATCTAATTACTCTGCATCTCTACGGCTGTTTCCGCACGGCCGTCGATGCGCCTCCACGCCAGCAAGTATTCTGCCGGCGTGGAGGCGGAGGCTGTTCGCATGCAAGCGTGCGGGTGGCCTCCGGAGAGGCCGGCAGATGCCAAAGGTTCGCCACCACTGCTCTAGGCACTAGGCAGGATGTTTAATTTATATCTGTGAGATTACCCTACCTGTTCTATGCTCAGACAATGCTGCACTTCCAAGTTCTTATACAATGAGAACACTGAACATTTTTATATGACAGTGATGGCGAACCTTTTCGGGACCGAGTGCCCAAATTGCAACCCAAACCCCACTTATTTATTGCAAAGTGCCAACCTGGCAATTTAACCTGAAGGCTGAGGTTTTAGTTTAGAAAAAAAAAAACAGTTGGCTCTCTCTTCCTTCTCCCCACCTGCTCGAGTGGGGTATAGCCTGGTCTAGCCTCCAGTAAGTCCTGCATGCACCACTCTGTGCCTCTCTAGCATCTCTGCCTCCTCTGCACCCCCCCCCCCCCGGCAGCAGCCACCTGGAGCACAGGCACCAGGCCCGCCAGCCGAGTCCTCCCTGCTCACCGCAGTGGCCCAGGCCAGCCTAGATTTCTTCCCCCTTCCCCGTCCCACTCACCTTGTCCCCGTCGTCGGCCTGCTGGCCGTCGAAGCCCCGCCCACGCTGCCCTCCGACCTCCAGGGGCTTCGACGGCCAGCAGGCTGATGACGGAGACAAGGTGAGTGGGACGGGGAAGGGAAACAGCGTGTTCCCGGCGGTGCTGTTCGCACCGCGCCGCCGGGAACATGCTGTTGCGGGAAAAACAACCCTTTAAAGGGTTGTTTTTCAGGGTGGCCTGATGCCGCCCTGGGGGAGGGGGAGCGACGCCAGGTTGGCACTGCTGTTTAGCAGCAGCGCCATCTGTGTGAATGGCTTCCTGGGAACGGCGTTTTTACCGTTCCCAGGGCGCCATAAATAGGCCGTGCGGAAACGGCCTGACAAATTATTTAGAAATCCCACATTTATTTACAAGTCTCCTTAGAGCTTTTTTAACCTCTTTGTTTCTTAAACTATAAATAAGGGGATTAATTAGAGGGGTTAAGACTGTGTAGAAGACTGAGAAGATCTTATTCACTTCCTTCAGAGTTTCTTTCTTTGGTAGTGCATATACAAATATCAAAGAACCATAAAATATGAAAACTACAATGAGGTGGGAAGAACAGGTGGAAAAGGCCTTTTTCCTCCCATCGGCAGATGAGATTTGCGCAATGGCAACAATTATATGCACATAAGACAGCAAGGTCAGATTCTGTAAAGAGACCAAATTTGATTGCTGGTCTTAATGCACTCTCCCCCCCCCCCCCACCCCCCCCCCCCGCCACCCGCCCCCCCGGCCCCCCGGCCCCCCCCCCCCCGCCCCCCCCCCCCCCCCCCCCCCCCCCCCACCCCCCCCCCCCCCCACCCCCCCCCCCCCCCACCCCCCCCCCCCCCCACCCCCCCCCCCCCCCACCCCCCCCCCCCCCCACCCCCCCCCCCCCCCACCCCCCCCCCCCCCCACCCCCCCCCCCCCCCACCCCCCCCCCCCCCCACCCCCCCCCCCCCCCACCCCCCCCCCCCCCCACCCCCCCCCCCCCCCACCCCCCCCCCCCCCCACCCCCCCCCCCCCCCACCCCCCCCCCCCCCCACCCCCCCCCCCCCCCACCCCCCCCCCCCCCCACCCCCCCCCCCCCCCACCCCCCCCCCCCCCCACCCCCCCCCCCCCCCACCCCCCCCCCCCCCCACCCCCCCCCCCCCCCACCCCCCCCCCCCCCCACCCCCCCCCCCCCCCACCCCCCCCCCCCCCCACCCCCCCCCCCCCCCACCCCCCCCCCCCCCCACCCCCCCCCCCCCCCACCCCCCCCCCCCCCCACCCCCCCCCCCCCCCACCCCCCCCCCCCCCCACCCCCCCCCCCCCCCACCCCCCCCCCCCCCCACCCCCCCCCCCCCCCACCCCCCCCCCCCCCCACCCCCCCCCCCCCCCACCCCCCCCCCCCCCCACCCCCCCCCCCCCCCACCCCCCCCCCCCCCCACCCCCCCCCCCCCCCACCCCCCCCCCCCCCCACCCCCCCCCCCCCCCACCCCCCCCCCCCCCCACCCCCCCCCCCCCCCACCCCCCCCCCCCCCCACCCCCCCCCCCCCCCACCCCCCCCCCCCCCCACCCCCCCCCCCCCCCACCCCCCCCCCCCCCCACCCCCCCCCCCCCCCACCCCCCCCCCCCCCCACCCCCCCCCCCCCCCACCCCCCCCCCCCCCCACCCCCCCCCCCCCCCACCCCCCCCCCCCCCCACCCCCCCCCCCCCCCACCCCCCCCCCCCCCCACCCCCCCCCCCCCCCACCCCCCCCCCCCCCCACCCCCCCCCCCCCCCACCCCCCCCCCCCCCCACCCCCCCCCCCCCCCACCCCCCCCCCCCCCCACCCCCCCCCCCCCCCACCCCCCCCCCCCCCCACCCCCCCCCCCCCCCACCCCCCCCCCCCCCCACCCCCCCCCCCCCCCACCCCCCCCCCCCCCCACCCCCCCCCCCCCCCACCCCCCCCCCCCCCCACCCCCCCCCCCCCCCACCCCCCCCCCCCCCCACCCCCCCCCCCCCCCACCCCCCCCCCCCCCCACCCCCCCCCCCCCCCACCCCCCCCCCCCCCCACCCCCCCCCCCCCCCACCCCCCCCCCCCCCCACCCCCCCCCCCCCCCACCCCCCCCCCCCCCCACCCCCCCCCCCCCCCACCCCCCCCCCCCCCCACCCCCCCCCCCCCCCACCCCCCCCCCCCCCCACCCCCCCCCCCCCCCACCCCCCCCCCCCCCCACCCCCCCCCCCCCCCACCCCCCCCCCCCCCCACCCCCCCCCCCCCCCACCCCCCCCCCCCCCCACCCCCCCCCCCCCCCACCCCCCCCCCCCCCCACCCCCCCCCCCCCCCACCCCCCCCCCCCCCCACCCCCCCCCCCCCCCACCCCCCCCCCCCCCCACCCCCCCCCCCCCCCACCCCCCCCCCCCCCCACCCCCCCCCCCCCCCACCCCCCCCCCCCCCCACCCCCCCCCCCCCCCACCCCCCCCCCCCCCCACCCCCCCCCCCCCCCACCCCCCCCCCCCCCCACCCCCCCCCCCCCCCACCCCCCCCCCCCCCCACCCCCCCCCCCCCCCACCCCCCCCCCCCCCCACCCCCCCCCCCCCCCACCCCCCCCCCCCCCCACCCCCCCCCCCCCCCACCCCCCCCCCCCCCCACCCCCCCCCCCCCCCACCCCCCCCCCCCCCCACCCCCCCCCCCCCCCACCCCCCCCCCCCCCCACCCCCCCCCCCCCCCACCCCCCCCCCCCCCCACCCCCCCCCCCCCCCACCCCCCCCCCCCCCCACCCCCCCCCCCCCCCACCCCCCCCCCCCCCCACCCCCCCCCCCCCCCACCCCCCCCCCCCCCCACCCCCCCCCCCCCCCACCCCCCCCCCCCCCCACCCCCCCCCCCCCCCACCCCCCCCCCCCCCCACCCCCCCCCCCCCCCACCCCCCCCCCCCCCCACCCCCCCCCCCCCCCACCCCCCCCCCCCCCCACCCCCCCCCCCCCCCACCCCCCCCCCCCCCCACCCCCCCCCCCCCCCACCCCCCCCCCCCCCCACCCCCCCCCCCCCCCACCCCCCCCCCCCCCCACCCCCCCCCCCCCCCACCCCCCCCCCCCCCCACCCCCCCCCCCCCCCACCCCCCCCCCCCCCCACCCCCCCCCCCCCCCACCCCCCCCCCCCCCCACCCCCCCCCCCCCCCACCCCCCCCCCCCCCCACCCCCCCCCCCCCCCACCCCCCCCCCCCCCCACCCCCCCCCCCCCCCACCCCCCCCCCCCCCCACCCCCCCCCCCCCCCACCCCCCCCCCCCCCCACCCCCCCCCCCCCCCACCCCCCCCCCCCCCCACCCCCCCCCCCCCCCACCCCCCCCCCCCCCCACCCCCCCCCCCCCCCACCCCCCCCCCCCCCCACCCCCCCCCCCCCCCACCCCCCCCCCCCCCCACCCCCCCCCCCCCCCACCCCCCCCCCCCCCCACCCCCCCCCCCCCCCACCCCCCCCCCCCCCCACCCCCCCCCCCCCCCACCCCCCCCCCCCCCCACCCCCCCCCCCCCCCACCCCCCCCCCCCCCCACCCCCCCCCCCCCCCACCCCCCCCCCCCCCCACCCCCCCCCCCCCCCACCCCCCCCCCCCCCCACCCCCCCCCCCCCCCACCCCCCCCCCCCCCCACCCCCCCCCCCCCCCACCCCCCCCCCCCCCCACCCCCCCCCCCCCCCACCCCCCCCCCCCCCCACCCCCCCCCCCCCCCACCCCCCCCCCCCCCCACCCCCCCCCAAGGAAGAAATACATTGGGGTGTGTAGTTGAGGATCGGTCCTTATCACTTACATGATAAGCATATTCCCTACCAGGGTTATTAGATAAATAGATAAAAACATCAGGAAGAGGAAAACTTGGACTGTTGCGTCATCTGAAATTCCCAAAAGAACAAATTGCTTCACAGATGTCTGGTTTTCCATTGTATTATTTTTCTTAGCCGACCTACAGTTGAGAAAAAAAAAATGTAGCAAAAATCAGATTCTGAATTAAGGGGAACAGTGCCAAACACATAATCGCACATTGGCTGTAATAGACCAAGGCACACAAATGAAAGTGCACCAGCTTTCAAAGTGGCCTGAATAGCAGTATGTTGTGGAGCTCCACAGATTATTTGTGACAGTTTACGTCCTCTTACTCTGATGTTATCTCATGGTAGTCAATAAAAATACACTGATCTATAAGCAAATTGTACAAGCATGTGAGCTGTGAAAATGCCGAACTATAACAAGTACTAGGTTGGAGCTGAACTAAATGTTTTGTTAATGGATAGCTAGCCAGGGATAGCTGTCCATTGCATAAATGGAACAGAACTTTTCTCCATCCCCCCCTCCCAGAAATCACTGTAATTAGTTTGTAAAAAATAGCACAGCCAAACACTAGATAAACCTCATCATGAGAAGCTGCTCTTTTTGGAATTTAACAGCTACTCTATAGCAATCCCAGAGAAGGAAAAGGCAGGGAATACATTTACAAATATATTGGCTATGCACAATATTGACTACACAAACTAACCAATGCTCTTTATAATGAAGGATCTCACCCTCTTGCACTCTCTTCATATGTAAACATAGGCAACAGGCAAAAGTTTCCCTTACCTACTCAATGTCTGTCTCTGTCTCCCTTTGTTGAGTCAGCGTAGCTGCTGTTGTTCATCATATAGATGAGTTTTTCTGCGTCTTTCAACAATCTATTTCTTCCTGAGAGTGAATATACCTGTAGTATAACTATGAGTTTTGACTCTCACATGTCCATGTCCAGAGTTATACAAGATGTGTTTTTATCATGGTGCATTCATAGTGAGAGCACTGAAGTAGTAAGGAACCTCCAAAAACCTTGTTTTTAAAATGAGCTAGATCATATAAGAAAGATTACATAATCTCTGAATTCATACCTTAGAGGCTTACCTATTGGAACAAATAAAAAAAGCTAAGTATTTGGGGAATATTTTAATTATTTTGAGATGTCATATTTCATGCTAATTAATACAAAGCTCTGATAAATGACTGGAGTATTTATTGAGAATTATCATGGGAAAGCTCTTAGAAGCAGTCTGCGTATTGTCGAGCTCCTTTCATAGGAAGTGCCACCAGGCTGCACCTGAGCAAAAGATGAATAGAGGTGGCTTGACATTGCCTGTGTAGCATTCCTTGAACTTCTTTGATGGTCAGCCAGCCAAATACCAGGTTTGACCCTGCTTAGCTTTAGAGATCTGAGGTCCAAGGTTCAGCCTTGGACATCCAAGTCAGAGGTGTTTAACTTTAAGGTTCTTACTCTCCAAGAATTATGGCCATACACTGAGAACCTCCACATTCATAGCCATCATTCAGGTACTACCCAGTAAAAATGGAACACTTTTCATTCCTGTTAAGAGGCAAGTTAAGTCTATGCCTTACTTTTTGCCACCATATCCATGTTGGAGGGTCACCAGATAGTTTGTTTGCTTTGGGGCCATTAGTAAATCCAAAATCAGACCATGAATGTACCTTTCGATGGGTGAAATATAACATTTGATTTTTGTCAAGAATCCTGATTAAATTTTAGACCTTCATTGTTTTCGAACATATCTATTTTAATTGTTATTTATTCATTTAGTTGATTCTGGGGGAGGACGGTATATAAGTTTAACCAATAAATAAATAACCAATAAATGTATCGGCTTAACACCCCAATCCAGAAGGGCTCATGGGTAAGGGCGAAGCAGCTCCAGCACCACCTTGCCCCCTCCAAAGGAATTTCCAGCGCAGGAAGTCCTAAAAAGTTTTTTTTAAAAAAAATAACTGGAAATTCCCCTATAGGGAACAACAGAGATAATTCACACAAATCATGACATGATTCTGCCAGTGACTCTGCTGGCCCACGAAGCACCAGCAGGTAGCCACAATATATTTAAGAAAGAAAGGACACAATCCACACAAAAAATAGTTTACTGAGTTTATTGTCTATTGAAATTAACAGGACATATTTACATTGTGCTGATTTAAATTGCATCAGGTTACAGAAGTTAAGATCCAACTGGATCTTAATATTATTCAGTATATATTATTTTTCAGTTTCAATGAATTCTTATAGCACACAATTCTAATGGCTTATGCAGATCTCATGTCTTGGTGATCAACTGGATTCCTAGTCTTCTTCACCAACATAAAAAGTGGCTTAATTTAACCCAATGGGATGCATGCTTAAGAGTGCAATCCACTGTGGGGATGGTTTGGTAATGGCAGCCACAGCACCTCCAATGGGGTTTTGAGTGACTCGGCTAGCAGGGGAAAAAATAGAAATCCCCAGACACCTGGAAAAAAATGCATCCCAGTGGTCTGAATCAGCTGTCAACAGAGGGGGCATTCCTGGGCAGAAAACCCTTTGAAAATGGACTGAAGTTGTCTCTGGCCTGTGGAGTGCCCCCAGACTACCCCTTCCTCTGTGCCAGCTGTGACAGAGCAGCACTGGCACCATGGCAACTTCTGCATTTGGGCACTCCAGAGCTGTGTGTGCCCTGCCAATGCCAATGCTTTCTTTCAACAACATAGTTCTCCCGTGCACCTGCATAAGGGGCATTTGCAATGGCACACTTGCATTGCCTTCATAATGGTTTTGCCCCTCCCCTTAGGATGAGGCTGTAAGTTCCCCTAATTTAATAGTATCTGAATATATAAAATATTTTCTAAATGCCATTCATTATTTTTAGTATTCAAGCTGGCATTTATTTTTTATTAATATAAAATATGTCCAGGCTCCTTTTCCACCTAAATAGGGTGGAAACACGTCAACATTGAAATGTGATTTCAATTAATAATTTAATACATGGCATTATTTAAAAATCAATAAAAATATAGAAACTCATGTAACACCAGGCAAAAGGGCCAGTTGATTATATGTTGGTCATATGCAAACAAACAAAAAAAGTCTTCACCCAATGGCAGAAGAAAACAATAGAGCGGCAGACAAATTTCCCTGAGGGGGAGTTCCAAAGAAGGTCCTTTCTCGGGTTGCTGCTTGTGTAGTCTCAGATGGAAGGGGCATCTGAACCTGGGCCTCTGAAGATGACTAGAGTGGATGGGAAGTCTCCTGTGGGAGAAGGCAGTCCTTAAGTTACACTAAGCCCAAACCATAAAGATCAGTCCCAACATTTGGAATTGGGCCTTCAAATAAATTTGAGCTGGTGTATATGGAACAAACGATGCCATTTTTACAGCTATTACAAAGCTGAACTATGCAAGAGAATTTCATCCTGGAGGGGATTCCTCAGAGTGGATTAATGGGATCATTTACAGATTCCTTCAGACTCTCTTATTTCCAATTAGGCAGCAAGGATTTATCCATTGATAGTGTCTCTCCACTGTAGCAGGAGAACATGAACAGCGATTGGTTTGACCATTTGCTAGGCTGGCTAGTATAAAATTGTACTTGATTACAATAAAGACTTGGATCCAGTCATCTTTTCCACTGGTTAAAAAGAGAGGAGAAAGTGCTTTTGCTGAGGACCATGGGATCTTCATGGACAAAAGGCACGTGTAGCAGGGGCTCTGAAAAAAATAATCTGAGCGAGAATTAGCAACCTCCCAAAAAACAAAATCCAAAACAAAGTAAAAAAAATGAATCCAACCCAAATTGAAGATGGAGATAAATCCACAAAGCGCCCGTTATTGCAAACTCCCAGATATGAGAAAAGCATGGAGATACATTTAGTTTGAATTTTATTTGTGTGAAATTTGCTAATAGGGGGGAAAAAGAATCTTGGAAGATCACTGGTGTACACTAGCAGAAACCTTGGAAAACTACAGACTAGAATTATTATGCCTGGCATTGATAGAGAAAAACTAATTAGGAACTAATTGGGCAATCCTAAACAGTTATCTCCTCCTACATCTGTTAATTAGAAAAGGTGTATAATGGGGCAACTCTGCTTAGGATTGCTCTGTAAATCTCATGTGGTTGCTGAAAGATGAATAAGTGACTGTTCTGAATAGTCCTGGAGAAAGCAGTGTGGACCAACAAATTACCATTCACTCCACAGTAGAGTTAACTTGTATTTCCCTGTACTGGGTTTAGAACACTTTCATTTGGTTATTGGGATGGTTTTTGATTAAAGTAAGTCTGAATTCATCCATCGGGATAGGTATGTCTGCACAAAGTGTGCTCGTTTACAATGGGAAAGGATCTTCCTTAGATTCATTCTCTCTCTCTCTCTCTCTCTCTCTCTCTCTCTCTCTCATCTATCTATCTATCTATCTAATTTTATATTATATACTTTGTATATCATATACTTTAATTGAAATTTTATTGTATTTTTTATTACACATATACTTTTTAAATTGTTTTGTTAGCTTGTCAAATGTTGTTGGTCTTTGGCATAATAAGTTCTTCTGGTGTGTTTGTTATGCTGGAATAAATTCCTGTTTTTCTTTAGGGCACCTGTAGATTCCAATTTATACAGGCTTTTTAATGCCCTTAACATGGATTTGTTTCACAAATGCTGCAATTTTTGCTCAGCTAAATATCCACACACATGCTTTTTTTTGGGGGGGGGGGGGTAAAGTGACTTGATGTTAATACTGGCTGAAGTATGATTTCTAATCATCTATGCACATCTCTGTACAGCATAAATTTGGCAGTGCACAGAAACAGCTGTTGTCACTGCTGTGATCACAGATGGACTATTTCTAATGTTCCTGATCTAAGGAATCACTGCAAGTGCAATGCCCATTTCACATCAACTTTTTTCTGTTTGCACACACAGAGAGAGAGAGAGATGAGATTGAGAGAGATTGAAGCAAATGTAAAATCAGGCATCTTCTGTTGCGCTGAATTTTAATAATGAGTATTTTAAAATTTTCAGTTTCGGGTGTTGCTGAATTCTGGGAAAAGATGGGTATGAATCCAGACATGCCAATAATCTTTCCGAGATAACAACTAAGGAGGAAGAGAGTCTGATAAAAAGACATATATTGTGGAAATGGATGAGTATAAATCCTAGATCATATAGTTGATATACCCAGCAGAAATAAGAACCATCAAACAAAATCAAGGTATGGAAAGAGCTATAATAAATAAGGAGCTTTTTATAATTATAATTAGTTATAGTTATAGTTATAGTTATAGTTATAGTTATAGTTATAGTTATAGTTATAGTTATTATTGTGCTTCATTAACTGCTCAACCCCCAAAGGGCTCTGAGTGGTGTATAGGGCCCATAAACAGATAAAACAATAAATCCAAATATAAACAGTAACATTAAAACCCTTAAATTTTCATAGCAGCATCTACATTGAATTGAATTGAAAAAAAATTGCTTATTTTAAGAATGCAGCAAGGTAAAAGGGAGTTAATAATGGGAGTTAATAATCTGCTTGTTATTTTATGCCATCTTTCCTTCATCTTTCCTGCTTGTTATTATATGCCATCTTTCCTTCAAGGGTTACCTGAATACCTGAGTATCCATTTCTCCATTTTATTTTCACAACAATGCTGTAAAGTGGGTTAAGCTGAGAAAAAATAATTGGTCCAAAGTTATTAGTGAAATTCATGGCCAGTATAGTGGATAGAGTATCAGGACAGGACCAGATTCAAGTCCAGTAGTACCACAGAGATCAACAAGGAACAAGAACAGGAAGATTCAAGTTCAAGTTCCCTTTCAACCATGAAAGTCACTGGATAACTTGGACCAATAACCCTTTCAGTTTGTTCTGCTTCATACAGTTATAAGAATCAACAGGGAAAGGGGAAATCACGTGTGTTTCTTTGAAGGAAGATCAGAATAAAACCAGACAGCTCAGTAGGAGTTTAAACCCAGATCTTCCCTTCATTTGTCCAACACATTAACTACTACTCCCCACTAACCTATGGTTTTTGTTCTTCTTTAACTTTTCCCTCCTCCCATTTCACCTTCATTTTTTCTCTCTCTTTCTTCCTAGCTCTCATCCTGACTTGCCAACTTGTTTGATGATTTTTTTCTTCATATGAAAACTATACAAATGACAAAAAACATTTATGATCATCTTATAAACAAATCATAACTTTTAATGCAGATAAAAGTTTTTGGGGGATTGGATATTGCAAAGAATGTGTCAAAGGTGAGTGGGTATAACATGAGTGTGAAAAATGTATGAGTAATCAGTTGTTTCAAAATAATCCTATTGAGAGGGAAGAAGTTCTACATGGGAAGGTGTGAATATTAAACTAGTAAAATAGTTTAGGCGTTGTGAACCTGTGTGTTTTCCACCATCGTTGTGCCTTTATCTTATCAATGGGCTATCTTGTTGGTGGTGGTTTTTGTTGGTTGGTTCATACAACAGTTCTGCCTTGGGTTTAAGAATATTTTAACTTGATAAACAATTGAACACTTGAGAGTCAGTGATTCACGTGTTAGTCTGTAGAAGAGAAGGGCAATTCCACACAGCATAAATATAACATCTTTAGGACATTATAAAAAGTGTTTTAAGGAAGAGCTTCACAGGGCTCTCTTCCCCAAAACGAGTCCAGCCCGTTATATTCCTCTCAACCTTTGTTTTTCAAAAATCACTAAACTAGTTATCTTTTCCCCTTGGTGGAAGACATGTCCTGCTTGGTGAGTGAACACAAGCAGACAGGTAACACCTTATTCCTCCCAGTTAAACCTCTTACTTTTATTTTCACTGCTCATGCCTGCCCTTTGTGGGGCTGCAGCAGATTCTCTATAAGATTCCCCAGTAGTCCTGACTCCTAGACAACAGTTTCATGAATCTCTCTCAAGATGCGAAGAACCTACTATGTATTCTTCCATTTCTATTCTATTCAGTGTTTAGGTAGGCATACACACAGAGAATGCAGACTTATCTATCTGTTAAAGAGGAAGGCATTTGTTGGTAGCAATGTAACATTTTGTCTATTTTTTCTCATTGTCCAGATGGAAGACTGGAAGTACTCGGAAATAAATGGCAATGAAACAGCTCTGACTGAATTCCTCATCTTGGGGTTCTCCAGTCTACAAGACCTCCAGCTGCTGCTTTTCTTTATCTTTCTCATCGCTTACATCTGTACTCTGGTGGGGAACATCTCTATCATTACCATTGCTTGCCTGGATCCTCAGCTTCACACACCCATGTACTTCTTCCTAGGAAATCTCTCCTTTTTGGATATCTGTTATACCACCACTAATGTCCCTCAGATGATGGTGCACCTGCTGTCTGAGAGGAAGAGCATTACATATGCTGGGTGTGTCATGCAGTTGTACTTCTTTGTCTCCTTTGTGGGGACTGAGTGTATTCTTCTGGCTGCCATGGCCTATGATCGTTTTGTAGCTATCTGTCACCCGTTGCATTATATAGCCATGATGAGAAAAGAACTTTACCTCCAGTTGGCCGGTGCCTCCTGGGCAAGTGGTTTTCTCAATTCAGCTTTGCACACCTACTTCACATTCTGCCTGCCTTTTTGTGGGGCCAATGAACTCAGCTAATTCTTTTGTGATATCCCTCCCCTCCTGAACCTTTCCTGTGGGGACACCACCCCCAATGAGATCATTCTTCTTGTGGTTGGGGTCTTCATAGGATGGGCCCCGTTTATCTGCATAGTTCTCTCCTATGTCTACATCATTTCTACTATCCTGAAGATAAGCTCCGCTGAAGGGAGACTAAAAGCATTCTCCACTTGTACCTCACATCTGATTATTGTCCTCATGTATTATGGGAGTGCCATCTTCACCTATGTTCGGCCAATATCAACTTATTCATTAGATAAAGACAGATTTATTTCTGTCCTTTACAGCATTGTTACACCCATGTTAAACCCTTTGATCTACACTCTGAGAAATAAGGATATTAAATGTGCTTTAAATAGAATCTTTATGGGGAGAATACTTTCAGATTGAAAGTACAGGTGTGTTTATCTTCCTTTTGTTTATATAAAGCATGTAGCTATAGTCCCAGGGTGGTGAACCTATGGCATTCCAGATGTTCATGGACCACAATTCCCATCAGCCCCTGCCAGCATGGCCAATTGGCCATGCTGGAAGGGACTGATGGGAATTGTAGTCCATGAACATCTGGAGTGCCATAGGTTCACCACCACTGCAGGTCTATCCCCAAGTGTGAAATCATTAAATTAGAAATCAGCTGTGACATATGGTTCCTGATTTCATGGCCAGGAGTTCAATGTTGATATTGTGTTTGATAGGCATGCCATATTCAATACCTAGCCCCCCCCCTTCATGGTTTCGATAGATCAAAAGACATCATAACAAAGCCTCATGACTTTCTAATATTACCTGTCATGAAGCTGGAATATTGTTCACTGCCATCATTAATGCCAAAACGTCGCCTCAACAAGTTGTTAACCTGAAAACTTGATGCCCAGCACCTGTGTCCTTCTGGAACACCACAAGTGGAGGATCCTTCTTGTTCTTTTTGTCCTGCACTCTCTATCAGGAGCCTAGATTTAAATCTCTTGTGCCTTGGCTAACTTGTGACTTGCTCCCAACAATGATTTTCCCCTTATAGCTGATGTAGACCTGCATGTCAGTCATATTTGTTGTTTCTATCGACTGCTATGAAAATTCAAGCTCAGCTCATCCTGGAGTCCTAATTTGTTGCAGCCTGATTTGCGCTTTGGTGTCAGGCTATCTTTTTTTGTTTACTTTTACGTTAATCTAATATGTATTTACTAGCAGTATAGCCTGCTGTAATAAAGAATACAGCAAGCTCTAGATGAGGGGAGGGGACAGGAAAAGCATCTGGAGGTGATGGGATCGGTGACAGTTGGGCAGGTTGCTTGAGGACCATGCCGCAGGGAGAGGTCAGGTTGGTTTTTTGTGGAGTAGGGGAAAATGTTGGGGGACTGGGCTGGCTTGACCTGTGGGGGATGGGTGGGAGAGGGCAGGCAGGGGGATGGAGAAACAGGTGCGGACTTGATAGGACAGTGGGAGGCAAGGCACTGCTGCCCCACCAACCGGGCTTGTCTTTGCACTGAATGGGGGTTTTGTTCCCTACTGGGACCTCCTTGTATAATTAGCCATTGATCGAATTGAAATTCAGAAATCCTTGTGAAAGTTTGCTCTGGTGCTGTTTTTGTTTATTTTATTTTATTAAACATGAGAGACTGCATGAGAGCGCTTCATTCATTCATTCATTCATTCATTCATTCATTCATTCATTCATTCATTCATTCATTCATTCATTCATTCATTCATTCATTCATTCATTCATTCATTCATTCATTCATTCATTCATACATGCGAGACCGTCTAACCCCATATGTCCCAAATAGGCCTCTGCGATCTGCAGAGGCCAATTTGCTGGTAGTCCCCAGCCCCTCACGACACGGAGCCTCATTCTGGGCCAGGGCCTTCACGGCCCTGGCCCTCATTCCTGGTGGGAATGCTTTACCATCTGTTGCCTGGGCACCTAAGGGACTCCAGGAGTCCCGGAGGGCCTGTAAGACCGAGTTATTCCACTGGGCCTTTGGGGATGCCAGCCGCAGACTGCCAGCCCCCTCTGTAGCCCCCACGACAGTTTTGCCATCTTCAGCATTGCCTGATCACTGATACCATCCATTTTTGGGCAATGCTGGCCCCCCTGGCCTTTGGGTTGGGCACCATCTGTGCATGCATTTGGGCATGTATTTTTATTTGTACTCTCTGGAATTGCTGCTATAATGTATTTTAATGTATTTTAATGTTTTATCATTATATTGTATTTTATGAGACCTTATATTGTATTTGTTTTATGTCTCATTGTACACCTTCCAGAGACCTTCGGGTCCCCCCCCCACCCCCCCCCCCCCCCACCCCCCCCCCCCCCCACCCCCCCCCCCCCCCACCCCCCCCCCCCCCCACCCCCCCCCCCCCCCACCCCCCCCCCCCCCCACCCCCCCCCCCCCCCACCCCCCCCCCCCCCCACCCCCCCCCCCCCCCACCCCCCCCCCCCCCCACCCCCCCCCCCCCCCACCCCCCCCCCCCCCCACCCCCCCCCCCCCCCACCCCCCCCCCCCCCCACCCCCCCCCCCCCCCACCCCCCCCCCCCCCCACCCCCCCCCCCCCCCACCCCCCCCCCCCCCCACCCCCCCCCCCCCCCACCCCCCCCCCCCCCCACCCCCCCCCCCCCCCACCCCCCCCCCCCCCCACCCCCCCCCCCCCCCACCCCCCCCCCCCCCCACCCCCCCCCCCCCCCACCCCCCCCCCCCCCCACCCCCCCCCCCCCCCACCCCCCCCCCCCCCCACCCCCCCCCCCCCCCACCCCCCCCCCCCCCCACCCCCCCCCCCCCCCACCCCCCCCCCCCCCCACCCCCCCCCCCCCCCACCCCCCCCCCCCCCCACCCCCCCCCCCCCCCACCCCCCCCCCCCCCCACCCCCCCCCCCCCCCACCCCCCCCCCCCCCCACCCCCCCCCCCCCCCACCCCCCCCCCCCCCCACCCCCCCCCCCCCCCACCCCCCCCCCCCCCCACCCCCCCCCCCCCCCACCCCCCCCCCCCCCCACCCCCCCCCCCCCCCACCCCCCCCCCCCCCCACCCCCCCCCCCCCCCACCCCCCCCCCCCCCCACCCCCCCCCCCCCCCACCCCCCCCCCCCCCCACCCCCCCCCCCCCCCACCCCCCCCCCCCCCCACCCCCCCCCCCCCCCACCCCCCCCCCCCCCCACCCCCCCCCCCCCCCACCCCCCCCCCCCCCCACCCCCCCCCCCCCCCACCCCCCCCCCCCCCCACCCCCCCCCCCCCCCACCCCCCCCCCCCCCCACCCCCCCCCCCCCCCACCCCCCCCCCCCCCCACCCCCCCCCCCCCCCACCCCCCCCCCCCCCCACCCCCCCCCCCCCCCACCCCCCCCCCCCCCCACCCCCCCCCCCCCCCACCCCCCCCCCCCCCCACCCCCCCCCCCCCCCACCCCCCCCCCCCCCCACCCCCCCCCCCCCCCACCCCCCCCCCCCCCCACCCCCCCCCCCCCCCACCCCCCCCCCCCCCCACCCCCCCCCCCCCCCACCCCCCCCCCCCCCCACCCCCCCCCCCCCCCACCCCCCCCCCCCCCCACCCCCCCCCCCCCCCACCCCCCCCCCCCCCCACCCCCCCCCCCCCCCACCCCCCCCCCCCCCCACCCCCCCCCCCCCCCACCCCCCCCCCCCCCCACCCCCCCCCCCCCCCACCCCCCCCCCCCCCCACCCCCCCCCCCCCCCACCCCCCCCCCCCCCCACCCCCCCCCCCCCCCACCCCCCCCCCCCCCCACCCCCCCCCCCCCCCACCCCCCCCCCCCCCCACCCCCCCCCCCCCCCACCCCCCCCCCCCCCCACCCCCCCCCCCCCCCACCCCCCCCCCCCCCCACCCCCCCCCCCCCCCACCCCCCCCCCCCCCCACCCCCCCCCCCCCCCACCCCCCCCCCCCCCCACCCCCCCCCCCCCCCACCCCCCCCCCCCCCCACCCCCCCCCCCCCCCACCCCCCCCCCCCCCCACCCCCCCCCCCCCCCACCCCCCCCCCCCCCCACCCCCCCCCCCCCCCACCCCCCCCCCCCCCCACCCCCCCCCCCCCCCACCCCCCCCCCCCCCCACCCCCCCCCCCCCCCACCCCCCCCCCCCCCCACCCCCCCCCCCCCCCACCCCCCCCCCCCCCCACCCCCCCCCCCCCCCACCCCCCCCCCCCCCCACCCCCCCCCCCCCCCACCCCCCCCCCCCCCCACCCCCCCCCCCCCCCACCCCCCCCCCCCCCCACCCCCCCCCCCCCCCACCCCCCCCCCCCCCCACCCCCCCCCCCCCCCACCCCCCCCCCCCCCCACCCCCCCCCCCCCCCACCCCCCCCCCCCCCCACCCCCCCCCCCCCCCACCCCCCCCCCCCCCCACCCCCCCCCCCCCCCACCCCCCCCCCCCCCCACCCCCCCCCCCCCCCACCCCCCCCCCCCCCCACCCCCCCCCCCCCCCACCCCCCCCCCCCCCCACCCCCCCCCCCCCCCACCCCCCCCCCCCCCCACCCCCCCCCCCCCCCACCCCCCCCCCCCCCCACCCCCCCCCCCCCCCACCCCCCCCCCCCCCCACCCCCCCCCCCCCCCACCCCCCCCCCCCCCCACCCCCCCCCCCCCCCACCCCCCCCCCCCCCCACCCCCCCCCCCCCCCACCCCCCCCCCCCCCCACCCCCCCCCCCCCCCACCCCCCCCCCCCCCCACCCCCCCCCCCCCCCACCCCCCCCCCCCCCCACCCCCCCCCCCCCCCACCCCCCCCCCCCCCCACCCCCCCCCCCCCCCACCCCCCCCCCCCCCCACCCCCCCCCCCCCCCACCCCCCCCCCCCCCCACCCCCCCCCCCCCCCACCCCCCCCCCCCCCCACCCCCCCCCCCCCCCACCCCCCCCCCCCCCCACCCCCCCCCCCCCCCACCCCCCCCCCCCCCCACCCCCCCCCCCCCCCACCCCCCCCCCCCCCCACCCCCCCCCCCCCCCACCCCCCCCCCCCCCCACCCCCCCCCCCCCCCACCCCCCCCCCCCCCCACCCCCCCCCCCCCCCACCCCCCCCCCCCCCCACCCCCCCCCCCCCCCACCCCCCCCCCCCCCCACCCCCCCCCCCCCCCACCCCCCCCCCCCCCCACCCCCCCCCCCCCCCACCCCCCCCCCCCCCCACCCCCCCCCCCCCCCACCCCCCCCCCCCCCCACCCCCCCCCCCCCCCACCCCCCCCCCCCCCCACCCCCCCCCCCCCCCACCCCCCCCCCCCCCCACCCCCCCCCCCCCCCACCCCCCCCCCCCCCCACCCCCCCCCCCCCCCACCCCCCCCCCCCCCCACCCCCCCCCCCCCAAGTGATAAGGACCGATCCTCAACTACACACCCCAATGTATTTCTTCCTTAGTAACTTATCCTTCCTTGACATCTGCTATTCCTCTGTCACAGTTCCCAAGATGCTTGAGAACCTCCTTGCGACAAAGAAGACCATTTCTCTCAGTGGCTGCATTGCTCAAGTCTTCTTTTTTATTTTCATGGTTGGAACAGAGATTTTCCTGCTCTCAGCAATGGCATATGACCGTTATGTAGCCATATGTAACCCACTGAGGTACAGCACTGTCATCAGCCACCGTGTGTGTGTCCAGATGGTTGTGGGTGCCTGGGTATCTGGTTTCTTGGATTCTCTGGTCAATACTCTCTTTTTAATTGGCTTGCATTTCTGTGGTTCCAGCTCCATTAACCATTTCAGCTGCGAGCTGCCTTTACTCTTGCAGCTATCTTGCACGAGTACATTCTCCAACGAAATGGTGATTCTCACCTTCAGCATGACACTTGGGTTCGCCGCCCTCCTCCTCATTGTAGCTTCCTATGTTCGCATCATTAGCACCATTCTCAAGATCAGCTCCTCAGAAGGGAGGCAAAAGGCCTTCTCTACTTGTGCTTCCCACCTCACAGTGGTCCTCCTGTTTTGCGGGACAGCTTTCATTAGGTACATGCGTCCTGCCTCAGGGTACTCAGATACTCTAGATAAGCTGGTGTCAATTCAGTATGGCATCCTCACCCCCATGTTAAACCCCATCATATACAGCCTGAAAAATAAAGAGGTGAAGACAGCTCTAAGGAAATTAGCTCTAAGGAATTAAGCAATTGGCTGGGGTTAAAGTAACATATTTCTTACCAACTTATTTCTTACTAGCATATTACTATCTTCTGTTTTGTGGAGGAGAAGTTGATCTATGGCTACCAATCTTGAAGTCTTCCAATCTAGAAGTCGATCTATGGCTACCTATCTTCTGTTTTGTGGAGAAGTCGATCTATGGCTACCAATCTTGATCCTCCTTGATCTCAGATTGCAAATGCCTTAGCAGACCAGGTGCTCAGGAGCAGCAGCAGCAGAAGGCCATTGCTTTCACATCCTGCACGTGAGCTCCCAAAGGCACCTGGTGGGCCACTGTGAGTAGCAGAGTGCTGGACTAGATGGACTCTGGTCTGATCCAGCAGGCTAGTTCTTATGTTCTTATGTTCTTATGTTGGTTTAAAGAAGAAGATGGGTGGCACTATTCTTTTCTCTTTTTTAACAGGACTCCCTAGCAGCCTGCGGCAGCTTACTTTTGTCACTCACCATTGGTAGAAACCCCATGAATAAAAAAAATACTATATTTCTATTGCATATTTATCCTACCCCTCACTCATCCAATGAGCTCAGGATATGGCACAAGACCCTCCTCTCTTCCATTTGACCCCAACATCAACTCTAGGAATTTGTTTAGATAGAGGAAAAGCAACGGGTCAAGATCATTCAATAGAGTTTTTTTTAAGCTATAAATTTCTGATTGGGTATATCCAGGTCTTCTGTCTGGGGTGACCAGAAGGACAATTTATAAAGGTAACATCGAACTGGAACTTCTTGCCCTGATACTCAATATACAGTGATAAATTGTAAGTCATCTTTCATGGCTTATGAAAAAAGAAAGGGGGAGACCCCTACAATCACCCCAAAAGACTTCTATGGGAATCAGGAAAACAGAATTGGCAAAATACATGGGATGTAGATTGTGGTAAGGATAAGGATTAGGTGAGATTGTTTGAAAAAGCTGGCTGGATTAACCTTTTTGTGTTTCTTTGTATGGACTGTGTAATTTTCTTCTCGTTATATCTACTTCCTATGTCATGTGGACTACCAAAGCATCGTCACAAGGATTAAATTTAGTTTATATACTACTTTTAGCAACAGAAGCATCATTTGTTCATGCCCTGGTGAAAACTGCCAGAATCAAACAAGAATTAAACAGATATTATACCCAATTCCCAATTAAGTCAGCTTTGATCGTCCAAGGGAATCCTTCATTTCTTTTTACCAGCAGACAGACTGATTGGATCTAACCTCCTACCTTTGGGACCACATTACCCCATATGTCCCTACAATCTGCTGGTAGTCCCTGGCCCTTCAATAATGCGGCTGGCCTCCACTCGGGCCAGGGCCTTTACAGCCCTGGCCCCTGCCTGGTGGAATACTCTTCCTCCAGCTGTCCGAGCCCTGCGGGATCTTGGTGAGTTCCGCAGGGCCTGTAAGACAAAGTTGTTCCACCGGGCTTTTGGAGTGTCCAGTCGCTGACAGGTGCCCCCTGCTCCCTCCTCCTCCTCTTCTTTTTATCTTTCTGGGTCCCTCACCATTTGTGGGACCCGTTTTCTTCCCCCTTTTGGGAGGTTTTTAATTAGGGTTATTGCGGACATTGTTTTACTGATCGCTGCATTTTAAACTGTTTTAATGTATTTAAGGGTTATTGTATATGCGATTTATGTTGTTCACCGCCCAGAGCCCTTCGGGGGTAGGGCGGTATAAAAAACCCAATAATAAATAAATAATAATAAATAAATAACCTCCAATCTGTCAAAAATGGAAGTATGGATTTGAATGGTTTCCCCACTGGTGCAGTTGCTGATAAAACACAGTGGTGACATGGCTTTCCATACTGGCAGGCTTCACTGCAGCATCCCTAAATCAAGCTCCCAGCAATGGCTACCCAATCCCCTCTACTGAACCAACAGAGCTTTTTTCATTTTTTAACAGGCTTTAACAGGTTCTCTGAATTCCCAGCTTACAAGTGATGTCACAGTGCACACAACACCATTTCTCCACCCTCAAGGTCTCACTGGTTGACAGGCATGGCAACTGTATCAGCCACCCAGGCTGACAGGTTAACAGACTGTCCTCTCTCCATCAAACTGTCTCTCAGCTGCTGCCTTTTAAAAGAGAGATCGACTCAGTTCAAAATGGAACACCTTTTGAATGTTGCTTTCCTTTTATTATAATATTTCTTCCCCAACAGTGGTTCCTTTGTTTAAAGGAGAAGAACCTGATGTTGACTTGCAAAATGACTCTTTATTTTGTCAAATTGTTTCTCTTTCCTCAGTAAACGTATGTGGTAGGATGATGGCTCAACATGACATTTTGTTTCAAAAAAAGTGCATGCGGGTATTTTATTTATTCATTCATTCATTCATTCATTCATTCATTCATTCATTCAGTCAGTCAGTCAGTCAGTCAGTCAGTCAGTCAGTCAGTCAGTCAGTCATTCAGTCATTCATTCATTCATTCATTCATTCATTCATTCATTTATTTATATACCGCCCACCCCCGGAGGGCTCTGGGCGGTGTACAGCATAAAACAAAATAACAAAGAGAGCTCAATCAGAAAAAATTAATAGAAATATAGAACGGCTCTAACATTAAAATAACTAAACCCATTTTAAATGCAGCAATAAACTATAGATAGCGTCCAACAGTCTAAAAACCCCACCTTTGGAGAGGGGAACGGTGGGTCCTATAGATGTAATAGGGACCACCTAAAGTAGGAGAAGAGGTATGATTGCAATGCAAATTGCTTTGAGGTGTATGTAACACAAAAGTTGATGGACTTTGCTGCTAAAGCATTGCCATCTGAGGGTGGGACTGGCACTGCTCAGACTGGCACTGCTCAGAGTTCCCAACCAAAATAACGACACAACACTCTTGTCTGTGGGTAAAAAATTTTGGCCATAGCTGAACCGTTTTATTGACAAAGAATAAAAAGAAGCGTGAGGCGCAGCATGGGATCTGATCTGAACACTGGGCAGCCCAACTGCTGTCCCCCAGTGAAAACTTTCCCCCAACCCACCTGTTGGAGGAAACCGTTAACCTTGCACAGCAACCATGGAACCCTGTTGGGTGGAGGCCACTTTCTGAGGATCCATTTTGCGCAGCACAGTGATAGTGGAACCCACGTGGGCACCCAGCCCCTGTCTGAAGATCCATTTTACCGCTAAGGGGTGCAAGCCTCAGTAACCTCTGGCTGGGTGTCCTGACCCACGCCTTGCTCCACCCCAAACCTCTTAAGGAGGTGTCACCAAAGAGCGTTAGCTCTGCAGCTCCCCTCACCATCAGATCAGTTCCCATGCGCAACTGCTGGCTTGGCTATGAAATCATACACATGCATTAACATTGTCCAAAGGGGAGAGGTGGGTTGGAAACTCGGCACCACTCTCCTCCAGGGAGGGGCTAAAGGCCGGGTCGAAGCCTCATATAGGCTCCCAGACAACCCTTCTGCTGACGTCCATAGTGGGCATGGCCACAGCCTGCCTTCGGCCCTTCTAAGGTGTCCATCCCGAGTATTGCCTACCCTGGGCAGCAATTGCTGGTCCCCCTGATTCAGGGCCACTCTTCATGTGTAAGAGAGATTGGGCCGGATGCAGCCAGCTTTTCTGCTATTGAAAAAAAAAGGTGAATACCCCTTTAACCATCCAAATACGCCTTTTTCCATCCATAGGACCTGAATGGACAAAAGCAGCTATAGTACGGAGAGGAACTGAATAACCAAGCTAGGGGCATCCAACCTATTCCAAAAGGAAATTAATGACCTAAAGGAATATCCAATATATTCTGAGAGAAAATTAATGATCCAGTTAGGTGTATCCAACATTCTGCGAGGAATTAAATGACCAGGAGAAATATCCAACATATTTTGAGAGGAACTGAATGACTGAACCGGGTATATCCAACACATTGTATTATCTCATTTCTTAGATTAAATCCTTTGCTGTCATTGTAACTTTATTAAAAATACAATTTTGGTAAAATCACTTTCAACATTACAAATTACACAACAATAGTTTAACAATAATTTTCAAGCACTATTGCAGATGACAGGAGAAAATTTATTCAGTGCTGGTCTAATTTTTTCGGACAGGATAAACAGTCCTTTTAAATATCTGAAAACAGAAAGTCATAGAGACAGGCATCTATCCTTCACATCATCTTCCACCGGACAATCAAGAGGGTTGAAGGTTGGTAGTCTAATTCACATCTTAAAACAGCACATTTTATTTAAAATGTCTTGAATCCAATTGCTGGACATGATAAATTCTTTTACATCCTCAATTATACATTTTAAGTGATGCTGCCTGTCAGAAACCTTTGGCAGCTTATAATGGTCATGGTAGCCACAATTTCTTCTTGTTTGCGTTAATATATTGGAACCAAAGCAGGGTTCCCTTCTTTCCCACAACCCCTGTTCTCCTCCTCTCTCTCCTCCCAACCTCACTTCCTATGCAGCTGGCCACCCTGGCAGTTGGTTGGTTAGACAGGTGACCTCCCACTCAGTCTGTCATTGTGTGATCCAACAGACATAATCTCTCCCTTCCTTCTTCTCCCATCCCTGACTCTGTTTTAAAAAACCTCTGAGTTGTACTACAAAAGACTCTGGCTGATTCCGCATTGGCCAAAAACAGCAGTGTGAAAATGGTGTGAAAATGGTGTAAAAGAGTTTAAAATGGTATAAAAGGGTTTATACTGTTTTCACACCGTTTTCACACAGCTGTTTTTGGCCCATGCGGAATCAGCCTCTGAGAAATGTAAGTTGTCACTGTGCTTGATATTAAGATAACCTATATATTGAGACCTACACTTTTCAGGGTGAATTTAAGAGCTGCGCTCAATGCTACAGCACCCTCTAGTCTGCTATGGAGACTTGCCACCACTTTGGAATTGAGAGTACCTAGTGGGAACACCTTGTAACAGCTCTGTGAGGGGCCCTGTTTGCCTTGAAGTCAATGTGCGGGGGGAGGAAGGGGTTGCTGCTTTCTTCCCATGCTGTTCTTCTGAACTGAAATAAAACAGGGACATTATTTGCCCTGTTGAAGAGGCTTCATGATGTCCCCAGGAACAATATAGGGAGCTTCCCTTCCTCCCATGTTGTGAACCAAATTCGGATCTGGATCCTGCTGTTCTGTTGAAGTCTAAAATGGCACTGTCATGTGGTGGCCCTGGGTGTTGGGAAAGGCAAGGGAGAATGAGAGACAGGTTCCTTTTGCCCAACTCTCTGACAGTTTTCAGACTGGTCAGCTAGATGCCCTTGTAGCTGCTGCCCCCAGTCTCTGGCAATCCCATCACCCCCATGACTCCAGCACAGCAAACTGTGAGATTTGCTCACACTTTCCATGAAGTCTGAACTTAGAATTGGCCTGAGAAACAAATAGGTATTTGCTGATCTTTTGACAAATAACACAGTTCTGTTTCCAGTTCTGGAGGGTCAAATCATCTCTCGTTTTCTGAACCTAACTGAATTATTTCCTAAGTGAATTATTTAAAACATTGCTTAACAAATACTGACACTCTTTTTGCTGCAATTATTTTGGAATAGACATTCATTCTTTTTTAAAAACAAACAAACAAACCTTTCCACACTTCTGCCCTTTACATCTGGGCAACCCCCCTATGGAGGGGTTTAGCCGTTCCCCCTTTTTGGGGGGGAGGGCTTGAAACATGGGTTTATTAGATGCCTTTTCTTGTATTAATGTATTGGATGCCTCTTCTTGTATTAATCACTGTTTTTAATGGAATTTTAGTAAATCTTAGGCCGTTTCTGCACGGAAGTTTCAGTACCTCATTGCCATGACAGGGAGTTCAATCGGAAACGTCTTCACTGCAAAGCTGTCGCGAACGAAGGCAACGGGAGGTCTGCAGATCGAAGGCAGAGGCTCCAAGCGCGGGAGCAGCCTCTCATGCTTTTCCCCGCCTTCACTTGGGGTGAAATCCCCCTCGTGCAGCCTGCGGTCGCCCAGCCCAGGCCACGCTCCGACCCCACGGAGGCTCCGGAGGACGGTGTGGGTGGGCTGCTACGCCCGTAGGCGCACAAGGAGGACACCGGCAGAATTAATGAAGCGTCTTCCGGTGGCGGCCCGGTTGCGCAGCGCCGCGGGAAGGCGATCCTCCCCAACAACAACCCTTTAAAGGGTTGTTGTTTAGAAGCGGCAATGCGACGCCACCCCTGGGAGAGGAGGAGGCATCAGTCGCCGCTGCTGCGTTGCAGCAGCGGGCGCTTCATGCTGGCGGGCGGCCTGAAACCTTTTTTGCGCCCAGGCGGTCATTGCAGAAACTGGCCGATACGGCAATCACGGCCTTAATGATTTCATTTAAACGGGATGGAGCCTATGTATATTGTTGTTGTGGATTTGTATGGTTTGCTCCCCTATTTAATATTGTATTGATTTTATGTTGTACACCGCCCGGAGCCCCTTGGGGATAGAGGCGGTATAGAAAAATCTAAATAATAAATAAATATATTGGTCGGCTAGCTTTCACGGTCAGATTATTAGTGTTGTATTTGGTTGGCTGGTTTAATTTAGCATTCTTCTCCTGACGTTATTCTGTGGTCTAGGGTTGGTATTTTCTGATGTTGCTGCGGAGTATATATATATCTATTCACCCACCCTGGACACTCCAGCAGATATATATACTCCACTTGCTTTCCCAACATCAGATCCTCTGAAGATGCCAGCCACAGATGCAGGCAAAACATCAGGAGAGAATGCTGCTAGAACATGGCCATACAGCCCAGAAACCACACAGCACCCAAATAAATCAATATGTTATTCGAGAAGGCTTTCCGGCGGAGAATCGCAGGTGCTATTGTGGTTTCCGGGCTGTATGGCCGTGTTCTAGCAGCATTCTCTCCTGACGTTTCACCTGCATCTGTGGCTGGCATCTTCAGAGGATCTGATGTTGGGAAAGCAAGTGGAGTATATATATATCTATTCACCCACCCTGGACACTCCAGCAGATATATATACTCCACTTGCTTTAACTATCAAATCTATTCAACGAAGCTCTCAGGAGAATATACTGCATGCAATGAAAACCACAGCTTTTCATCATCAATAAATAAACAAATAAAAAGTGTTTTCTTTTGCTTATTACCAAACTTGTGTTCCCAGTATTTCTGTCTCCGCTCCTAGTGGCCAGGGACATTATCAACTTCAGCTCCATGTCTTTCAACTGTCACTGGGTGGGACCCAACTAGAGTTGGACCCAACAGCTCCATGTCTTTTTACTGTCACTGGGTGGGACCCAACTAGATTTTAGTATGGTGAAAAAGAAAGGTGCTCACTGTGAACCACTTTAAAAATATGCTAGGGATCAGGAGAGCTGTACTGAAAAAAAAGCCATGTAGCAAGGAGTAGAATTGGTGAGATGGGTTGCTAAAACTGGCAGAATCTCACCCATTAGGAAATCTCCATGCAAAAACAACGATGTAAAAAATCTACATAGCCTATAAAAAGAGTTTCTCTCCTAGAGTTCTTTTAAGGGATTCCCTGACTTCATAGTTCTTCAGAGAGTAGACAATAGGATTAAGCATAGGTGTCACAATCGTATAGAGCAGAGACAGCATTTTTTTAACTTCAGGTGAATAGCTGGATTTGGGTCTTAGATAGACGAGGCTCCCACTCCCATAAGACAAAGTCACCACAATGAGATGGGATGAGCAAGTAGAGAAGGCCTTGCTTCTACCCGCGGCTGTAGACATTTTGAGGATGGTGGTTAGGATATGGACATAGGAGATCAAGATGAGCACAAAAGGGAACATCAGGAACACCAGCGTAGAGCCGATGGATTGCATCTCGTATTGGTAGGTGTCAGTACAGACTAGCATCAATACCGGTGGTGCATCACAGAAGAAATGATTGACTTTGTTGTAACCACAAAAAGGTAGATTGAAGATCCAAGCTGATTGCAGCAGTGAGACCAGAATTCCAATCACCCAGACTCCACCCAGCAGCTTGTGGCAGAAGGTCCTGTTCATGACAGTGGCGTAGCGCAGGGGGTTGCAGATGGCAACATGGCGGTCATAGGACATGGCGGCTAAGAGGAAACATTCGGCACACCCAAAGTGGAAGAAGCAGTACATTTGAATGGCACAACCAACAAAGGAGATACTTTTGTTCTTCATCAGTAGGTTGAGCAGCATTTGGGGAACTGTGTCCAAAGTGAAGCAGATCTCAATGAAAGCCAGGTTTCTCAGAAAGAAGTACATGGGTGACTGGAGGGCAGGGTCCACCAAGGTGATGACAATAATGAGGATGTTCCCTGCCACCGTTGCAATGTACATTACCAAAAGAAGGGGGAACAGAAGCAGCTCTACATTTGGCATGCTGGAAAACCCAACAAGTATAAATTCAGTCATCACAGTTTGGTTTCTCCACTTCATTTTCTTTAAGACTATTTTTGCTAGAAGATAGAGTGAGAAGAAGGAGAGAAGAGAGGAGATAAGTTCTGAATACTGAGAGTGGGTTCCCCACCCCAATCTACCTCTTTATTGTTTCCTCTGCTTTGTGTGCAGTAACCACTCCTGATTACTGATGTAGCCATGACCACTTCCATGGTGTTAAGTAGAGTCAGGCCTCTTAGAGGTTCAGAGGGACACAGGTTGCTGGTGAAACTTAACAAATGCCAACTAATTACTAAGCATCTAAATCTGAAGCCTGCTTTGATCCCCGGAGTCCCATGCGGTTTCTCTCTGCCCCCCTCTGTATTTCTCTGATTAGCCTCCCAGTTTCTGAGTATTAAGCTGAGGTAGGGTGGCAAACCTTTGGTACCTCCAGATAGCAGGACAGCATCTCTACCAGTCTCACACTGGCTGCCAGTGGGCTGGGATGGGAATTGTAGTCCATAACATCTGGAGTGCCAAAGGTTCGCCACCACGGGGTTAGGGTATGGGAGATGGGAGGAATACATTTAATTCTGTCATTGGAGGGTGCACAGTTTGTCTTAGCTCCAGAGAAACCCAGACTATTTCCAACTGTTAAGACACAGAGACATAGTATCAATGGGTTTTTAAGATCATACAAACATTGGCGAAACTTCAGAAATGGCAAAAAAAAGCATCTAAATGTGAAGCCTCCTTTGATTCTCCAGTCTGATGATTCTCCTGGCTGCTTATTTGAATGACCCCAGTTAGAGTGTTGGGCAAGGATATGAGAGATGTGTACAGATCGTCATTATTTTATGAACCTTGGGCAGTGACTGTCCCTGAGCCCATTCTACCTCACAGAGTTTTTGAAAGAATGAAATGTATGAAAAGAATGAAAAGAATGAATGAAACCCTGATCTCCTTAGGGGAACGAAATAAAAAAATGCACCAGAGAGAGAAGTAAATTTCATTCTATCACTACAGGATGCACAGTTTGCCAGAGCTCTCAGTTCCCTCAACACGTTAATGCTTGCTATTTGTTTTTTTATTGATCAGTGCTTAAATTTTATTGATATAATATTGCTTTGAGTTCATTTTTTTTTTGCATGATCGTATCCACGTTTTCATGGGCGGATTCCGCATGGGCCAAAAACAGTGGCGTGAAAACAGTGTGAAAACAGTGTAAACCCTTTTACACCGTTATAAACCATTTTATACCGGTTTCACACCAGTTTCACACTGCTGTTTTTGGCCTGTGCGGAATCTGCCATGGTGTTTTCTGAGCAGACATAAGGGTTGTTCTCTAACTTGGGAAATTCCTGGAATTTGGAAGCAGTGCCTTAGAAGAGCAGAGTTTGGGGAGAGAACTCAATAGGAATGTGATGCTGTACAGTTCATTCTCCAAAGCTACCATTTCCTCCAGGGCTACATTCAAATCCAATAGCACATTACAAGTATAAGTTTGTGAGAGTCAAACTTTCCTTCGCCAGACAGAAGTAGGAATGAAGACCCCTGAGCCCTTATTTCCCAGTCAGAAGGGTGTTGCAAAGAAGGGATCCAGGATGAAAAAGTAGAATGCAAAATCTACTCAGAGAGCAGGGGAGAAATGTTTATGGGTAGAAAATTTGCATCTTTAGTGAGATAAGAATGGTATTTCCCTGTTCAGACTGGGGAGGAGGGGGTAGAGGTTCATTGTTTGAATTTGTGAATTAACTCAAGTTCCGCAAACTCATGTTGTAAACTCCCCTTGAAGCCTCTCTATTTGAGGACTGTCATTCTCAGGTCCTGGAAGATTAAATGTCCTGCTACTGGTTCTCTAATGTCATATATGTCATCAAGTGTCAGCAATATCCTTTTGCTCTCTATTTTGGAAAAAATAACCAAGTCATTTTCTATGCAAAAGAATAATGGACATAACTCTGACACTAAAAATCACAACACTCAGAAACCATTCTTCAGATATATGAACTCTGCCCTCATTTTGTGGAAGGGAGCCATTGAGGGCAATAAATATTTGGATCAGCTAGATTAAAAGGATTGGGTTATTTTATGTACTTTTCCTGATTATTTAGTAACAATTATTAGAAAAAAGGTGAAAAGCGTTGATGTATGTGAGGGAAATTGCGGGCATAAGGGAATGAGGAAATTGAGAATCACCTGATGCAGATGCTACATCGTACTTGCTGTGGCAATGTCCACAAAGAGAAATTGCCCCTTGTGGAGGCAGCTTGAATATGTTTTATGGAAGGGGGTCTATTCACCTTTAAATAAATTCTAATGCAGACTTACTGTGTGGTAAGCTGAAATTATTGATATGTTAGAGCTCGTCATGTATCGCATCTTCTATAACACAGCGAAGAACACAGCCATACAGCCCGGAAACCACACAGCACCCCAGTGATTCCAGCTGTGAAAGCCTTCAACAATACATTGAAATTATTGAGTTGCCAGAAAAAACTGTTGGCCTGCATGAACAACTCCAAATGAGGTCTCCCATTCAAGGTCTCCCACACCTACCTTATCAATTTGGAAAGTGTTCATTCCAATGGTGATTACACAGTCTGTGTAAAACCAACTTCTTTCACTGTGATTGTTAGGAAAGTAATTTCCAAGCTTTTTAACAATGGCAAAAATAAAAACAATGAAATGCTACACAAGCATTGAACTGCTGTTTCATAGAGAAAAAAAATTTTTTTTCCCATCCATCTGAAGTCCTGGGTTTGTCTGGATGGTGGCTTGGCTGCTATATTCAGTAGGAACTAAGTAAAATTCAGAGTGCGAGATCATCCTCTCACTTTCTAATTTTCTAATTAGAACTTTGTCTATGGTGTTTTAAAGAACAGAGTTTCATTGCATGAATCCCAAGTGGCTGGTGTATCATAAGGGAATATCTTCATTTCTTAGTAGAGCAAACAGGTCTGAAAGTTGCCCAGTTTCTACATCTACATTATCTCTTTCTTTTATCCATAATGACAATAGAGTTCAAACTAAAAAGCACCCAAGACCTCAGTCTTGATAAACCTAAACAGGGGGATAGTGCGCAGGAAGCTGAAAGGGAAAATCAAGAGAGTCAAAAATGTCCAAGATGCTTGGAGGTTATTTAAAAACACAGTCTTAAAAGCTCAACTGGAATGTGTTCCACAGGTTAGGAAAGGCAGCGCCCAGTCCAAAAGAAAGCCACCATGGTTAACAAGGGACGTTGAGGAAATTATTAGGGAAAAAAAGATGTCTTTTAGAAAATGGAAGTCCAACTTAACTGATAAAGAATACCAGAGAGAACACAAATGGTGGCAAAAGAGAAGCAAGTTAGCTGTAAGGGAGGCAAAAGGATTATGAGGAATGGCTATTGTGAACATCAAACCAGCAACAACAGTTCTTCGGCACATCAAAAGCAGAAGCCACAAGGGAAGCGTAGTCTGCTAGATGATTAAAAGGAACAGCAGGTGTTAAAAGATGACAGGGAGATTGCAGAAAGTCGAAATGAATTTTGCATTCATCCCAAGAGGAGGAGGAAAAATTCTGCACCTGGAAACTTTCAAGCTTTAGAGGCTTAACTATGAACTAACAAAGATAGTAGATAAGCGAAGAAGTCTGCAGCCATTGATAACCAAATGCTACAACCTCTTGCCCAGATTGTCTACCCAAGAGTTCTTAAAGAGCTCCAAGCATGAAATTGCTGATGTTCACCTAATATGCAACTTATCCTGAAATCAGGTTCATCCGAAGACTGGAAGATGGCCACTGTCACACCAATCTTAAGAAAGGATCTAGGGGGACCTGAAATTATGGCAGGCCAGTCAGTTTGACATCTGTTCCTGTAACTAGTGAGAATCTGGTCATTAAAGATAAATGAGAAAACATGTACAAAAGCAAACCCGCTGAAAGAGTCGTACATGGCTTTTGCAGAGGCAACCGTCTTACAACTTACTATATTCTTGAGGATGTAAATAGTATGTGGATAAGTGGGGAACCAGTGGATTGTCTACTTGATCAAAAGGCTTTTGACAAAGTTCCTCAATAGAGACTATTGAGAACCTAGCAATGAAGGAATAAGAGGAAGTCCCCCAGGATTAAAACTGGTTGAGAAACAGGTGCCAAAGAGTGGTAAATGGAAATTCTCCGCCAATGAGAGATGTGAGTGAAGTCCCCATGATCCGTGATAGACCAGTGTTTTAACCTATTCGTTACAATGACTCAAGTAGGGTGGGTAGCGTGGTGGCTAAGCTTGCAGATGCATACCAATTATGGGTGGTGAGGAACCACAAGGATTACAAGAGCTCCGGCGACCTTTGATAAATTAGGTGAGGCTAAGAATGGCAATGCAGTTCAATGTAGCAAAATGCAAAGTGATGCACATATTAGCAAAAATCCAAACCACATAAGACGCTTACAGGTCAGTGCTATCAGTCACAGGTCAGAAAGGATTTAAGTGTCTAGTTGATAGTTCCATGGAATGTCAACTCACGTATGCAGCCAGAAAAGGCAAACCTCATGCCAGATAATCAGGAAAGAATTGATAATAAACTGCAAAGATTGTCATGTCTTTATATAAAGCCGGTGTGACCAGCCACTTGTATACCAGGTTCAGTTCTGGTCACCACATCTCAAAGGATATTTGGAAGAGACAGAAAGCGCGAGAAGGCGCAACGATGATTGAGGACTGACAATCTTCCTTATGAGGAAAGGCTGCAGCGCTTGGGGACTCTTTTTTTTTAGTTTGGAGAGGAGACGCCTGAGTGGGGATTATGATTGAAGTTCATAAAATTGCGCATGAAATTGACAGAGAAGCTTCTTCGTACCAGAACCAGGGCATTCAATAAAAAAAAATGCTGGGGAAGAATTAGGCCAATAAAGGAAACACTTCTTCACGAACGCGGTGATTGGTGTTTGAATATGCTGCCACAGGAGGTGCAGATGCCACCAACCTGGATAGCTTTAAAAGGGCTGACAGATTTATGAGGAGAAGTCAATTATGGCTACCAATCTTGATCCTCTTGATCTGAGATTTGCAACGTTCCTTAACAGTCCAGGTGTTCGTGAGCACGAGAAGGCCATTATTATCCCACATGTGAATCTCAAAGGCACCCAGGCCACCAAGCAGAGAGCTGGACTAGATGGACTCTGGTCTGATCCAGCTGGCTTGTTCTTATGTTCTTATGTTCTTAGGTCTGGGTATGGTGAACAACCTGCACCAACCTATGTTACTAGTGGTGGAAAGGTCCCAACTAGCCCTGTTGCCCCCACCATCAGTGTCAAGGGTCTGCCACAACAAACAGCAGCTTTGGGAGGTGCCCCAGCATGTGGATGATGGACAGCTTGGTTTTTATTCCTCCATTTGTTTGAAGGTTGTGTTGGTTGTCCCCCTTCCTTCTGTCTTCCACCTTGCCACCTTGTCATGCATTGACAGGAGGTGAAGATGATAAGCAGAGGCTTCCTTCCTGCCTGTCCTTGCCATCTTGCCTCAGCGTGACGGGCAAGGGGAATGGGCAGTGGCTTTTACTGCACATTGGTGTGCGGGAGGGTACAATGAGTGGTCTTTTTCCCTCAATGCAGGGGGAGGCAGCAAAGTCTTTCAGCTAGCTCTGCAAGTACCTGGAATGATGACCTCTAGGATATGCTGTTTATATTGCCTAAAATTCAAATAGAATAAAATGCATAGACAAATAAAGGGACATGCAGGGATCTGGGGGTCTCCTATCACTGGCCTTTTATTTTTGCCTTATTTTATTTACAAGATTGATAAGAACATAAGAACATAAGAACAAGCCAGCTGGATCAGACCAGAGTCCATCTAGTCCAGCTCTCTGCTACTCGCAGTGGCCCACCAGGTGCCTTTGGGAGCTCACATGCAGGATGGGAAAGCAATGGCCTTCTGCAGCTGTTGCTTCCAATCACCTGGTCTGTTAAGGCATTTGCAATCTCAGATCAAGGAGGATCAAGATTGGGAGCCATAGATCGACTTCTCCTCCATAAATCTGTCCAAGCCCCTTTTAAAGCTATCCAGGTTAGTGGCCATCATCACCTCCTGTGGCAGCATATTCCAAACACCAATCTCACGTTGCGTGATATCCTGCCTTTCAATCTGATGAGGTCCACAAAAGCAACAAGCAGTTAAAACAAAGCATTGTGAAAACACCTCCTAAAAACAAAGTATTTATAAAAACAAGTACATCACAGCTGCTTATTTAATGCATACCTCTGTTTCTCCCAAAGAATATGGACAATCCTTAAAAAAAAAAAAAAATAAGACATTGCAGGTTTTGCAGAAGGGAAGTGCAAAATATAAGGCATCACCCGAAAGTAAGACATAGCAAAGTTTTTGTTTGGAAGCATGCCCGATGAACAGAACACAGACAAATAAGACATACCCTGAAAATAAAACAGCACATCTTTGGGAGCAAAAATTAATATAAGACACTGTCTTATATTCGGGGAAACATGGTATTTCTCACAGTGTTATAAAGTATGTCCTTTTACAGATTCCTGGAATCACTGAAAAATAATACAGAGACTGATCCACCAACACTCCATTATTACAGAAAATCAAGGAATATAGAGCAATCAGCAATTCATAATTATCATCAAGAATAAATGCTTTACACCTGATCCTGATTGCCAATAAAGGTTTCACAAAAACCTTCTGGAAGTGTTCCAAAGAACTGGAAAAGTTCTGTGAGTGGGTGAGGGTGTGGGTGTGTGCACGCACACACAGCATCATAGATAAGGCAGACAAAAGGGTCTCCCACAATCTCAATCCATGAAATATATCGCTCTCCCGTCACAAAGGTAAAAACCAACATTTTGAATTCAACCCAAAACTTATTTTGGACCCAGAGCTAGTTATCCTGCAAACACCAAGAGGTTGTTATCCTTATCTTACACAAATGTTACCCCCAGACGGAATCCCAACATCTACAGCTTGAAGGAAGTGACAGGAAGTGAGCTGTTATTCCTTTGAAAAGTGATGGCTGGCAAAGCAACCCTGTAGGGCATAGGTGTCAGTCTTAGAGTCCTTCAGGATAAAGAGTGGATCACAGTTCCTTCATCTCCCGCCAGCATCAGGCGCAGGATGATGGGAACTACAATCCATAACATTCGAGGTCATGAAGTTTGAGCACCTGTGCTGTAGGATTTCTAAGTGGAAACAGGTGTCTCACAGATACAAGATCTCCCATGGCTCAAGAACCTACAAGGGGCTGTTATTACTTCCTATGCATTTCTATATGATGATTGTAAAATATGATTCTGATTATCAGAGTTAGATGGAGAGAATGACTCTGGGAAAGGATCCTATCCCCAGTCCACTGTGGCCCTGCATCCCCATATGAGGGTGGGGGGTGCCTGCCTAACCAGCCCACAGGAGAAGATGCCTGACCATAGCAGCTGGGAGAGGCAGAAAGTATTATTCCTCACAGCAGCAAGGTGAGGCTGGGTGTAGAGGCCCTTTACCATCCCTCACTGTGGGATGCCTGGGACTGGTGATCCCTATCTGCAGCTAAGCCAGTTGAATCCGGTGACTAGAGGGATGGTCCTAGAGGGGAGTGGTCCTGGGGACCAGGTTGTGCTAATGTATGTCGACAGCCCACCAAACTATCAGGACTCTTCCTGGTGGCCTTAATGGCCCTTCTATTCCTGCTGATTATGGTGGTGATTTCTATCATGACATGCAGAGGTGGGATCCAGCAGGTTCTTACAGGTTCCCGAGAGTAGGTTACTAATTATTTGTGTGTGCCGAGAGGGGGTTACTAATTGGTGATTTTGCCACGTGATTTTTGCCTTAGTTACACCCCTCCTCTCAGCAGTAGTGCGCAGAACTTGAAGCAGTCTAGCAGGAGGTGCACCGGTGTGCGTGGCAGCCTGCGCCTGCGTGCATTCGTTTCCTGTCCAAGGACCGGTGCAGTGGCTGCATCCTTGCCACAGCCCCGCCCAGGAATGCCACGCCCCTGGAATGCCTGGCCACACCCCCATCATGCCCCACCCAGCCCCATTGGCGCAACGCCACAGTTTGAATCCCACCACCATGGGAACCTGTTACTAAAATTTTTGGATCCCACCACAGATGACATGGACATGCAGTGCCTCCTGAAAATGTCTAGAAAGTGTCCACCTCACTTCCTCATTCCATCAAAAGAAGACACTATCGCATAGGCATTATCTTGAACCAATGTAAGCAAGACAAGAAGAAGAGTTACTTTAACTTTTCCTAACTGTACTTTTCTTAACTGTAAGGTGTCTCAAAGCAGCTTACAGTCACCTCCACTTCCTTTTCCTACAACAGATACCTTGGGAGGTGGGGGAGGCTGAGATCATTCGGAGAGAACTGACACCAGCCCAAGGTCACCCAAAAGGCTTCATGCAGGATTGGAAAAAAAAAACTTGGTTCACCATCACTTAGTCCATCACCCATCTGGAGGAGTGGGCATCAAACCTGGTTCTTCAGATTAGAGTCCGCCATTCTTAACCACTGCTCAGTTTCAACAACTGACTACCAAACAGAGAGAAATGTTGTATATAATCACTTCGAGTGAAATAGCAGCCATCGAGTCACCGGTGGCAGCCATTGCGGCAGAGGTGAGCAGCACAAGGCAAAAGGGATGGGGCAGCCAGCTTTGAGGGTGCAGTTGCAGGGAGCTGCAACGATTGGCCCGAGCTGCAAAGGCGGGAACAGCAGAGCACCACGCCCCGAGCCTCGGCATTCTTGGCTAGCCAAGGCTCAAGAGCGACGTGACCCACCCACCCTCCCAAGTTACAATTGTTAATGGTTGACATGTTGCAAATGATTTTATTGTTATACTTGCACTTTTGTCGCAGCCCGGCGGGTTGGCAATGGAATCGCAACATCTGTGAGGAGAAGCCGAGCCGGGTGGCCGGTCTTCTCCATGGTTGGTGCCCTTAAGGAAAAGCCTGGGGGTGGGGCAGGCCGGTAAGCAAGCTGGTAGGCTTAGCTGGTGCCCGCCACCCCAGCAGGAAGGGTTGACACCAAGGGTATCCAGCTGCACGGTGGCTCCCTGCATTCCTGCCAACGCCCCGAATAGGGATTACCGTGGACCAGCATGGACTTGGCATACAGCAACGGTATTGGACCTGCTGATGTTGCGATCCATTTGTCTCCCAGCTTCTTGATGTTATGTTATTAATTAATAAATTGGGCTGTGGTCCAATCTATTTCCAAGCCCTTGTTGTGTTTTATTTGCCGGGGAAGGGTCTACACCATCTGCACGCAATAAGTGGCAAATTACTCTGACATTAGACAAATAGAAGCTATATAGGATTCTTTATTTTACTCTTTTTTGGTAAGGCTCAAGGCAGGCCACATTTTTTAAAGATGTAACGATAATACTATAAGGCATGACATACCAGTGCATTAAGGTACAGCCCTATTTCTTTCATAGAAGCTATAGCCTTAACAATTAGGTTTTATTACATGATAGAGAATCATCAATCTTGTTTCATGGATGAGGCACCAAAACAGGAGAAATAGCCACATTGTTTCAATGTCCTAGAGCAAGGAGCAAGCCCAAGCAAGCCTGCTCAGAAGTAAGTCCCATGTTGGTCAATGGGGCATTCTCTGGGGGAAGTGTTTTTAGTTTTACACTGAATCTTGGAATGTGCTTGCAATTATTGATCCTGTTCTTTCTGGAAGATAAATAAGGGCTTAATTAGCTAATTCACAATTATCATTAATGCCTCTCCCGAGATGATGACTGTTGAGTGAGGACAATCAAATCCCAAAAGTGTCTAAAGGTAAATCACATAATGAAACTGAGTAACCAGTGTAAAGTCTTTCCCAGTCACAGGAGTTCTTTGGTGTGTTCAGAGGTAGGTGAATCATGATATCATCTTTCTTTATCATTTAACACTGAGAATGAAGAAGAAGAGTTTGCCCCCCCCCTTCTTTCCTGTAAGAGACTCAAAGGGTCTTACAAACTCCTTTCCTTTCCTCTCCCCACTGCAGACACCTTGTGAGGTCGGTGAGGTTGAGACTAGCCCCAGGTCACCCAGCAGGAATGTAGGAGTGGGAAAACAAATCCGGTTCACTAGATAAGACTTGCCACTCATGTGGAGGTAGGAATCAATCCCGGTTCTCCAGATTAATCCACCACTCAAAACCACAAGATCACACTGGGGAGGAAAGAATGGGTGATACTACCTCAGTTGACAGAGGAAGTCTTACTTGTTTAATAAACAAGCAAATGCTCCCCTTAATGCTTCACATAGGCCCCTTCTGCACACGCAAAATAATGCATTTTCAAACCACTTTCACAACTGTTTGCAAGTGGATTTTGCCATTCCGCACAGCTTCAAAGAGCACTGAAAGCAGTTTGAAAGTGCATTATTCTGCATGTGCGGAATGAGCCATAGTAAATAAGGACCATACTGAGCCAGGTGGGTTAATAATAATGTGCTAGTTCTTTAAAAAGTGCTTGCCAGGATTACTGCTTATCTGCAATCTGAACGAACACAGCCTGGTATACTTGCTTTGACATTCTAATGCATTTTGATTTATGTGTCACTTTTGAAACAGAGAAAAGCCACAGGACTGTGGAAGTGCTAGCAAAGGGAGTCTGGGAAAGGTGTTAGCAACAGACACATATTGCCAAAAAAGATAATGATGAATGTCTATTGTGAAATGAATAAGGAAAATTTAGAAGTGGAGCATTTCTATTACATGAATCCTTTATTGGTTCACATTGAATGTACCCATCTAAGATGTAACAAGGTCTGAAGAAGGCGAGGTTGAGGAGGGACATGATTGATCTCTTTAAGTATTTGAAATGGTATCATTTAGAGAAGGGCAAAGAGCTTTTCAGAGAGCCAGCCTGGTGTAATGGTTGAGCGGTTGACTTAGATCTGGAAAACCCAGGTTCCAATCCCCACTCTGCCATGGAAACTTTCAGAGTGACCAGGACCAGTCACACATGTTCAGCCTCAACCCTGGCCAGTATTTGGATGGGAGACCTGCAAGGAATACCAGGATCATGGTGTCAAGGCAGGCAATAGCAAATCTCCTCCAAATGTCTCTTGCCTTGAAAACGCTACAGGGTCACCATAGATCAGTGAGGTCATCATCTGGATTAATATAACATCCATTCAGAAACACCACAAAGGGATTGAATCTCACCAGTTTTTCAGCAGTTATTCTTGGGACAGGATGGCAAAAAAGGGGGGAGCTATTCCTGTTGGCAGCAGAGAGTAGGACTTGCAATACTGACTTTCAGTTTCAGAGTTTTCAAACAAGAATAGTTTAGCAGTGGCATCAGCTGCCTAGGGAGGTATTGAGCTCCCCCTCATTGGTAATCTTCAAGCTTTGACTAGACAAACACTTCTCAGAGATGATTTAGGCTGATCATGCGTTGAGCAGGAGAGTTGGATTAGATGTCTGTATGGACCCTTCCAGCTCTGTGATTCTATGGACTGTCCTTCAGCAACTACAAAAAAGGTAATACACAAAGCCTTTCAGTTCTCAGCAATGGATTGTCCTTCGGTAACTGCAAAAAAGGTAATACTGTATATACTCATGTATAAGTCGAATTTTTCAGCACATTTTTAATGCTGAAAAAGCTCCCCTCGACTTATATGCTGGTCATTAAATTTTTTGTGTTTTTTTACTTTGCCAGCCAGCAGGGGGCGCAGTTTTAATGCTAGCGTCACCAAAATTTCAGGGTACCCTCAGAAGACACTCCTGAGGGTACCAGCCAAGTTTGGTAAAGTTTGGTTCAGGGGGCCCAAAGTTATGGACCCCCAAAGGAGGTGCCCCCATTCCCCATTGTTTTCAATGGGAGATATTAGTAGATGAGGCTACCCTTTTGAGGGTCCATAACTTTGGATCCAAAGTTATTGATCCCCAAAAGGGTGCCCCATCCCCCATTGTTTACAATGGAAGCTAATAGTAGATTTTCCATTTCTGATAATATCCCTCTTAAAATCTAAGTTAGGTTACATTTGGACATACAGATGATGATGAGGAATCCAGTTTTGAAGGATTTTAACTCCTGTGTTTTAGCTTGGTTGCTGATTGAACTAAGGTTTTTGTACTTTTAAAGTTACTGTTGAGACTATATTGTTCTTGTTGACCCTCTTTTCCATTTACAGAGCCAGTTTACTGTTTTTCTTTGAAATAAATATTCAAAAACATTTAACCTACTGATGCCTCAATTGATGTAATTGTATTGGTATCTATTTTTATTTTTGAAATTTACCAGCAGCTGCTGTATTTCCCACCCTCGACTTATACGCGAGTCAATAAGTTTTCCCAGTTTTTTGTGGTAAAATTAAGTGCCTCGACTTATATGCGGGTCGACTTATACACGAGTATATACGGTACCTTTCACTTAGGTTCTTAGCAAGGGAGTGAACAGATCTCTATCACATCCCTCTTTCATTTCAATTTTGTTTGTGTCAAGTATGGGTGCAAGGAATCGCTGTCCCATTCTGGTGAAGAAGGATAAAAGTAATGAGAAAAAGATAAAACTAAAATATTGGTTGATGAAGGGAAAGACAGGCAATAAAAATAACTTTTTAAGACAAATAACTCAAAATTCATGTTTAAATGCTTTCCATCTATCCACATTGTGCACACCTGCAATTATTCTTGGATGGCTACTATAACATGCGTTAGCAGAAATATGGCAGGTGAGTAGATAAAAAAAAAGGTAGAGGCTTGTTACTACACCTCCAGAAACAATAAACCATTTATCTCTCCTCCAGACACTATGAAACACACAGAAGACACTGAAGAAAATCAGACCAGCATCACAGAATTCATTCTTGTTGGGTTTGCCAACCATCCTGAACTTCAGGCCCCCCTTTTCATCATCTTCCTTCTAGTGTACACAATAACTCTGACTGGAAATGTCCTCATCATTCTCATCACAACAATGGACTCTGCCCTTCAGAGTCCCATGTACTTCTTCCTCCGGAACTTGTCCTCCTTGGAAATCTGCTTCAATTTGGTCATTGTCCCAAAGATGCTGGTGAACTTTTTGGTGGAGAATAAATCCATCTCCTATGCTGGTTGTGCTACACAAATGTATTTCTTCTTCTTCTTTGGTGCTGCAGAGTGCTGCCTTCTTGCTGCGATGGCGTATGACCGATACGTTGCCATCTGCAACCCGTTACGCTATCCTGATATCATGAACAGAAGGGCGTGCTTCCAATTGGCCAGTGCTTCCTGGTTCTCAGGCTTCCCTGTGTCTACTGTCCAGACCACATGGATATTCAGCTTGCCGTTTTGTGGACCTAACATAGTCAACCACTTCTTCTGTGACAGTCCTCCAGTACTGGAACTGGCCTGCGCTGATACCCACATGTTTGAACTGGAAGCTCTGACAGCCACCGTACTCTTCATCATGTTTCCTTTCCTCTTGATTCTTCTCACGTACGTTCGCATCATCACTACCATCCTGAGAATGCCTTCAGCGGAAGGCAGACACAAAGCCTTTTCAACCTGTTCATCTCACCTTGTTGTGGTTACTCTGTTTTATGGCACAGCCACCTCAACCTACTTCAGACCAAAATCTAGCTATGCTCCAGACACAAAGAAGATCCTCTCTCTCTCCTACACTGTCATCACTCCCATGTTAAATCCCATCATCTACAGCTTGAGAAACAAGGAAGTAAAAGGTGCATTGAAGAGAACACTGGGCAGGATAATGTTTGTGCACCAAAAATAATTTTGTTTTGCGGTAGTGCCAACTGCATAATCCTGTTTCCCACTTTGTTTCCAGTGTAGTTTGCAGAGGTAGCAGAGGTAGTTTGCCATTGTCTTTCTCTACAGAGGAAGCCAGTGTAGTTTGCAGAGAAGCAGAGGTAGTTTGCCATTGTCTATCTCTACAGAGGAAGCCATTGACCCTGCTTAGCTTCTGAGGAGATCAGGCTAAATCATGCCACCTTTCCTCCTACTCTTCCATGGTTCATTTTTAAAGTATTGTGTTATTGACACAATATGGTGGTCTTTGCAGTGCATTTCATTTTTTAAAATGTGTCATTTTACTCTACCATTTTCAAATGTTGATGATAAAAGAAATTCTGATAGCGGTGGATAAAATCCACATATAAACTTGCTCGTTACTGTAGAAATTATTTCCCACCCCTACATTCTACCCTTTAAAAGCAGTGGCTTAAAATGTTGGCAACTCTAAAGCTGAGTGTCATATTCAAAATGTTGGCTTGTTTTCAAAGTGATCACTTTGAAGTAACAACTAGCTTGTCCATGTTTAATGTACCTCTAAAATTACAAAGAAAATAAATGTACCATTAATTGCCGAATCACTATCTAAGACAAACTCCCCCTATATACTGTTTGCGTCTACCAAACAAATTAGGAAGGAAAATGTGATGAGTTATGAAATGGTCTTTATATCTACAATTAGCTGCATTTATTGTCCCAACAATCTCTAACACAGATGGAAATGTAGCAGATGGTAACCATTCAAATGAACTGATTATAAATATCAGCACAAATCAAGACAAACATATAGCTTTAAAATAAAACAAATTTCTTCAGATTCATTAGTATTGAAGACACAATGTTAGGACAAAAAGCCTGAGCACATATTTCACAATGGTGATCGTTTCAAAGGATCTTTACAAGTGAGTTAGCTTCTGTCTTACTCAGTCTTCTATAACTTCTATAACAGTTAAACCATTTCTATCATTCAAGTGAATATGGGCGTCTGGGGACGGCAAACCGCCGCCCCTAGGCCGCCATTTCAGATAGGGCTTGAGCTGCTTCTGCGAAGCTGCGCCAGCTTCTCGCATGTCTCAGCCTGTGCCGAGCTTCCGGGCGCTTGAAATGTCCAGTTTTCTGAACGCTAGCCCAGTTCCGCCGCCGCAGGTGAATGGCAGCTGGCCTTCCCGGCGCTTTCCCCACTCTCTCTTCACTTTCACTCACCTGTCGCTCTCCTCGGCCCCTCCGGGCGACGCCACCTGGGCTCCGGGACACGCTCTACTCTGGGTGACATTACGGAAGCAGGCGCGCAGGGCAGGGGAGGCGTGTCCCCAGGCCCCGGCGATGCGCAGGAGGGCCGGAGAGCAGGTGAGTCGACCGGGCAACGGTGCCAGTGGCGTAACTAGGCAAACTGGAGCCCTGGGCAAAACCTGAGTTTGATGCCCCCCGGCGTGTGCCCAATGCAACGTGCGTCCCCCCTTGTAGCTATGCTCAGTGGCGTATCTAGGCAAACTGGAGTTTGGCACCACCTATGGGCAGCCACCCTCCCCCACTGTGACCAAGCAATGATTTTTTACACCAGGTTGTTTCAAAGTCACCATCACATTAAAGAACATGCCCCAACTCACAAATCTGAACACAGCAATAAGCCATGCCACACAGCAGAAATAAATTTTTGAAAACATTTTCAAAATGCTGTCAAAATGTTTTATTACTGCTATGAAAACATTTTATGGTGTTGTATCCAGTCCCCCCGACTGAGGGAAACAGCATCACTTTCATTGTTTCAAAGGAGAATCTGGGCACCCTAGTTTAAACAAGTGATGCTGGAATTCACCCCCAAACAGCATCATTTTCAATGGTGTTTAAACTAGGGAGCCCAGATTCTCCTTTTAAATCCACCTTAAAGGGAGAATCTGGGGTTCTCAGTTTAAACAACATTGAAAGTGATGCTATTTTGGGGTTGATTTTCCCCCACCCTGAAACAGCATCACTTTCAATGTTTAAACTGGGGTCCTCAGATTCTCCCTTTAAATCCATGTCAAAGGCGGTGGGATTTTAAAGGAAAATCTGGGGAAATTTGGGAAGTGCCTGCTGTTAGGGGTGCAATTGTTAAGCTAGCAGCACCAAACTTTCAGGGTATATTTAGGAGACTCTCCTAATGATACCACCTTTGGTGAAGTTTGCTTGAGCTATAGTCCAAAGTTATGGACCCTCAAAGGTGTAGCCCCATCTTCTGTTAGCTCCCATTGGAAACAATGATGATGGGGCACCCCCTTTGGGGAGTCCATAGCTTTGGGACCCCCTGGACAAAACTTCACAAAACCTGGTAAAGAAGTCAGAGACTCTCCTGATGTGATACCTCCCACCGTGTTTGGCAGAAATTTGGTTCAGGGGGTCCAAAGTTATCGGAACCCTCAAAGGTGTAGCCTTATCTCCTATTAGCTCCCATTGGAAACAATGGGGGATGGGGCACCCTCTTTGGGAGTCCATAACTTTGGACTCCCAGAACCAAACCTCACCAAACCTGGGTGATAGCATCAGGAGAGTCTCTCAAAACATTCCTGAAATTGTGGTGCTGCTAGCCTATAAACTGCGCCCTCTGCAGGCCAAAGAAAAACACTGAAAATACAAAAAATCCCACAAACGAACCTGCAGTTTTTGCGCCCCCCACAGGGCTGCGCCCAGGGCAACTGCCCACTTTGCCCTATGGGAGGAACGCCTCTGGACGGCGCCCAGCAGCTTGTCTTCCTGGAATGCCAGGGACCGGCCCATGCGGACGGGTCCCAGCATCAAGTTGGGTCAAGGCGTCAGAAATGCTTCACTCCAAGCCTTCTTCTGCCTCCTCGGGTATGGAAAAGGGCCTTAGTTAGCGTCTGTCTTACTCAGTCTTCTATAACTTCATCTGTAATCTATTTTTTAAAAATTTTTATTGATATTTTGGATTGTTACAGATTTATATTATACATCTTTATATTTCATCCTCCATATCCTTTTCCCCCCTTTTCCCCCTCCCCCTTCTTCTTTTCTTCTTTAAATGTGCAGCAGCAGGTCCATTCTTTCTAATCTTCTTTTCCAGTTTTCTTCTGTGATTCCAATTTCATTTAACCAGTCTTTGAATTCAGTCCAGATCCACTTCATATCTTTTCGTTTTTCTTGCCATATTTGGTTTCTTGACATTGTGTCAAAAATTTCCAATTGTATTTGTTCCCATATATATTCCAACCATTTCTGTATTGTCCAGATTATTTTGTCCTTCCACCCTAATACTATTACTGCATGGGCCGCTCTAATCATAAGTTTAAAAAGCATTCTCTTTCTTTGTTCTATTATTGTATAATCCAGTATGCCTATAAATAATAGATCTATATGTATCTTTATTTTTACATTCACATATTTTTCCATATCCTTTGTAACATTTTTCCACAGGTGTTTTACCTCTGGACAACCTGTAATCTATTGAGCTAAGAGTCAGGCAGTGATACAATGGTAGGCTTAATACAATGCTGCTTTCAATGATTGCCTCAAAGTTACATCACCCTTGCCATTCCTGCAGAACTGCCCACCTTCAGGTAAAGTTTGGAGATTTCCTAGAAGTACAATTAATCTCCAGATGATTGAGATCAGTTCTCCTAGAAACAATGGCTGCTGGAGTAGGGTTGGGTAAACTCCATGGAATTACACCCTGCTGATGTCCCTGTCTTCCCTAAACCCCATCATCTCCAGTTTCTAACTCCAAATCTCCAGAAATTTCTAATTTGGAATTGGCAATCTTACTTGGTATTCATAACTGAGCTTGTCATCCATATTTTAACACAATTTTATTTTCTTTTTTTTTAATATAGGGAAGCCTTGCCATAATGACTTGGCTGCCAAGTAACTCCTGAATATCTTATATGAGATAGAAAGATTACAGAAGATTCTGAGGCATTTGTTGTGGTCACCTGCGAGCTACTGTGAGCTTATCATAAGAACATAAGAACAAGCCTGCTGGATCAGACCACAGTCCATCTAGTCCAGCACTCTGCTACTCGCAGTGGCCCACCAGATGCCTTTGGGAGCTCGCATGCAGGTTGTGAAAGCAATGGCCTTCTGCTGCTGCTGCTGCTCCTGAGCACCTGGTCTGCTAAGGCACTTGCAGTCTCAGATCAAGGAGGATCAAGATTGGTAGCCATAGATCGACTTCTCCTCCATAAATCTGTCCAAGCCCTTTTTAAAGCTATCCAGATTAGTGGCCATCACCACCTCCTGTGGCAGCATATTCCAAACACCAATCACACGATGCATGAAAAATGTTTCCTTTAATTAGTCTGAATTCCCCCCCCCCCCCCAGCATTTTCAATGAATGCCCCCTGGTTCTAGTATTGTGAGAAAGAGTGAAAAATTTCTCTCTGTCAACATTTTCTACCCCACACATAATTTTATAGACTTCAATCAAATCTCCCCTCAGACGTCTCCTCTCCAAACTAAAGAGCCCCAAACACTGCAGCCTCTCCTCATAAGGAAGGTGCTCCAATCCCTCAATCATCCTCATTGCCCTTCTCTGCACTTTTTCTATCTCTTTGATATCCTTTTTGAGATGTGGTGACCAGAACTGAACACAGTACTCCAAGTGTGGTTGCACCACTGCTTTATATAAGGGCATGACAATCTTTGCAGTTTTATTATCAACTCCTTTCCTAATTATCCCCAGCATAGAGTTTGTCTTTTTCCCATGGAACTATCAACTAAGATGCCCGAATCCCTTTCCTGGTCTGTGACTGATAGCACTGACCCCTGTAGCGTGTATGTGAAGTTTGGATTTTTTGCCCCTTTGTGCATCACTTTACATTTTACTACATTGAACTGTATTTGCCATTTCTTAGCCCACTTGCATAATTTATCAAGATCCACTTGGAGCTCTTCACAATCCTTTGTGGTTCTCACCACCCTAAATAATTTAGTATCATCTGCAAACTTGGCCACCACATTACCCACCCCTACTTCCAGGAAATTTATGAATAGGTTAAAGAGCACTGGCCCCAAAACGGATCCTTGGGGAACACCACTCCCTACATTTCTCCATTGTGAGAACTTCCCATTTACACCCACCCTTTGCTTCCTGTTCCTCAACCAGTTTTTAATGCATAGGTGGACTTCCCCTCTTATTCCTTCACTGCTGAGTTTTCTCAATAGTCTTTGGTGAGAAACTTTGTCAAAAGACTTTTGGAAATCCAAGTAGACAATGTCCACTGGTTCCCCCTTATCCACATGCCAGTTTACACCCTTTCTTTTACCATTTTTTATCTTTTTTTCTTTTACCATCAAATGACAGCTGACATGGTTGCCCCATAAGGCTTCCAATGCAAGTGATGTTTAGAGGTGGTTTGCCATTGCCTTCCTCTACACAATGACCCTTGACTTCCTTGGTGGTCTCTCATTCAAGTTATATCCGGAACCTGTTTAACTTCCAACATCTGACAAGATAAGCCATGTCAGGGCAGACCTTATAATTATGCTTCAGGTGCTTCAGGTGCTAAGCTTGTTTGGCAGCATCATTCTTTAAGTCAGAGTAACTTCCTTTAGCCTCTAACATTGAAACAACTCTTCCATTGGAAGATGGGTCTATAAGGTGGGGCAAGACTCCTTGGTTGAAGGAAGCTATCAGACCTATCATATATTACTGTTCTTCTCATTGACAAATCTGATTCCATTCTGGAGGGATACTTAGATTACCAAGAACACTGACTGAAATGATACATATATAGCAAGTCTGAGACTACATGTTATTACAGATATAGGTCCTTGGACGTCTCAAGTTTTTTTCTAATAACATTCATTTTCAGAATTATTTTTTTCAAGGCTGTTTTCATATCCTGGTTCCTTAAACTGTAGATCATCGGGTTGAGCATTGGTGTGACAATGCTGTACACCACAGCTATGATTTTGTTCATGTTAAAGGAAGAACGGGTGGTGGGGCTGACATACATGAAAATCACAGTCCCGTAGTACAAAGAGACAACTGTCAGATGAGAGGCGCAGGTTGAGAAAGCTTTGTGACGTCCATGCGAGGATGGTATTTTCAGAATGGTTATACTGATGTAGATGTAGGAGACCACAGTGGACAGGAATGTGCTCAGAATCACCATAGCTGAAAGCAGGAATACAATCTTCTGGGTAAGAGATGTGTCTATGCAAGCCAGGCGTAATAGAGGGGGAAGGTCGCAGAAGAAATGGTTTATGACATTGGGTCCACAGAAGGGTAAGTTAATCACCACAATAGCAGCTACTAAAGGGGACAAGCAGCCCCCTGCCCAACAGCCCATCACAAGAAGCACACACACTCTTTTACTCATGATGGTAGAATATCTCAGAGGGTAACATATGGCAACATATCGATCATAAGCCATAACTGCAAGCAGGAAGCATTCAGATGACCCGAGGAAGAAAAAGCAATAGGATTGCAACAAGCACCCAGCAAAGCTAATGGCATGCCTGTTTGTTAACAAGATGGACAACAGTTTGGGAACAGTGGAAGATACGTAGCCTATATCCATCAGTGATAGGTTCCCTAAAAAGAAGTACATGGGAGTTTGAAGGTGGCTGTCAGTCTTAACTGTGATGACTATGGTGATGTTGCCGAGCACTGTAAGAAGGTACATAATCAGAAAGAGAAAAAAGAGAGAGATTTCGATTTTCCTAGTATTTGGGAAGCCCAGAATGAAAAACGTTGTCACTGCCGTATAGTTCTGATGTTCTTTAAGCCACTTTTCCAGCATCTATAAGAGGTGAGAAAAAGTATGTTAGTACCTTTTGGGGGGGAGGGGGCAGGAAATAAATCCATGAAAATGCAATTAAATGAGCACATTTTTCACTTCTCCTATTAAAGAACAAATTTCACATATTTAGCTAGGGGTAAACCCAGAAATATGGATTCAGGTATTACCATGTTTTTAGTAGGGAATATTCTACTGGTAAAAGGCTTTTGTCATGTAAGGAAAGGCACTTTCCTCCAAGGGAGGGACTCTAACCAATGTCCCTGTCTTAGGGGTCGGAAGCAAAAAGTGGAATATAAATCCAAAAAGGTGGAATATAAATCCAAACTTTTCTTCTTCTAGATACCTATCACATATGGCTTTTGTGAAGACAGGTCCTATAATCCCCAGCATATATTTTTATGTGACCAAAGAGAACGTCCTCCTTAATTCTTGACAAATGGGAAAAAAACTTCAATAATTAATGTTATCTTTTGGTATTAAACAGGCTCCCAGTGAGATAAGTGAAAAGGCTTTCTCAAGAGATAAATGTCCCTTCCTCCAGAGGTGGAATTCAAATAATTTAACAACTGGTTGTTTACAAGCACCATTTTAACAACCGGTTCTGCCGAAGTGGTGCGAACCTGCTGAATCCCACCACTGCCTTCCTCCTTCGAACTCTGTGGAAGACGGTGATAAGATCAGTTCCAATAATATTAGGCCTAAACTAAATGCTACATTTTTGTTAAGTTTGGCTGCAGTTCTCCAGACTTTACCTTTTTTTCTTACGTCACTTTAGAGCTGCACAGAGAGTATGCAAGCTACTTCTGGCTGTGATTGTTTTGGTTTAAAAAATGCCTTTCATCCCCTCATGGTAGAGTTCCAAGCCAGACTGAGCTTCTGTGAACTTTACAAATGCATTTCTCTATAACTGAAGCATGACTGCAGGGAAAGTGTGTCCAGTCCAGGGAACACCGTACAAACTTGCCAAAAAATAAAACCTGCAGTTTAGTCCTTTGCAAAATTTCTCTTGGTGAAGATTCCCATGATCTGAGGATCCCTGCTTTGATAATAAAATTCACCGTGTGCAAAATACTAAGAAAAACTTGGAAGTTCCTCCTTTATTACAAACGTGCCAAAAAATAAAACCTGCAGTTTAGTCCTTTGCAAAATTTCTCTTGGTGAAGATTCCCATGATCTGAGGATCCCTGCTTTGATAATAAAATTCACCTTGTGCAAAATACTAAGAAAAACTTGGAAGTTCCTCCTCTATTAAATTATTTCCAAATGAAGGCAGGAATAAGACTTTTGATAAGACCCATGCCATTTTTAAAGGAAGATTCCTGTATCTAAATATGCAACTTGATTTTCCACTTCCCCCCCCACACTAATTTTGAGATAGTGTCTACCAAAATAAGCAGGACTTTTGTGATGTCCCTGACCCACCATTCTTAAATTTGAGAACTATTGCTATACATATATAGCTATCATACTAAGGATTAAGGGGAAGGTACACCCACAATAATAAGAGAAAATTTGTACCCACCAGGCTGAAGACAAAAAAATCACAAGGTATTTTATAACATCATAGCAATGTTGAAGAATTATTTCAAAACAATTTTGTACAATACAGGTACATAGGAACACAGTAAATATTTTTTTTCTTTTTTAACACAATAACAGCAACAGCTAGCCAGAATCTAGATAATTACTGGCCTTGTAAAACCTTCAAGGCTGTTCTGTAAAACAAAATAAAAAAACATGTTACACAAAACATTTTAGTGTTAAAAAAGGAAATATATTTACTGTGCTCCTATGTACCTGTATTATACAAAATTGTTTTGAAATAATTCTTCAACATCGCTATGATGTTATAAAATACCTTGTGATTTTTTAGTCTTCGGCCTGGTGGGTACAAATTTTCTCTTATAATTATACGTATATAGCTAGACATATAAAGTTTTATGTCATGTACCACATGGCATACCTGAATAATCCCATGCTACCAAGACAAGATAGGTCCACATAGATGCTGGATTTAGCAAGGAGGGCAATCAGGGTTTATGAACGGGATGGGGTGGAGAACCCTACAATAATCCAAGTTACTAACAGAGTGAATCCCAACCAGCTTTTCTGCTAGTGAAAAAGAGAATGCGACTGCCATTTGAACATCTGAAAAGGACATGACATGGATCCTGGGACCTACATTATACAAAGCCATGTGTGATGGGAGCTGTAATGGAGAAGCTATATAGGCAATATAGATCCAAACATTGGCTGGATCTTATTGAGTATGGTTAAGATTGACTTACATGTGTTAAAGAAAAAAGGGTCTATGACAGCAAAAAAGACTATGGCTTATTCACGACACAGTAAAATGGAATAGGCTTACCTTATGGGCTGAAAACAAAAAAGGCACTTGAAAAGTATCTGATTTTATTTTATTTTCCTTTGTATATGTTGTAAAACCAGAAGTTAAAATAATAAGGGTTAAAATAATTTTTCTTTGTAAAAATAAAAAGTTATACACAAGGACAGGGTTTTTTAAATCTTTGTTTGGTTTCACGCCCTTACATTTCCCCAAGAAAGTAAGCAATGGCTCCAATGCCATTTGAAAGCTCTGAGACTACACTCCGTCTCTTGGGGTTTGATGGAATTAGCTTCAAGCGGGTGTACATATTGAAATGGAAAAAAGTTGATGAAAATAATCCCAGAGTAGAATGTACTGCTAAGGGCTGGCACTAGGGTGTGATGAAGTTGAATATTTGCCAGGGCTTACACAGCACGCAGGAGATTATTATTTCATTATTGATTAGATTTCTATTAGATAAAAAAAAATCTCATTTGACAATTCTGGTTTCTTTCAGCTAAGGGGGTGTTTTATCTCTTCAGAAATGCCAGGGGCTGGACACAACAATTTCCATGGGGATATCACAGTGGCTAATAGAATAAACCATGGCTCATTCCGAACATGCAGAATAATGCACTTTCAAACTGCTTTCAGTGCGCTTTGAAGCTGTGCGGAATGGCAAAATCCACTTGCAAACAGTTGTGAAAGTGGTTTGAAAATGCATTATTTTGCGTGCGGAAGGGGTTCATGATCCATTGAGGTTGTAAGTTCAGATGTCATCCACAAGTACACTAAGCACTCTGAGGAAAGTCATTCCTTTTCAGCCTTGGTTCTTCACTGCCAATAGGGCAAAAATCATTCAGACAGATAATGAATATGATAACTCAAGTATGTCAGAGGAAAGGCTTGTGTTACCATCAGCCCTTTTGGATGGGAAGTACAAAAATGTGGAACGTTCTAAAAGAGTTTGTTCTTGTGATTTGGTTACTGCTGAAACACTTGACCGTTCTAATCGTGTTTTTTTTCCTCACTTGTATTTTTTCTTTATTATGCACATCTGTTTTGTAATTTTTTTTTTGCTTTTGTATGCCAATAAAGGACGTTGTTGTTGTTGTTGTTGTTGTTGTAACTCAAGTATGTGGAATAATTCAAACATTTGAAGTATGATGCCCCGTAGCAGAGAGAGAATGTAAAACTTTGCTCACAACCTGAGTTTAATCCTGATGGAAACTGGGTTCAGATAGCTGACTCAAGATTGACTCAAAGCTCCATCCAAAGGGGGAGATCAAATCTGCCCGTGGGAGTGGAACGTGGCTACACTAGTGGATTTTCCCTCCCAAGGTCACTTAACCTAGCAGAGGGATGATTTTTCCAGTGTGCAGCCACCACAACCCTCCCTGCAGTGGCGTAGGAGGTTAAGAGCTCATGTATCTGATCTGGAGGAACCGGGTTTGATTCCCAGCTCTGCCACCTGAGCTGTGGAGGCTTATCTGGGGAATTCAGATTAGCCTGTACACTCCCACACACGCCAGCTGGGTGACCTTGGGCTCATCATAGTTCTTCAGAGCTCTCTCAGCCCCACCTACCTCACAGGGTGCGAGATTTACAGCAGCATTCCTCGATGCACACAATTCCAGACTCATACCCCATCCTTCCTTTCCCCTTCCTCCACCCGTCCCTACACAGCCCCAAATACATCAACACGAAGCCACGGAGTTCAGCATCGCCACAGCTCTAGAGTAGAAGCTGTCTCTCAGCCTCTTTGTCCTAGTTTTTATAGACCTGTATCGTCTGCCAGGTGGTAACAGTTCAAAAAGAGAGTGTGCTGGATGAGACGGATCTCTCAGAATATTTTGGGCTTTCTTTAGGCTTACAGGGGTTCTGCTTCATCTGCTTCAAATGTTTCTTGCCTTGAAAACACTACAGGGTCACCATAAATCAGTGAGGTCATCATTTGGATTAATATAACATACATTTAGAAACAACACATTCTCAGTCTCGACCCTGGCAAGTATTTGGATGGGAAACCTCCAAGGAATACCAGGATCATGATGTTAAGGCGGGCAATAGCAAATCTCCTTCAAATGTCTCTTGCCTTGAAAACAGTACAGGGTCAACATAAATCATTTGGATTAATATAACACACATTTAGAAACAACACAAAGGGATTGAATCTCAGCAGTTTTTCTGCAGTTATTCTTCAGTGACTGGATGGCAAAAAGGGGGGAGCTATTCCTCTTGGCAGCAATGAATAGGGCTTGCAATACTCTCAGGCTCATTCCGCAGATGCAGAATAATGCCCTTTCAAACTGCTTTCAGTGTTCTTTGAAGCTGTGCGGAATAGCAAGATCCACTTGCAAACAGTTGTGAAAGTGGTTTCAAAACGCATTATTTTGCGTGTGCGGAAGGGGCCTCAGTTACAGGCAAAAAAGGTACTGGCTGGATATTAGGAAAAAATCCAGCAGCTAGAGTAGTTCAGCAGTGGAATCAGCTGCCTAGGGTGGTATTTAGCTCCTGCTCATTGGCAGCCTTCGAGCAGCGGCTGGACAAAACACTTCTCAGAGATGCTTTAGGCTTCTCAGAGTTGCCCTAGAATGGTCTCTCTGGACCTTTCCAGCTCTGTGATTCTATGAACTGTCCTGCTGTAACTACAGAAAAGGAAATACTTTTCACTCAGGTTCTCAGCAATGGATTGTCCTTCAGCAAAAAAAAGGTAATACCTTTCGTATAGGTTCTTAGCAAGGGAGTGAGCAGATCTCTATCACATCCCTCTTTTATTTCAATTTTGTTTGTGTCAAGTATGAGTGCAAGGAATTGCTGACCCAATCTGGTGAAGAAGGATAAAAGTAATGAGAAAAAGATAAAACTAAAATACTGAAGGGACGGGCAAGCAATAAAAATAACTCTTTATCATTGAAGGCTGAGGTCTCGAAATTCATGTTTAAATACTTTTCATCCCTCCACATTGTCCATATCTGCAATTATTCTTGGTTGGCTACTACAATATGTGTTAGCAGAAATATGGCAGGTGAATAGAAAAAAAAGGTAGCAGAAATATGGCAGGTGAATAGATAAAGAAAGGTAGAGGCCTGTTACTATACCTTCAGAAACAATAAACCATTTATCTCTCCTCCAGACACTATGAGACACATAGAACACACTGAAGAAAATCAGACCAGCATCACAGAATTCATTCTTCTTGGGTTTTCCAACCATCCTGAACTTCAGACCCCCTTTTCATCATCTTTCTTCTCATATACACAATAACTCTGACTGGAAACGTCCTCATCATTCTCATAACAACAATGGACTCTGCCCTTCAGAGCCCCATGTACTTCTTCCTCCGGAACTTGTCCTCCTTGGAAATCTGCTTCAATTTGGTCATTGTCCCAAAGATGCTGGTGAACTTGTTGGCGGAGAATAAATCCATCTCCTATGCTGGTTGTGCTACACAAATGTATTTCTTCTTCTTCTTTGGTGCTGCAGAGTGCTGCCTCCTTGCTGCAATGGCATATGACCGATACGTTGCCATCTGCAACCCGTTACGCTATCCTGATATCATGAACAAAAGGACATGCTTCCAATTGGCCAGTGCTTCCTGGTTCTCGGGCTTCCCTGTGTCTATTGTCCAGACCACATGGATATTCAGCTTGCCATTTTGTGGACCTAACATAGTCAACCACTTCTTCTGTGACAGTCCTCCAGTACTGGAACTGGCCTGCGCTGATACCCACATGTTTGAACTGGAAGCTCTGACAGCCACCGTACTCTTCATCATGTTTCCTTTCCTCTTGATTCTTCTCACTTACGTTCGCATCATCACGACCATCCTGAGAATGCCTTCAGCAGAGGGCAGACACAAAGCCTTTTCAACCTGTTCATCTCACCTTGTCGTGGTTACTCTGTTTTATGGCACAGCCACCTCAACCTACTTCAGACCAAAATCTAGCTATGCTCCAGACACAAAGAAGATCCTCTCTCTCTCCTACACTGTCATCACTCCCATGTTAAATCCCATCATCTACAGCTTGAGAAACAAGGAAGTAAAAGGTGCGTTGAAGAGAACATTGGGCAGGAGAATGTTTGTGCACCAAAAATAATTTTGTTTTGCGGTAGTGCCGATTTCATAGCTGTTTTCCACTTTGTGTCCAGTGTTAAGTTAATAGGAGCTAGAAACTTAAACTCTTCAAATAAAAAAAGTGAAAGTGATGGACAGTCACTGAATGCTGCACTCCCATATTAACTATTAGAAGTGTGGTTGCTTGCTCTATTCAGCAATCTTGCTTGTCTCACAATTATTAACAATACATTTCTTCCTAGAGGGCCCCAGGATCCAACACAACCTTGAGATTCCAATCTGGATCCAAGGATGTAGGTAAGGGGAGTGGGTTCCTGGGTTTAACATCCCCATTACATATCTGAAGCCCCGCCCCTTGTTTGTGGGTGGTTCTTTTTTGGTATTTTTAGTGTTTTTTTAATTTTTGGTCTGAAGGGGGTGCTGGTTTTAGGCTACCAGCACCAAAATTTCAGGAATTGTTGGGAGACTCTCCTGATTATATCACCCAGGCTTGGGGAGGTTTGGTTCAGGGGGTCCAAAATTATGGATTCCCAAAAGGGGTGCACCATCTCCCATTGTTTCCAATGGGAGCTAATAAGAGATGGGGCTACATTTTGGAGGGTCCATAACTTTGGACCCCCTGAACCAAACTTCACCAAACCTGGGTGGTATCATCAGAAGATTCTCTTAAAGATACTCTGAAAGTTTGGTGCTGCTAGCTTAACAATTGGTCCCCTGACAGCAGGCACCCCCAAATTTCCCCAGATTCTCCTGTTAAATCCACCCCCTTCGGCATGGATTTAAAGAAAGAATCTGAGGTCCCCAGTTTAAATATTGAAAGTGATGCTGTGTCAGGGTGGGGGATAATCCACCCCAAAGCAGCATCACTTTAACAACAACAAAATCCTCAGAGGTTGCTCTGGGAGGCAAGCAAGAGCATGTGCAAGAGCTTATGACCCACAGAGCCACACCAGCCTAAAGTTGTAGGCTGGCACAGCTGGGGGAAGTCTAGGGGCGTTTCTGGGGGTGAAGCCAACTTTAGTCAGCATTCACTGTGTATTGGGGCCAGGAATACTCCTGGCACAGTCCTTGGATCGACAGCATCTGAAAGGGTGGCATACGTCTATTTAGCCCTATGGAGGGCTTTCAGATGGTCAGGGATTTTCTGGAGCAGAAAGGGTGCAGAAATTGGAAGTAACCATCTTCAAATGTAAATAAAATAAAATAAAAATCTGAATGACAAAATGAGACTAACAGCTAAGTAGCACAAACACGGAAATATTTACAATTATGCCCCCTCCCATTCAAAGAATGAATAGATTCAGCATGATAGTTCAGTGGTAGACTGCATACTTCAAATGTTGAAAGTGTGGTACTTCCAGTTGGAAGGATCTCGGTTAGCTTGGCTGAGTTGCTCCCAGTCAAAGCACCCTAAATGAATCACAGGTCATATTCAACATAAGGCAGCTTCATACTTCTATTATTCAATATCCAATTCTATGATTGCCTATGAAAGAATCCCATTAGTGCTGACCCCACAACAATCCCTTTGGAATACCAGTCAGCTCCCACACAGTTGCAAGGTCTTGGTTCCAGTTTTATGTAACATCCCATGTCAAATCATTTGGGTTCACAACAGCTTGTGATGTGCAGAGGTTTCATCTGGTGAATAACCACAGGACACGTCTTAGAATTAAAATGGGCCGCAGCCCTTTTATTGAGGCAGAAGCTGGGCAAGCAATAGGAGCATATCCAAGCAGCTGGTCAGCACCCCTGGCTGTCCCTGGCACCAACCCCAATCCATATTGGGGGTGACAGAGAAGGTATTGGGCCACCTGGGCGCCCGCCTGTTGTAGCCCCCTTCCTGCTGGGGTGTCAGGCTCGATTGCAGAGGCCTCCACAGCATGCGCCATGAGCCCGCCCCACCCCAAGCCTCTTATGGAGGCTACCAACCGCAGGGAGGTCTGACGCGCAATCTAGGCCTCCCCATAAGGTTGCGCTCCTCTGCCCAAACCGCCAAGGCTGTGATGAAGTGAGCAGCAAAAAGCCCTGCCCAAATAGGGAGGGAGGGTGGGTCAGTTTGCGAAGAAGGTTGGAGCAGCCACATGCTGCCTAATATATAGGGAGCGTGCTCCACCCCTTGAGCTTCTGCGTAACACGTTATCAGGCTGGGAGTGGCTCAGCTGCTCAGCCAGCCCAAGGCACGCATGCTCACTGCTGCGGAGCTCACCATGTGCCCTGCTCCCTGTCGCAATTGTGGCCTAGTTGATTCTAGTGCTGTTATTTCTTCAAAAGTATGATCATGCACACACAAATACAGATGCATATTTGATATTGTTGAAAGGATTATGGCGGGAGGGAGACTGTATTGAAAAATGTCAAACATAATAGTGTCAATGACAGAGCATTCGTCTTTGAGAATTCCTTGGAAATGTGCCCCTCAGTTCGCTAACGTAGCAATGAAAGGTGCATGAAGTTGTAAGGATAAAATTAAACTGTACATTTTTGAAATATAAAGTGTTGTCAGGAATGGGGAATCAACATTCTGTAGTACTGCTAATAAATGGCTAAGAGATGGACTGAAATATACATATGTTTATTGATACTTTGACTGCACTTTCACACGGTTTTCTTCTGAGTAGCTCATATTAGCTTCAAGAGAATTTCACACTGGCACTGTGTAAAGACAGGTTGGAAAAAAGTGTCTCATGTTCCTCAAGACCATTCCTTAAGCAATGGTTATCTGACTTTTTTTTTAATCATTAGGGAACTCACAATGAAAAACTAAACAGAAAAAAATCAGCTTCAGGATTTACCATGATAAAAACTAATTTACAAACATTTCAGTTGTGTTTAATGAGATAGACTTCACAGAGGCTCCTTCTGCACACGCAAAATAACGCATTTTCAAACCACTTTCACAACTGTTTGCAAGTGGATTTTGCTCTTCCGCACAGTAAAATCCAGCTGCAAAGTGCATTGAAAGTGGATTGAAAGTGCATTATTCTGCATGTGCAGAATGAGCCAGAGATTTATTCTTTTGAAGATATCAACTTTAAAACTGTTTTCTTGAGAGCGCCCTTTACATCTTTGTTCCTCAGACTGTAGATAACAAGGTTTAGTATTTCAGTCATAATGGAATAGAAAAGAAAAAGCAGTTTGTCCACATGTGGAGAGTAAGTTGATTTGGGGCGTATGTAAATGAATATGGCTGTGCCATAGAATAATGAGACCACAATGAGATGTGAGGAGCTGGTGGAGAAAGCATTCTGTCAGCTTTTGGCTTTTTCATCCTTAAGACGGTTGCAATGATACGGAAATAGGACAATAGCATCAGCATGAAGATGATGAAGACTACAAAGGCAGCTGCCACAATGATTTGGATCTCATTCCAGTAAGTGTCCTCACACAACAGCTTTAACAGAGGCAGGATTTCACAAAATAAATGGTTGATGACATTGGAATTACAGAAACGAAGGATGAAGTCGAAGGTAGTATGGCCCACAGCCACCAGGCATCCGCAGACCCAAGAGAGGGCAGCAAGCTGAATGCATACCTCCTTTCTCATGATGACCAGGTAATGGAGTGGATTGCAAATGGCAACATAGCGATAGTGAGCCATAAAGGCTAGGAGACAGCACTTAGTAACACCAGAGCAGTGGTAGAAATGCATTTGAGTAGCACAGGCTTGCAAGGAGATAGTTTTATCCAGAGCAAGGGTGTTATCAAGCAGCTTTGGGATAGTGACAGAAATATAGCAGATCTCCAAGAAAGATAAGTTTCCGAAGAAGAGTAAAAAGTGAGTATCCTCACATAATATTGCCACCAAGTTATTCTATGTTATATTTTTTTTCCTAAAGAACTGGTCTCTGGTGTTTATGTCTGGCCTGAGCAAAATGATATACATTTTAGGGGCAAATATGCAACCCAACAATCCAGCACTGGATGCCAAGATAGAAAAGATCTCAACAGCCACCATGTATTTCCCTTTGGTGCTCAGGTAGGTTGGAACAAAGGAGATCCAGACACTGCAGAACACCAACATGCTGAAGGTGATGAACTTGGCTTCATTGAAAGTATCTGGCAGCTTCCTGGCCAGGAAGGCAACCAAGAAGCTGACGCTGGCCTGAAAGCCCATGTAACCCAAGCCCATGTAAAACATGGTGACTGAGCCTTCATTGCACTCCACTATGATTTGTCCAGATTGGGAGAACTTGTCAAGGTCTGGGAATGGTGGAGAAGTACTGAGCCAGATCGTGCAGATGCCAACTTGAATAAGAGAGCAAACCAGGATGATGTAATTGGCCAGCCTTTTCCCCAGCCATACATACTCTCTTTGTTGTGGTTTCCTGGACTTCAGGGCTGATGAATGCCAGAACCACGGTGATGGTTTTGGCCAAGACACAAGACATTACAAAAGAAAATGCATTGCCAAAAGCCGCCTGTTGAAGAAGGCAGGTCACCTTGTTGGGTTGTCCCATGAACAAAAAAATGCAAAGGAAGCAAAGCAAGATGGAAATCAGGAGGAGGTGGGTAAGATCCCGGTTGTTGGCTCTGACAATGGGTGTGTTTTTATATTTGACAAAGGTTCCAAAGACAACAAGGGTGAGCAGAGAAAAAGAGAGAGAAGCAGAAGCCAAACTGATTCCTAATGGCTCATTATAGGCAAGAAAAGTCTTAACTTTAGGGATGCATCCATTTTGGTTCTCATTTGGATGCTCATCATCTGGGCACAGGATACATTGAAATGCATCTGAAAAGAAATAGAATGGCAGATATAGGACACAGTGTGTAACAGACTTCCTTCTGTGATACACCTCTGAAGATGCCAGCCACAGATGCAGGTGAAACGTTTGGAACAAGATCCACCAGACCATAGCCACACAGCCCAGAACACCCACCAGAACCAGCTGGTTCATGAGATCAGAGTCCTCCACTCATGTGGAGGAGTGGGGAATCAAACCCAGTTCTCCAGATTAGAGTCCACTTTCGAAACACTTTTCTAGGCTGCACATAAATTCTGCATTGTATTTTTATTTAGTTTATTTAGCTTCCATACAATATCAGCATCTGTTTCTGTTTTTCTAGTTCAATATATCGTGTTGCTAACATTGTTTGTGTTTCATTAGATAAGGTGCTGTATTTGTTGAATTTCTTGTCACAGATGGGGGTTTCTGGACAGATGGACAACACAAACTTTTAGTATTATAAACATGAAACTTTTGGGTAGTTGGAAGCCACGTACCTGTCTGATTTGAAATTGTCCCTTCTGGGCACTGAGAACAATCATAGCAGCAAGATGAACTTTCTTCCCTGAGAACTTTTCTGCTATATCCAGGGTGGCATCTCTCAGTGCACAGGGAATGAGGCAAGGTCTATCCATAATGAAAATAAATCTGGTTTAATTTAAGGTAATGACTAGGACATTTTTGTACCTTCTTGGATATTCATCTCAATGTGGTAAGAGGATTTGAATATTTCAGTGAAGCTGGCTCAGGCCCTTTCCGCACGGGCGGTTTATGGCGCCCTGGGGACGGCAAAAATGCCGTCCCCAGGGAGCCATTCACACAGGGGTCATAGCTGCTGCGCAGCCGCGCCGCCCTCGCGCCGCCTGACCGGCTGGAAGCCGGCATTTCCCAACCTCGCTTGGCAAGAGAGGTTGTTGGGAAACGTCGGCTTGGAGCTGCTGCCATGCAAATGCCAGCGGCTTCCAGGCGCCTTCCCTCCCCCCCCCGACCGGGCGACTCACCTGTCCTGCAGCCCTCCAGCGCGTCGCCGAGGCCTGGGGACATGCCCCCTTTGCCCTGCGACCTTGGAGCGGTCGCGCAGGGCAGGGGGCATGTCCCCTGGCCTCGGCGATGTGCTGGAGGGCCGCAGGACAGGTGAGTCACTCTGACAACGGCGCAACTCTGCACCGTCGTCCCTGCCGTTTCTGGGACCGTCCATGCGAATGGTCCCAGAGGGGTCGGGTCGGTGTGGATTGCGCCGACCCGACCCCTTCCGCCTCCGTGTGGAAACGGCCTCAGAGAAGAGAGTTTTTAAGGCAATAGACAAACAGAGATGATTCACCGTTACCTGCCTCAGGATAATAACCCTGGAATCCTGTAGTAGTCTCCAATCCAAGTCCTAGCCATGGCTAACCTTGTTTGCTTTTTAAATCCAAATAAAAAATACTGACAAAGTACACACTACTGACAGAGGGGGGTTTTTTGCCATCAAGTGGTGACATTAGTGGGATATATGGTGACCTTTTATAGTTTTCAAGGCAGGAGATGTTCAGAGGTGGCTTGCCATTGCCTGCCTCCAAGTCATAATTCTTGTATTCCTTGATTGTATGCCATCCAGATTCTAGCCACGGTCAACCCTGCTTACCTTCTGATATCTGACAAGGGCTAACCTGAGCTTTCCAGGTCAAAGGTAGGACATTTTAATGGTCAATAATTTAGAAAGTTGCCATCAGTCAGAAGCAATGTAACAGCATATAACACACACACACATAATGCATTGATTGAACTATTGGTATAGAATAGAATAGAATAGAATAGAATAGAATAGAATAGAATAGAATAGAATAGAATAGAATAGAATTTATTATTACAGCCTTTCGGCCAGTCATTAAAACCAGAATTGGCATATGTAAGGATACATAATATTCCAGTTGTACAGCGATCCAAGGTGTGAGATCAATACATTAAATACCATTAACTTAAGCCATTATTGCAAGTTTCATCATACAATCTTAAGCCATTATTGCAAGTTTCATCATACAATCCGGTTCTCTACCTTAATAATAATCTTCGCTTATCGTATGCCAGCGTACAAAATTTGGCCACCTTCTGTGATTTAGAGGGAACGCAGTCTTCTAAGAAAATTCTTACAAAATTAGAATCTGAGTTGGCTATAAATGGGTGTACATGGAGAATTTTCAATGGTTGAATTAAAAGCAGCAGTGGCGTAGGAGGTTAAGAGCTCATGTATCTAATCTGGAGGAACCGGGTTTGATTCCCAGCTCTGCCGCCTGAGCCGTGGAGGCTTATCTGGGGAATTCAGATTAGCCTGTGCACTCCCACACACGCCAGCTGGGTGACCTTGGGCTAGTCACAGCTTCTCAGAGCTCTCTCAGCCCCACCTACTTCACAGGGTGTTTGTTGTGAGGGGGGAAGGGCAAGGAGATTGTAAACCCCTTTGAGTCTCCTGCAGGAGAGAAAGGGGGATATAAATCCAAACTCTTCTTCTCTTTTTCTTCCCTTTCGCTATTATGAAGCTCACAGTGCAATAGAATTTGTGATACTGAGTCCACTTCCCCTGAGTCACACACACGTGTTCTTCTGTGCCAAGGAATTTTTTGAAATTCTCCCATCAGATTAACTGATGTCAAGGTATCGAAGCGAGCTCTTGACAAGGCCCATCGGCTTCTTGCCAATGTTATATTAGATAGCTAGGAAGAAGCTAAAATAGGAAGAAGCTAAGAAAAACCCATGATTTTAATGGTTTATATGTCACAGGTAGTCAAGGGAAATTTGTTTGCATCTCAATATCACTGAGCCAATAATAGACCATGGCCATTGCTCAGTTATCTAATTCCAAAAGTTGCATTGGATCCATACCACACTGATTGAGTTTTAATATGATTTTTTCTAGCCATCCAGGGTGGGGTGTCACCCTAACTATTGGTATACATTTTGCATTGTGGTGAGGAACAGAGAAGTGTGGGCTGTGTTTCATGGGTCTCAGCTGAATGTTGTCAGAGAAAAAAACTCAGTGTTTAACAGCACTATCTGACACAAGAAGTAGTTTACTTTTGTGTTTATTTTGCAGCTTAGTAGTGTTAGATCTCCTTGGTCCTAATAACTTCCAATGGGAACTGGTTCCCAAGAGAAACAATGAAATCATCTGAAGATAGTGCTCTGTGCAAGGTCTGTGTCACTATTAACCCATTGGGTGATTTCACATTGCAACATTTATTAGGCAGACTTTGATTACGGGGTGGTTTGCAATTGCATCATGTATCTAATCTGGAGGAACCGGGTCATCTATGTTTTACTCCCAGAAATCTGGGTACTCAGTTCACTGACCTTGGAAGGCTGAGTCAACCTTGAGCTGAGTACCTGAAACCACTTTCTATGTGAATCAAACACAGTTCATGAGAAGAGCTTCGACTGCAGTAATGAAGGTTATCATACTGTGCCATGGGGATCTTATCTTTAATAATAATACTACTAATAACTGTAATAGTAACAACGATGAAGATAATGGTGATGGTTACACTAATGGCAATGAACATTATAATAATAACGGTTGGGGGGAAAAGAACAGTAAATACGAAGATGCTAAAATGTAGGGGGCTCACCTGGTTAAATCTTTTAGGCCATATGATAGCATCACTTTTGATGGTAAATCTTTGGTCAGATGAGGCCCAGCGATTCACCATTCCAACTCTTACAGGGATAAAGGACTTATTGGGGAAATGGACCCAGTTTACGATGTCATATCCAATTGGCCATTCCTGTTGTTCATTGAAATATACTTCCTCCCCAATACTGTTGTTGAAACACAGTTTTTGCAAAAATGGATGGAGCTAAATGGGAAAGCAAAACTTCAGAAGCTACAAAACAGGTCAAAGAGTTGCAATCAGGTAAGGATTGTCATGCAACAGCACATATTCAATTCCAATTCCAAAGCCTTTATTGACATTATAAGTTACAGAATTAGTAAAAAGGGGCATTTATCTACTAACTGAGACATTAAAGCATTAAAATACATTAAAATACAACGTTGAACATTCACAACATTCACGCACTCATAAAATAATTTAGCCGTTACTACTATGTAGGCAATGATTGCGCCTGACCAAATAGTTCCTCAAAAAACTTGCAACATTCTCACATACGAGATCACAGGAACCGCTGAGTAGAAAATTCATAACAGATGGTAGCCTGACATCGTTTGAGCTCTCTATCAATGGACAGATGTACATAGAGAGTAACGACTCGTATATTGGACATTCCAATAGTACATGTTGAACAGTCTCAGCAACGGCCATATTACATTGACATAACCTGTTCTCATATGGAGTGTTATTATACCTGCCAAGAGTCATAGCGTTAGGCAGACAGCACATATTTAAATGATTTAAAGTATGATCACAAAAATTCATTGGGTCAAATCCAAAGGTGGGTGCAATCCAAAGGTGGGTGGTCGAAGCTGCATTGGGAGTAGCAGAAGGGTTGTGCTGGTGCCTATGCCACCAGGAAACTGGCACAGATACTGACACTAAAAGACTTAGGTGGGCAGCTGCCCATTCAAGTACCTAAATCTGTTCACTGGCCTTTTCAGTTGCTGACCATGAGCACATATGCCCATGCTGACATTTGGGGGCTGTTCCCAGGGACAGAGCTGACTCTAGTTACCTCCCAACATTTTGGCTTGGGAATGGCTTCCTTCAGCTGCTCAAACTTACACTAACAAAAAAGGCAGTGTAGGTAATTTCGACTATGGGTTCTCCCAAGGAGAAAAATGTTTCTCCTTCTCTTCTGTTCCCTACTGCAACAAATTAGCAGTCATGCTGAAGAATGGAGCCCTACAAATCCAGTGTCACCCCTCAAGATAGAATCATGAATGCCAGAGAATTCCAAGAGCTTGAAATAATCTGACTCTTGTATTGATTTATAACAAGGGTGAGCCAGCATGGTGTAGTTGATACTGTGCCCACTCTGCCATGGAAGCATCCTTCATGAACTTCATTTTCCTGTTTTGACTAAATGCTCTTTGTCATGGAAGATGCTATTGCTACAGTAAAGGGAAGTCACATATGACTATGAAAAGCATCTTTGCCTTTGATCTCCTGGAGGGAGGACAGGAAACTATGCAGAGGTGCCAGGATGAAACTTCAAAGGCCTAAATTACCTCGTGACCTGAACAGAGTTTTCCTGAGAAGGGGAAAACAAAGGTTTTTGGAATTTCATCTTGAGACGTGGTCAGAGAAGCATCTCTGGGCCATGGGTTCTCGGAATGGGGACAAAGAACCAAAAGAAATGTAACCAGTTGAGCAACTTTTTTTGTTTTGAACTTTTACAATAAATCCTTGAACGATCAGCTGGTCTGGAGTCATTAGGAGGGAAAAAAACCCAAGACCGAGGTGAGATAAGAGTGGCTCTCCCAAGCTTAATCTCAACCTCAGTCGTCATATGTGACTTCCCTTTGCATGCAGATGGTGAGACCCTTCTCCGGCAAATGAAGACACTACAACGACAGGCTTGGAAAAATGGATTGGGCCGCAGCCCAATTTATTAATGTATATGCATATATATATAACATCTATTTACAGAGAAGCTAGGGTAGCAAACAGGTCGCAACATTAGGCGATCCCAATCTCCATTGGGGCCACCAGCGGGAAGGGGAGCCCCAGAGGTAACCCTCCGGCTTCGACCCTTCCTGCTCCTGCTGAGGAGGCGGGCACCGGCTAAGCCCACAGGCCGCCTACCGACCCACCATCCTCCCCAAGCTTGCTGGGGTATCGGGCACCGGCTAAGCCTACCGGCTGCCTACCGGCCCACCCTGCCCCACTCCCTGGGGTGTCGGGCAATGGCCAAGCCTAATGGCCTGCCAACTGGCCCGCCACACACCCCGGCCCTTCCACAGGGCACAAGCATGGGAGAACCTGCCGGATGGCTCATTTTCTCCCCAGATGTTGCGACTCCCATTGCCAACCCGCAGGGCTGTGACAATTGTGAACTAAGCAACAACCCCTTAAATTCTAGGGAGGGGGGGTGTGCCACGCCTTTCCAAGTCTCGCCGCCAAGAAGGACGAGCTCTGGGTGTGGTGCCCCTTTTATACTCAGGCTCCTCCCGCCTTTACTGGCTCGAAGCCAATCATTGCACCCTCCTACAGCATGCCGTCCGGCCATGCTTTGCAAACTACTTTGCCTCCTTGGCTCACCCCAGCCGCAATGGCTGCCCCCGTTGATCCGGTTGCTGCTATTTACTTTAGTGATAGCATCTTCCATGACACTCTTCTTGACATATTTAGTACTGCATAAACAGAGGAAATATTTTATTTTCTGAAAAGCCACAATGATCTACACAAATCAACATAAAAAAATGCTAGGAGGAATGATTAAAGGCAATAGTGTGGGAGTACCAAAGAAAGAAAGAGATACCAAAGATTCAGTACATTTTTAATGTTTCTTTACAGTACTGTGATTTGTCTCACTGGCACATTGATGAGAAGGAAAAGTCAAACATTAAAAGTCAAATATTACCTCCCATAGTTGATTTCTGGGATGGTCCATCACAGGGTTTTTGCTCATCGTTTGGTGTCTGAATGTGTAAGAAGCATTTAAAGCATGTGCAAAGGCATAGACTGCATTGTAGATGCTGTAGCTCTGACCAGACATCTGCATTTCAAACTGATCCCCTCCAAGACTCTCCAGCTTTTCCTCTCCTGTGCATTTCCATAAATTTGAGCTTCTACAAAAAAATACAATATCCCAGAACTGTCGCATTAAAAAAGTTGGGTGTTGGTAAAGCTTAAACCCCTGGAGGAAGCTCTGAAATCCTGGTACATCATTTCTGTGGTCTGCCATAGACAAGGAGCCATGGAAAAACTGGGCATTCCAGTCTGTCCGAACAATCTTTGAAGACAAGTCCCACTGGGCTGTTGTGATCCAAATCTTCCTCTGCATATATTGCTTACCAATTTCTTCATTTGTATTTATGAGTATTTGTAAACTATGCATGGAGTAAGTGTCTCCAAATGCAATAATCACATTGGCTTCTGTGTTATGTAATGTCCTTAAAATATTTCCCTTAACAAATATGTCATATTTATTATTGAAATCATCATGCAAGGGTATTGGGGCCTTCTCTGTGAAGGCAACACAGATTCCACGCCTACTGAGCGAGAGGGTCACAGTTTGAGCAAACAGTTCTCCATTGTCATTGTCAGCAACAACGAGGCCAATCCATGTCCATTTGAAATATTCTATCAATTCCACTATTCCTTCTAACTGAGCAGCTTCGTTTGGAACCATTTGGTAAAAAAAGGGGAACTGAATTTTATTACTCAGTGATGGGTGAGCATAAGACAGCTGTAGAAAAATAACAGATATTTTCTTAAAACCTGACAATTGTCTCCCTGAAATTATGCCTATTGAAAGTAACCCTCCAGTTCCCCGACTTCACACATGCTAAAAACATGCAGGATCTTCAGACAAGGCATTTTGGAAGCATTAATGAAAAACAAATTACAGTGAACTCCTAACATCAGAATGACTTTAGTGGTGGGGATGTTTTTGCTAATAATATTACCACTGTTCCTGCTACTATTAGTGGTACAGTCCTACTACTACTAGTACTGCAGAATGACAGTAACATAATTACTGCTGCTGATGTTAGAACTACTACGGGAACACTGTGGCTAAACCTGCGTAATCTTTATAACAGAAAAGCAGCATTCACTGTGAGTTTCACGCAGCTATGGAACTCTGACTGAGGCTCATTCCGCACATGCAGAATAATGCACTTTCAAACTGCTTTCAGTGCTCTTTGAAGCTGTGCAGAATGGCAAAATCCACTTGCAAACAGTTGTGAAAGTGGTTTGAAAATGCATTATTTTGCGTGTGCGGAAGGGGCCTGAGATAATCTTGAATGAACCTTGATTGAATGCTCCCATCTCCTGTTTTCTCCATGGAGTTCTGCATTTTCTACCCTCAAATGTTTTATTTCCAGCCTCCAAATGTTTTAAATGAATCCCCTTTTCAAATGATCCTTGGGGCTGAAACATTTTGAAAATGTCTTCAGGTTGCTGTGCTATCTCCTTAAAATGTTTTCCGAGCCACTCTGCAATCCCCAGACCTCCATCTCAGTGCCATTTTCTGTGCTCAGTCTCTGTTCCCCCTCTCCTATTCTTGGAGCCTTTCTGCTGTTTGATTGCTATTGGGGGATGCTATTCTTTGAAGGATTCAGCACAGAAGGCACGCAGAATTACAGCACGAAGGTGTGAGGCATAGAAGGCAGAAATCGACAATGTACTAAAAAAGGGGGCAAAAATTAAAAAATGCTGGCCAGTATTTGTTTCAAAGCTGTGAATGCAGACATAAATCATGTATAGAGGGACTGGCCACCCTTAAGTTCTGGGTTCGCCTGTGCTTTAATTCGGACACTGGTAGCCTTATCAATCATATCCTCCCCAGCTCCATGGATCTAAGTGGTGGCGGGCAGTTGAAATTAAAATACTTTCCCTGGGATTCTCCTGGGAGTCTTTGCAAATGCTACCTCCTTCCGAACTCTTTTTTCAACTAAAAAGGCGACTCCTTGACCAGGAGCTACAAGTTCTACAAGACCAAGTGCGAAGTAACTGTTCCCCCTTCTTTTTCAACATCAAATTCAAAACCAATCTGATGGCAAACTATCTGAGTATACTCCAAGAGCCCAAGCTTAGATGGATATACACAAGGGCTCGTTGTAATTCCTTCCCTTGTTCTGTACTCCAAGGGAGGTTTCTTAAAATTGACTCGCAAGAGCGGAAATGCCCCCACTGTACTATAGTGGTGCAATCCATGGAACATATAATGCTTAACTGCCCCAAATATGAAGAAGCTAGGACCAGGCTTTTGACTCTTCTTCCTGCTAAGTTTAAGGAATACTCTGTTGCTGGGAAGGTTGCATTCCTACTAAACAACTCTTCTTCTGTGATTTTAAATTCTGTAGCTAGGTTCCTTTTAGGAACTTTGGAATAATACCTGTGGTGGTTTTATGTATGGAACTTCTTTCTGGATAATGCTGGTTGTTATATTGGTTTTATGCCTAATAAAGGTTTTGTGTATGTATGTATAGAGGGACTGAAAACATGCTTTTAGAGTTTTCTGTGGAAAGAGCCATGGATAAACCTTGAAATAGCAGTGCAACAGTCATCAATATTTTCAAAGGCTTTCCTGGCCAGAATCACTTTCATGGCCGGAATCACTGTGTGATTTCCGGGCTGTGTGGCCATATTCTAATGGCAGTTTTTCCTGACATTTCGCCTGCACCTGTGGCTGGCATCTTCTGAGGATCCCCAGTCATCAATATTATTCCAATAATATAGATTGGAAAATATAATTGCACAGCTCTGGTGACCATTCATAGCTACATTCGAACATCTTAAGCTCTGTTACTGCAGTACCTGCACCATTGTGTGCAGCTTTTACTTCACCATTCACCACTAGGTTAGTTTCCTTACATATCTAAGACGTGAGAATTCATCAACTACATCACTGTTAGAATGGAATAACATGACAAAATGTAGACTTAGGTAGGCTGTTTGGGCTCAAGTATGATGGATCAGGAATGAACTGTCATTTTGTGTTGGGACACTGTACACTGTACATCCCTACCTGAGGGATCTTGTAGAGGTCAAAGATGGTAGCCATCTGGATGGACGCTTCAGAGCTAAGTCCTCCAACAACTGCTGACATCTCATATTGCTTTGCACAGTTGAAATTAGGGATGTTTTCTTTCGGTGAAGACAGCAAGGATAGCGCGATATCATACTCTGATCTTCCTCGTAAGAGGCTGTCATAGAGGCGGAAGCCCAGTGTGACATTGGGTAAGAGATCTGGATCCTTGTTGATTTCATCAACCGTAAAAATGAAGGTGAGGACATGCTGATAATTCTTCCTCACAAACCTAAAATGGAAGTAAAGAATTCATTCTTTGTACTGGCAGCCTTCTCCCTTCCCTATTTCCAAAATGCCGAATAGTAAAAGAAAAACTATTAAAGATCAAACACAAAGAGTCAATTAAATAACCTGATGATAGGACTGGATTCATCCAGCTTTTCTGTTGATAAGGAAGAAATGAAAGATCCCCTTTGACCACCCCAAAAGGCTATATTGAGAATCCTGTGACTTGCTATGGACAAAAATAGTTTGGAACACAGTTAAAAGGAAGGGGGACAAGATCGAATTAAATAAAACTAGCATGATCCAACCCAATATTCTAAACATGAATCAAGTTGTACATTTTGTGGGTGGTGAAGCCGTCGATCCTTTTGCATTGTGCAGAACAGTCCCCACTTCCTCTGTTCCACATATGCGGTTGTTTGAGCTTTGACTGTAGTGGGGAACGTTCAGATTGGAGTTAATAATGTCAACACGTAAACTGAGATATTTATGCTATGGCTAAAAAAATTAAAATTTGGATGCCTGTACTTTATTCAAGTTGCATACACATTTACTGCCGTGTGTGTGTGTGTGTGTGTGTGTGTGTGTGTGTGTGTGTGTGTGTGTGTGTGTGTGTGTGTGTGTGTGTGTGTGTGTAAACTCTTGGGCAAAGACTTGAACATATTATCTGGTCAGACAGCGATATGCAGAGATAAAACTGCACTTTGCCTTAAGGAATTGACTGTTGTGGAAAAAGGTTGGACTACAGTTAATGTTAGCACGTACGCTAAGATATCCATGCCGTGGCAAAGATCCTTAAGATCTGGATGCCTGTAGTTTATTTAAGCTGCATACTCACATATACACATATCTATTGAAATTCTGGGGCAAAGACTTGAACTTCTCTTCTGGACTGACAGCCATACGCAGAGATGAAATCGCACCAATAACATGATTTCCTGGCTTTAAATAATCAACTTTATATCGGTGAGCGGTTGCCCTACTAATTCCCTTCAAATTCTTGCTGACAGCTTGAGGCAGAAACAGGAGAAAGAGCAGCAGCAGCAGCATCTGTGGTCAATGAAATCTATTTTCTCATTGGAAATCTTTGTTCATGGCCAACAATTGTGATTTCTTACAATGTTTAACACGTTCTGCTGCAAAGAGCCATGGAGAGTTGCACATTGCGCTCCCAGTCTTCGATTTTAACTTCTCTCGATATCTGACTCAGCACAGGTTTCAGCATTTATAAGAGACTTCACAGTTTATCAGTGAGATTTTGTTGAGTTCTGCAAATGGCTTGTTTGGTGATTCTGAAAGTTCCTTTTGAAAATCCCCCGGGCTTGTCCCTGTAGAAGACTCAATGATATCCTTGTTCGATAATAACAGGGGAGATAATCACCACCCCCTAGCTTTGCTTTCTTTTGACTTTCTCTGCTTTAACACTTGATGTGTAAAGTTCTTTATACTCTTTGGTAGGTAAACAGGCATGCTATGAGTGACATTTTACGATATACAAAAGTGGAAATTACCTTTACCATATACATAAATGGAAGTTACCTTCCTCTTTTTCTTCGACTCCCACAGTCAGGCTCATTCCGCATGGGCCAAAAACAGTGGTGTGAAAACGGTGTGAAAATGGTATAAACCCTTTTATCCTGTTTTAAACCCATTTACACCATTTTCACAGCGGCCCTTTCCCCACTTACCGTTTGCTGCGCGCTACTGTCCCCAAATAGTGCATGGTCCAACGGTGCTCCCCACCAGTCCGGGCGGCAACAACGCAGCTGCCCCGACTCTGCGCTCTCACATCCCCTCAGTGCGCGTCATTTCTGATGCTGAAGAAACAGCACCTCCTGACTGCCCTGCGCAGAGTGCAGAGGAACATGACCCCATGGCGGAAATTGCTCACGCTGGGAGTAGCGCGCCACAAACCGTAAGTGGGGAAAGGCCCACTGTTTTCACACCACTGTTTTTGGCCCATGCAGAATGAGCCTCAGTGTTTTATTAGGTTAGGTCATTTCAAGGCAACATGAAATACATGGACCAATAAGGGAAGTCATGGCCTTCAGTTTGCAAGATTGGAGTAAAACACTTACTGATAAGAGATTTGGTGGTGAACCTTCTAGTTTTAGAGGCAGTAGCATTTCTCACTTGTACAGGGCAGATGCAGGCATCATGTGGCAAGTGAATCAGTTTTTCACCCTTTTCCAGTGAGTTCAAAAAATAGAGTGAAGAAATCTTTCTGAAATAATATCAAAGTGTGTGTGCTAGGAGAGTCAGTTTCTACTATTTGGAAAAATACTTCCTCTTCCAATTCAGGTATGACTTGAGGCCACTTCCCCCCTTATTTCTCCTTGAATCTACATTGAACATCCCTTGGTAGTTACGCATCGTAGGCATCAGAAACAAGTTAACAGTAATCTTACTCATGATCCTTTCTGGGTAGTAAAAGAAAATTCTTCTGCTTTTTTTAATGAGCAAAAATATGATGACATCTCATATATTATCCACTATGTTACAATATTATTTGTTTTCAGAATGGAAACCTACTGACAAATATCCCCCCTTTTTGGAAACCATAATTTCAGTATCCACAGTAATTATTTTACCATTGTTCTGTTAATTTTTCTTACAGCACCCTCCAAAGCCTTGGGGGGGCAGGATGCAGCACCATGGCCACTCCATCTCGTTGCCTCCAAGAGGGCTTTTCAACAGCACAGAGCACAGCATAGGAAGCTCAGCACAGGGAGGCAAAGAACAAAACAAACTTCCTTATTTCCAGAAAGTCTCCACTGAATCCCATGGACTTTACGTATGCATGGTTAATTTACATGATGTAGAAATCAAACCAAAGCTGACTTATGGCAATCATGTAGGGTTCTGAAGGCAAGCGGCATGCACAGGTGGTTGCCAATGGCTACCTCCATGTGGACTGAGATAGTCTTGAGGGAACTGTGACTGGCCCAAGTTTACTCATCAGGCTTCATCTGGAGGAGTGGTGAATTGTACATGGTTCTGCAGATTAGAGTCCACTATTCTTAACCGGTACACCATGTTTCTTCCCCTTCTTGATCCATTGGTCCATGTGTTATGCATTAATTATCTTACTGATTCTAATAATTAATTCCTTTGAGCTAAGACCAAGAACTACATCACCCAGCACTTCATTGCCAGCTGTGCTTATAAAGTGAAGGGATGTTTGTGTGTGGAAATAACATGACCAAATCATGTTGTTCTCTTATACGCTGGCCCAGGTACTGAATTCCCATTTTTGAACTGTTAGATTTTCTTAAAGAAGAGAAATGGATACCTATACTCTGAAGAATGCCATAAAGCATGTTTAACATCTACAGGACTTGGGTGCTGAATTTGGAACATACACAAATTCAGACTCATATTTGATATTGTTGAAAGGGTTATGGTGGGAGGGAGATCGTATTGGAAAATTTCAAACATATTAGTTTAAATGAGAGAGGTTTTGTCTTTGAGAATTCCTTGGAAATGTGCCCCTCAGTTTGCTAACTAATTGAGATGTTACCAGACATTCACCACAGTGCCAAGATCTTTTGGTTTTATCCAGAAAGGCTACAGCTACGACATGATGATGTATCTTATTCGACATACAGTGTACTCAGATATATACATTGCCTGCCATGGAAATGGTAGAGCTGTGCAAACATGGGATATCATAACTGGAATTTGTTATGCTGCGTTTTTAATTCACAATGTGACATGGGTATCCTCACAGAATGTTGCCACCGAGGTATTCTATGTTACTTTTTTCTTTTAAATAACTGGTCTCTGGTGTTTATGTCTGGCTTGAGCAAAATAATATACATTTTGGGGGCAAATATGCAACCCAACAACCCAGAACTGGAAGCCAAGATAGAAAAGATCTCAACAGCCACCATGTATTTCCCTTTGGTGCTCAGGTAGGTTGGAACAAAGGAGATCCAGACACTGCAGAACACCAACATGCTGAAGGTGATGAACTTGGCTTCATTGAAAGTATCTGGCAGCTTCCTGGACAGGAAGGCCACCAAGAAGCTGACGCTGGCCTGAAAGCCCATGTAACCCAAGACAATGTAAAACATGCTGACTGAGCCTTCATTGCACTCCACTATGATTTGTCCAGATTGCGAAAACTTGTCAAGGTCTGGGAATGGTGGAGAAGTACTGAGCCAGATCGTGCAGATGCCAACTTGAATAAGAGAGCAAACCAGGATAATGTAATTGGCCAGCCTTTTCCCCAACCATTTCCTTGCTGTGTTTCCTGGGCTGGTGGCCATGAATGCCAGCACCACGGTGATGGTTTTGGCCAAGACACAAGACATTACAAAAGAAAAAGCATTCCCAAAAGCCGCTTGTTGAAGAAGGCAGGACACCTTGTTGGGTTTTCCCATGAACAAAAAAATGCAAAGAAAGCAAAGCAAGATGGAAATTAGGAGGAGGTAGGTAAGATCCCGGTTGTTGGCTCTGACAATGGGTGTGTTTTCATATTTCACAAAGGTTCCAAATACAACGATGGTGAAAAAGGAAAAGGAGATAGAAGAAGCAGCCAAACTGATTCCTAATGGCTCATTGTAGGCAAGAAAGGTTATAACTTTAGAGATGCATCCATTTTGGTTCTCATTTGGATGCTCATCATCTGGGCACAGGAAACACTCATATGCATCTGAAAAGAAAACAACCAACAACAACAACAACAACTTTTATTTGGCATTTAAAAAGAAAAAGAATGGCAGCAATATATCAGCTTAAAGAAAGCAGGTAAATCCTGCCAGCAGTACATCCTTGATAGATATTCTGTGTTTGCTGCCAAACTGGGACTGGAAAAGAGAATGGTTGTGAGAAAAAATGACTGGCTATGAGGGGCTTTATAACCACATCCTGAGCAGATTGACTACCTGAGAGCACGAATAGACATGATGAAGATGATGCTTCTCTGTCCGTCTACAAAACTCAAATGTCAAGTCTGTTCAATTTGCCTAATAAACCTAAGTAGAAAGAGGGCCCTTAAACAGCAGTTGTGTTTCTTTATTCTGAAAAAGCTACCTTACTTTTCCAGTATTTTAAAGGAACAAAAAGAAGACAACACTGGATTCATACTCAGCCATTCTGTCCCGTAAGGAGTCTCAAAGCAGCTTACGACCTCTTTCACTTTGGCTCATTCCGCACACGCAGAATAATGCACTTTCAAGCTGCTTTCAGGGCTCTTTGAAGCTGTGCGGAATGGCAAAAACAGTTGTGAAAGCAGCTTGAAAGTGCATTATTTTGCGTGTGCGGAATGAGCCTATCTCTCTCGACAACAAACACCTTAGGTGAGGCTGAGAGAGTTTGAAGAGAACCGTGACTAGTCCAAGGTCACCAAGAAGGCTTCATGTCGAGAAACCAACCTGGTTCCTCAGATTAGAGTCCACCACTCATATGGAGGAGTGGAAAAGCAAACCTTGTTCTCCAAATTTGAGTCCACTTTAAAGATACGTTTCTAGACTGCCCATAAAATCTGAACTGTATTATTATTTAGTTTATTTGACTTACAGCCAATATCATCTTCTATTTCTCTTTTTCAAGTTAAATATATCATGTTGCCCACATTCTTTGTGTTTGATTAGATAAGCTGCTATATTTGTTGAATTTCTTGTCACTGATTGGGGTTTCTGGACAACACAAACTTATACTATTATAAACATGAAACTATTGGGTAGTTGGAAACCACATACCTGTCTGGTTTGAAATTGTCCCTTCTGGGCACTGAGAACAATCATAGCAGCAAGAAGAATTTTCTCCCCTGAGAACTTTTCTGCTGTATCCAGGGTGGCATCTCTCAGTGCATAGGGAATGAGGCAAGGTCTAATCATAATGCAAAGAAATATTGTTTCATTTAAGGTAATGACTAGGATAGGGAGGAGGACTCTTATAATTAGATAAGCTATAGACTACATCATTCCGCCAGCCACAATGGGCCAATTGGCCATGCTGGCAGGGGCTGATGGGAATTGTAGTCCATAACATCTGGAGTGCCAAAGGTTCGCCACCATGGGACTAGGATATTCTTGTATCTTCTTGAATAATCATCTCAGTGTGTTGAGGGAATTTGAATATTTCAGTGAAGCTGAAAGAACAGGGTTTTTTTTAGGAAATAGACAAACAGAGGTGATTCACTGTTACCTGCCTCTGGCAGGTATCCCCGGATTTCTGCCATGGTCTCCTGTCCAAGTCCTAGCCATGATCAACAATGTTTGCCTTAGAAGCCCAGATGGGGGGAAAAAACCTAGTAAACACCATCCACACTACTGATATGGCTTTTTTGCCATCAAGTCACAACTGACATATGGTGGCATAGTTGGGTTTTAAAGGCAGGAGATGCTCAGAGGTGACTTGCCATTGCCTGCCTCCAAGTCGTGACCCTTTTATTCCTTCATTGTATGTCGTTCAAATTCTAGCTACAGCCAACCCTGCTTAGCTTCTAATATCTGATGAGATTGGGCCAACCTGAGCATTCCAGGTCAAAGGTAGGACATTTTTATGGTCATTAATTTAGAAAGTTGTTGTAAGTCAGAAGCAACGTAACAGCACATAATACACAAACACAATACAGTGATCAGACCAGAGTCCATCTAGTCCAGCACTCTGCTACTCACAGTGACCCACAAGGTGCCTTTGGGAGCTCACATGCAGGATGTGAAAGCAATGGCCTTCTGCTGTTGTTGCTGTTGCTGCTCCTCAGCACCTGGTCTGCTAAGGCATTTGCAATCTGAGATCAAGGAGGATCAAGATTGGTAGCCATAAATCAACTTCTCCTCCATAAATCTGTCCAAACCCTTTTTAAAGTTATCCAGGTTAGTGGCCTGGTATACATTCTGCATTGTGGTGAGGAAAAGAGAAGTGTGGGCTGTACTTCATGGGTCTTAGCTGCATATTGTCAGAGAATAAACTCATTGCACAACAGCACAATCTGACACAAGAAGTAGTTTGCTTTTGTGTTTATTTTGCAGTTTAGTAGAGCTGGATCTCCTCGGCCCTAATAGCTTTCAATGGGCACCAGTTGCCAAGAGAAATAATGAAACTAACTTTAATAGGTAATGGTGAAAATAGTCCTCTGTGCAAGGTCTTTGCTTTAGTCCTAGCAATCCAGGTACTCGGTTCACTGACCTTGGAAGGTTCAGTCAACTTGAGCTGGCTATCTTAAACCCATTTCTATCTGGATCAAATACAGATCATGAGCAGAGCTTCGACTGCACTACTGCAGCTTACCATTCTGTGCCATGAGGCTCTTTTTAAATAACAACATCATCAACAATAACAATAACAACAACAACAACAACAACAACAACAACAACTGTATTGATAATAATGATGAAGATGATGGTGATGGAGACACTAAAGGCAATGAAAATAATAATAATGGTTGGGGGGGAAAGAACAGTAAATACAAAGATGCTAAAATGCAGGGGGCTCACCTGGTTAAATCTTTTAGGCCACATGATAGCATCACTCTTGATGGTAAATCTTTGGTCAGATGAAGTCCAGGGATTCACTGTTCCAACTCTTAAAGGGATGAAGGACTTATTGGGGAAATTGACCCAGTTTACGATGTCATATCCAATCGGCCATTCCTGTTGTTCATTGAAATATACCTCCTCCCCCCCAACACTGTTGTTGAAAAACGCAGTTTTTGCAAAAAAATGGATGGAGCCAAATGGGAAAGCAAACTTCAGAAAACTACATGAACAGGTCAAAAGAGTTGCAAACATGCAACGTAATCTGTCAAAGCGCAGTAGGACAAATCTGAAAGATTTTAATTTAAACTATGATCACAAAAATTCAAAAATTGAAACTGCATTCGAAGTAGCAGAAGGGCTATGCTGGTGCCTGTGCCACCAGCAAACTGGCACAGACACTGACAGTAATGGACTTACATGGGCAGCTGCCCATTGCTTTGCCCAAATCTGTGAACGGGCCTTTGCAGGGGCCACCACCACAAATACCCATGCCGGCATGGAGGGGGCTTTTTAGGGGCATTCCCAGGGACAGGGCTAACTTTAGTTAGCTCCCAAAGCTCTAAATCTGGAACGGGCTCTTTTTCAGCAGCAGCTCAGGACTCTTATGTTAACAAGCAATGCGCAGTGTGGGCAATGTTCCACTATGGGCTCCTGTGGAGAAAGGAGTTTCTCTTTCTCCTTTATTGCCCACAGTTATGTACTGCAACAATAGTAGTTATGCTGAAGTACGGAGTCCTATGAACCCAGTGTCATTCAAGAAGAAGAGGAGGAGGAGGAGGAGGAGGATTTTGGATTTATACCTAGCCTTTCTCTCCTGTAAGGAAACTCAAGGTAGCTTACAAGCTTCTTTCTCTTCCTCTCCCCACAACAGACACCTTGTGAGTTAGGTAGGGCTGAGAGAGTCCAGAGAGAACTGTGACTAACCCAATGTCACCCAGCAGGCAAGTAGGGAGTGCGTGAAACACACATCTACACCACCAGTTAAGCCCCTTTGCCACCTGGGTGGAAGACAGGGAATCAGACCCAGCGCCCTCCAGGAAATGCCGCTTTCTGCACGGGCCATATAATGGCCACGGCCTGGGGCTGTAAAACGCCACTTCAGGCCTGCTGTTTTCAGATATAGATGCCGCTGCTGCAACGCTAGCAGCGCTTTGCGACCTGAATGCGCTTTCCTCTCCTATGGGCTGCCTCAGGTCGCTCTCAAACAACAACCCCTTTAAAGCACAGTTGTTAGAGGGATGCCCTGGGCGGCGCTGGTGCCAACCAAGGCCAGCAGGGAAGATCGTTGTTCTCTTCCATATCGGTGAAATTCTCCGTTGCGCCGCTTCTGGCGTGCTAAGAGTTCCCACACTGGTCCCCCCCTCTACCTCCAGGGGTCGGAGGGCAAAGGCATGGCTGCGCACGCCCGCAGGGCTTAATTTCCAGCAGGACACGTAAGTGGGAGGGAGGAGGGGAACAGCGGCTGCTCCTCGCGGCGGGAGCCGCCGCCTGCCTTCTGCCGGACTTCGCCTGCTCGGTGACGCCTTCCGCGGCGAAGAGCTCGGTACTTCCCCACGCCGGCTAAACTCCTCACGGGCGCATGCACCGTGGGAGGCCATGCAGAAACGGCCTAGGTTAAAATTAATCTGCTCTTAACCACAACACAATGCTGAATGCCACAGAATTCCAAGAGCTTGAAATACTCTGACTCTTGTATTGATTTATCAGCAAGAGTGAGCCTGCATCATATAGTGCAACACTAGGATCTGTGCGACATTCTTTTGCATTCCCACCTTCCATGGAAGCCATCTCTTTCATGAAGTTTGTTTTCCCATTTTAACCAAATGCCTTTCTCCTCAATGTATTTAGTACTGCATAAATAGAGCACATATTTTATTTTCTGGAAACGCCACAATGAAATACAAAAAAAAACCTAGGGGAAATGATTAAAGGTAAATAGTGTAAAAGTAACAGAGAGAGAGAAAGAGATACAAAGATTCAGTCTTACTTTAAATTTTATTTTCAGTAATTGTGATCTTGTCCCCATTGGCAATAATTGTTGGTAGAAGGAAAAGTCAAACATTAAAAGTCAAACATTACCTCCCCATAGTTGCTTTCTCTTATGGTCCAGAATAGGGTTTTTCCCTCATCACTTGGTGTCTGGAATGTGTAAGAAGTGCATTTAAAGCATGTGCAAAGGCATAGACTGGGCATTGTAGATGTTGTAGCTCTGACCAGACATGTGCATTTCAAACACATCCTCCAAGATTCTCTTAGCTTTTCCTCTCTCCTGTGCATTTCCTTGATCTTCCACAGAAAAAATACAGTATGGCCAGGAACTGTCGAATTAAAAAAAAGATAAGTGTTGGTAAAGCTTAAACCCCCTGGAGGAAGGCTCTGAAATCCTGGTACATCATTTCTGTGGTCTGGGCTATAGACAAGGTGTCGTGGAAGAACCTATGATCTCCAGTCTCCTAACAATCCTTGAAGATAAGTCCCACTGGGCTGTTGCATCCAAATCTTCCGCTGCAATTGTTGCTTTGTAATTTGTTCAGATGTGTTAATAAGTATTTGTAAACCATGCATGGAGTAAGTGTCTCCATATGCAATACACCACATTATTGTTGTGGTGCAATATTGTCCCTAAAAATATTTCCCCTGGAACAAATATTTCGGCTTTATGTTCGCCATTAAAGGAACCATGTATGGTACTCCGACCTTCTCTGTGAAGGCAATACAGATTCCGCTGGGCCATTGAGCTTAGAGGGCTCACAGTTTGAGCAAACAGTTCTCCATTGTCATTGTCAGCAAACAAATCTAGGCCAATCCATGTCCATTTGAAATATCCTATCAGTTCCACTATTCCTTCAAACTGAGCAGCTTTATTTGGAACCATTTGGTAAAAAAAAGGAACTGAATTTTATTACTCAGTGAGGGGTGAGCATAAGGGATGCTGTAGAAAAAATAACAGGCATTTTATTACACAACCTGACAATTTGTCTCCCCTAAAATTATGCCCATTGAAAATAACCCTCCAGTTCCCCTGCTGATCTCAGACACATGCTGAAAAAAATGCAGTATCTTCAGACTTGGCATCTCTGGAAACATTAATGATTTTTTTTTTTACAAATGAACTGCTAAATATCAGAATGAGATTTTTAATGATGGGGATGACGGTTGATACTCTTACTACTGTTCCTGCATACTTCACTGCATTCACTAGTTCCTATGAGGTAACAGTAAAATAATTACTGTTGATGCTGTTACAAGCAACCACTACAGGAACAGCCTGTTACTAAACCTGAAAATCTTTATTGTACAGAAAAAAAAGTAGCATTCACCTCAAGCTCATGCTTATGGTATGGAACTCCTGGTTTGCTTTGAGATTATCCCTAAGGGACCACTTTGGAATGCGTTCTATTTTCTTGTTTCCTCCCATGGTGTTTCACCTCAAATGTTTTATTTCCAGCCCTCGACATGTTTTAAATATGTCCCTTTTAAAATAATCCCTGAGGCTGAAACATTTTAAAAATATCCTCTGTAGTTGCTAAAAGTGCTATTTCTCAGAAAAGTGTTTCTCCTGCCACTTCTGCAACTCCAAGAGACTTCCAACTCAGTGCCATTTCTTTCTGTGCTCTCTGTTCCCCGGCTCCTGTTTTGAGACTTTCTGTTGCTTGCTTGCTATTGGGGGGTGCTATTCGTTGGATGGAGTCATCAGAGAAGGCAATAGAGAATCAGTGCACAAAAGCTGCGAATCATAGAAGGGAGGAATCAGACGAATCAAAAAGTTCCAAAAATTACAAAATGGCGGTCAGTATTTGTTTTTATAAGGGTGAGTACAGACATAAACTGGATGGTATAGGAAGATTGAATTAAAACATGTTGTTGGGGTTTCTCTGGAAAGGGCCAGGGATAAACTTTTGTAATAATAGTGTAACGGTCTACCAATACATTATTCCAATAATATAGGTTGGAAAGGTTATGACGGGCACAGTAGTGGTGGCCATTCATAGCTACATTCAAACAGCATAAGGTCTGTTACTGCAGTTTCTGCACCATCATGTGGAGCCTTTATTTCAACTATTAAAACAACAGGATGTTTAAGGAAATACTAGCAAAGTTAAGCAAGGGCATTGGTTTGAACCAACTCCCTCCCAGTATAGGTAAAATTTCAAGAGAGTTATGGTGTTGATGCATCTGTTTTCTTGTACCTGCATGCCACTCTCTATGGAAGCCTGCAAATGATATCCAAAGACCAGTTCAAATGGACAGATGAGAAAGTGGGTGTCTACTGAGTATACCAAGTTTTATATTAAAGGGAGGTAAAAAAGTAATGACCTTGAGGGAAAACCCGATATAAGAAAAAAGATAGACTCCAAAACAAGAGAATCCAGAAGAACCTAGGAATGCTGTGGAAATGTATTGCAATCCACCAACCCAATTTCCATATACCCAAAGCCATTTTGAACTCAAGTGTTGCAGATCAGCGGTCTTCAGCTTTGTTAATTTGTAAAAGATGTTTCTAATTTCTTTTCCTTGCAATAACAATTGTGAACCGTCGGGCAACTATCCTTTTTTTCTATCATCAACTGGTCTTTTTTGCAGATCTGGGTTATCAGTCCCGTTATTCCATGGAATTGTCCTGTAATTTCTATTCCACTGAGCAAAAGTTTGCCATTCTCCTGCCCAAAGTTGGATAAATGCTTAAGATGTGAGAATTTGGAAATCTCTGTTGGCATGGGATAACATGACAAAATGTAGACTTTAATGAGGGCTATTTGGGCTCGGGCATGACGACCAGGAAATGAATTGTCATTTTGTGTTGGGATATTGTACAGGCTACATTCCTACCTGAGGGATCTTGTAGAGGCCAAAGATGAAGCCATCTGGATGGAAGCTTCAGGACCTAAGTCCCTCCAACAACTGTTGATTATCCCAAAATGGCTGCTTTATGAAAGTTGAAATTAGGGACATTTACTTTGGTGGAGGGACAGCAAGGATAGAGGATATCATACTCTGATCTTCTCCCTCGTAAGAGGCTGGGTCATAGAGGCGAAGCCCAGTGTGACACAATTGAGGTAACCTGATCCTTGTTGATTTCATCAACCGTAGAAAAAATGAAGGTGAAGACATGCTGGATAATTCTTCCCTCACAAACCTAAAATGGAAGTAAAGCATTTCATTCATCTCTTTGTATTGACAGCCTTTTCCAATGCCCCATCCCTCATTTCCAAAACACTGAATTAGGTAAAAGAAAACTATGCTAAAGAACAAACACAAGAGTCAATTAGATAACCTGATGATAAACCAGGACTCATTCAGCTTTTCTGTTGATAAAAAAAGAAATGAAGGATCCCCCTTTGGACTCTTGCACATACAACAGCCAAAAGCTAAATTGGAGAATCCTGTGACCCGCAATAATACAATAATAATTTGGAAGAGAGGCTGCAGTTGGTGATTGAATTAAATAAAACTAGTAATGATCCAAACCCACATTCTAAACATGAGTCAAGTTGCAAATTGTGTGGGTGGTGGAGTTTACCAATCATTTCTTCCAGTATAATAACAGTCTCCAATTCTCCATACCCCATATGGTATTGTTTGAAATTGTGGCAAAGCCTCAGACTAGAGTTAATAATGTCAAAGCACGTGACATTAATCTGAGATATTCATGTTAATGTGGCTAAGAAATTTAAAATCTGATGCCTGTACATCATTCAAGCTGCATATACATTTACTGGCATATGTGTTGTGTGTGTGTCTGTGTATCTCTGTGTGTGGGTATATAAACACTGAGGCCACGATGTGAACATATCTCTTGTCAGACAACAGCAGTACACAGAGATTTAAAATCCCCGTCTTTAAGCATGCACTTTGTTCCTTAAGGATTTGATGCTTTGGGAAAAAGGTTGGACTACAGTTAATGCTAGCACGTACACTAAGATATTCATGCTGTGGCAAAGATCCTTCAGATCTGGATGTCTGTAGTTTATTTTAAGTACTCAATGTACTGGTATATATATATATCTATCGAAAACTCTGGGCAAAGACTTGAACTTCTCTTCAGGACTGACAGCCATACGAGAGATGAAATTGCACCAATAACATGATCTCCTGGCTTGAAATAATCATCTTTATATCGGTGGAGTGGTTGCCCTACAAAGTCCCTTCAGATCCTTGCTGACAGCTTGAGGCAGCAGGAACACAGAATAAAGAGCAGCAACAGTACCATCTCTCGGGTCAATGAATCTATTTTATCATCGGAAATCTTTGTTCATGCTCAACAATTGTGATCACTCACAAATATATAACACTCTATTTCAAAAAAAAGCCATGGGAGAGCGTAACGCTCCATCTCCAGTCTCTGATTTTAACATCTTTCCATGTCTGACTCCAACACAGGTTTCACTCATTTATAAGAGACTCTACAGTTTATCAGTGAGATTTTGTTGAGTTCTGCAAATGGCTTTGTTTGGTGATCTCTGAAAGTTCTTTTGGAAAATCCCTCACCGGCTGGTCCATGTAGAAGACTCCAATGATAACCTTGTTCGACAATAACAGGGAGACAATCACCACCCCCCTAGTTTTTGCTTTCTTTTTTGACTTTCTCTGCTTTAACAGCAGGATAACACTCCTAATACATGTACAAAGTCTCTTTATACTCTATGGTAGGTTCACAGGTATATTATGAGTGACATTTTTTACAATATACATGAAAGGGAAACTTCGTGTTTTGTTTCTACTCCCACAGTCAGTCTTTTATAAAGTTAGGTCATGTCATGGAAACATGAGATACAATGGATCAATAGGGGAACCTATGGCACTTCTAGTTGAGGGAGATCCAGTTTAAACTCTCTGCCATGCAAGCTTGTTGGGTGACCTGGGCATTAGTTACAGTCTTAATCAGGGTTGGTTGTGAAATTCCAGGAGGTTTTGGGGCACATTATATAGACATCATTTCCCTCTGGAGATAATGGTGGCATGCTTTGGAAAGTGGGAATCTTTGACGTTATAGGTCACTCTTTTCCCCAAACCTCACCATCTCTGGCCTCTACCCCTAAACTCTAGGAAATGGCAAACTCCAATGGAATGAAGACAGAAAGAAAAGGGGGTCTATGGGGGGCTTTCAGGAAAAGAAAGAAAAAAAATAATGGGTAAGATAGAAATGACATGCCACATGCAAGTCTCTGTAGGTTCCCCATTTATACCAAGCATAACTCTCCAGATGCTCTAATGACAGCCCTACATACAGTAGTGCACTGCAGCAAACTAAATCTAAATGTTATTAGGCATTCACCACAGTGGTTTGATCTTTGTTTTATCTAAGAAAGGCTGCAGCTATGACATGATGATATATCTTATTCAACGTACAGTGTACTCAGATATATACACTGGCTGCCATGGAAATGGTAGAGCTGTGCAAATATGGGATATCATAACTGGATTTTTTCTACACCTTAATTCACAGTGTAAGAAATGGTATCCCCGACATGAATATTGCCACCAAGTTATTCTATAAGTTATCTTTTTTTCTAAAGAACTGGTCTCTGGTGTTTATGTCTGGTCTGAGCAAAATGATATACATTTTAGGGAAAATATGCAACCCAACAATCCAGCACTGGAAGCCAAGATAGAAAAGATCTCCACAGCCACCATGTATTTCCCCTTTATGCCTGTGGTAGGTTGGAACAAAGTTGAGATCCAGAGACACTGCAGAACACCAACATGCTGAAGGTGAGCGAACTTTGGCTTCATTGAAAGTATCTGGCAATTTCCACAGGCCAAGGATCCACCAAGAAGCTGATGCTGGCCTGAAAGCCCATGTAACCCAAGACAATGTAAAACATGCTGACTGAGCCTTCATTGCACTCCACTATGATTTGTCCAGATTGGGAGAACTTGTCAAGGTCTGGGAATGGTGGAGAAGTACTGAGCCAGATCGTGCAGATGCCAACTTGAATAAGAGAACAAACCAGGATAATGTAATTGGTGAGCCTTTTCCCCAGCCATTTCCTTGCTGTGTTTCCTGGGCTTGTGGCCATGAATGCCAGCACCACGGTGATGGTTTTGGCCAAGACACAAGACATTACAAAAGAAAATGCATTGCCAAAAGCCACCTGTTGAAGAAGGCAGGTCACCTTGTTGGGTTGTCCCATGAACAAAAAAATGCAAAAGAAAAGCAAAGCAAGATGGAAATTAGGAGGAGGTGGGTAAGATCTCTCGTTGTTGGTTATTCTTGACAATGGGTGTGTTTCTCATATTTCACAAAGGTTCCAAATACAACGATGGTGAAAAGGGAAAAGGAGAGAGAAGAAGCAGCCAAACTGATTCCTAATGGTATTCATTGTAGGCAAGAAAAGTTATAACTTTAGGGATGCATGTATTTTGGTTCTCATTTGGATGCTCATCGTCTGGACACAGAAAACACTGGTTTGCATCTGAAAAGAAAAAAAGAATGGCAGATATATCAGCTTACAAAACAGACAAATCCTGCCAACTGTACATCTTTGATAGGTAATCTGTGTTTGCTGCCAAACTGGGACTGGAGAAAGTGGTGGTTGTGAGAAAAAATGACTGGCTATGAGGGCTTCATAACCACATACTGAGCAGATTGACTACCTGAGAGCACGAATAGACATGATGAAGATGATGCTTCTCTGTCCATCTAAAAAATTCATATGTCAAGGCTGTTCAATTTGCTTTATGATCCTTTGCAGAATGACAGCCTTTCAACATCAGTTTCTTTATTCAGAAATATCTACCCTATCAGATCCTCTGAAGATGCCAGCCACAGATGCAGGCGAAACGTCAGGAGAGAATGCTGCAAGAACACGGCCATACAGCCTGGAAACCATACAGCACCCCAATATCTACCCTACTTTTCATCCAGTATTTTAAAGAAACAACAACCAGAAGAAGAAGACTATGAATTTATACCCAGTCTTTCTGTCCTGTAAGGAGTCTCAAAGCAGCACATTGTCAGGTAGGTGAGGCTAAGAGAGTTCGAAGACAACTGTGACTAGTCCAAGGTCACCCAGAAGGCTTCATGTGCAGAAACAAACCTGGTTCCTCAGATGACAGTCCCCCAGTCATGTGGAGGAGTGAGGAGCCAAACCTAGTTCTCCAGATTCGAGTCCACTTTAAAGATACTTTTCTAGACTGCCCATAAAATCTGTATTATTATTTAGTTTATTTAACTTACAGCCAATATCATCTTCTATTTCTGTTTTTCAAGTTTAATATATCATGTTGCCTACATTGTGTTTCATTAGATAAGCTGCTGTATTTGATGGATTTCTTGTCACTGATTGGGGTTTTTGAATAGATGGACAACACAAACCTATACTATTATACTGGGTAGTTGGAACCCACATACCTGTCTGGTTTGAAATTGTCCTTTCTGGGCACTGAGAACAATCATAGCAGCAAGATGAATTTTCTCCCCTGAGAACTTTTCTGCTGGATCCAGGGTGGCATCTCTCAGTGCACAGGGAAAGAGGCAAGGTCTAATCATAATGCAAAGAAATATGGTTTCATTTAAGGTAATGGCTAGGATATTCTTGAACCTTCTTGAATACTCATCTCAATGTGATGAAGGGATTTGAATATTTCAGTGAAGCTGAAATAACACAGTTTTTTTAGGCAATAGACAAACAGAGGTGATCTACCAAGTTACCTGCCTTGGAATGTTAGCTCCCCGATTTCTGCAAGTGGTCTCCCAACCCAAGTCCCAGCCCTGGCTTTCACCTTGTTGGGTCTTTGAAGCCTGTGGTAAAGAAAAAAAGGCTAGTAAGCACCATCTACAATACTGATACTGCTTTTTTGCCATCAAGTCACAAGTGACATGTGGTGACATTGTTGGGTTTTCAAGGCAGGAGATGTTCAGAGGTGGATTGCCATTGCCTGCCTCCAAGTCATGACCCTTGTATTCCTTGATTGTATGCCATTCAAATTCTAGCTACGGCCAACCCTGCTTAGCTTCTGATATGTGATGAGATTGGGCCAACCTGAGCATTCCATGCCAAGGGTGGGACATTTTAATGGTCATTAATTTAGAAAGTTGTTGTAAGTTAGAAGCAATGTAACAGCAAATAATACACACACACAATGCATTGATCGAATAATTGTTATACATTCTGCATTGAGAAATGGAGAAGTGTGGGTGTGTTTCATGGGTGTTAGCTGCATGTTATCAGAGAATAAGCTCAGTGTTTAACAGCACAATCTGACACAAGAAGCAGTTTGCTTTTGTGTTTATTTTGCAGTTTAGTACTTCTGGATCTCCTCGACCCTAATAACTTCCAATGGGCACCAGTTCCCAAGAGAAAAAATGAAACCATCTTTAATAGGTAAGGATGAAGATAGTCCTCTGTGCAAGGTCTGAGTCACTATTGATCACATTGCAACATTTATTAAGCAGACTTTGATTATGGCTTGGTTTGCCGTTGCCTTCCCCAGTCATCTTCGCTTTACTCCCAGAAATCTGAGTACTCAGTTCCCTGTCCTTGGAACTAGGGTTGGAGATTCGGCCAGTCCAAATCCGAATTTTTACCGAATCTGCACTGATTCGGACAGATCTTCGGACGAGGAGGGGCCGACCATTGAACTGTCTGAATCCTAACAGATCCGAATCCATGGAATTCGGATCACCAGCCTAATTGTTTTTTTTTTTTATTTTGGGGTTTTTCATGATAAGCCTGGTTCGCAGGGGGCGCATTTCTAAACATATCAGCACCAAACTTTCAGGGTATCATCAGGAGACTGTCCTTATGATACCTCCAAGTTTCTGGTGGAGCTTGTTTAGTTAAAGGACTTCGCAAGGTGTCCCTATCTCCATTCTTTTCCGCAATGGGAACCAAGGAGATGAGGGCTACCCTTTGAGGGTCCATAACTTTGGCCCCTGAACCAAACTGCACCAAACTTGAGGCTATCATCAGGACAGTCTCCGATGATACACTGAAATATTGGTACCGATACATCTTTGGCCAAATGCACCCCCCCGTAGAAAATTCCGGTAAATTTCAGACAAGATTCTTTGTTCTGTAGTGACTTAGTTAGATTAGAGTTGTCAATAGGGAATTTTCTGATAGAGGGCTGTGGAGCGCACATTTTCATGTGAAATTCATTGCAGTATCTCAGAGAGTCTCTGGATGACACCATCCAGGTTTGGGGAACTTTACTCAGGGCAGGGAGATGGACCCCACCTTTTGGGTCCCATAGAATTAAAACCCCCCCTGGAAGCAAAATTCCCCAAACCTGGATGGTGTCATCTAGAAACTCTCCTGAAGATACCCTGAAAGTTTCGCACGATAATTTTCAGAAATGTGCACCTCACAGCCCTCTACCAAAAAAATTCCCCCCCATTGACAGCAACAGCTAAGTCACTGCAGAACAGAATCTTGGGCAAATTTCTGGGGTGGCTGCAGGGGACGCATTTTGAGATGCATCGGCACCAAATTACTGTGGGTATCATCAGGTGACTGTCCTGATGTTGTTCACTGTTTGGTGCAGTTTGATTCAGGTATGGACTCAAAAGGTGCAACTATCCCCATTGTTTCCAGTGGTAGCTGATAGGGATGGGGGCTACACCTTTGAGAGTCCATAACTTCAATTCTGAACCAAACTGCACCACTTTGGGGTATCATCAGACAGCCCCCTGATGATACCCCCTGAAAGTTTGCGTCACTAGCTTTAAAAAATGCTGGTTTATGCGTTTCACCGGGCCACTCACTCCAGCAGGCTTCATGTGCAGGGAGCGAAACATGAAAACCGGAATGTTTAAAGTTATGGCAATTCAATTTCAGATATCATTTGACTGTCCTGATGACACTCTATGTGGCAGCTTGTCTGTGGGGCAAAGTTATGGACCCTCAAAGGGGCTCTCTATCCCCATTGTTTCCCACTGAGAGCTAAGGATGGTGGGTTACCATTTTGAGGGTCCATAACTTTGGCCCCTAAACCAAACTGCAACTAAAGCTTGGGGGGTGTCATCAGGACAGTCTCCTGATGATACCCTGATATTTTGGTGCTGATATGTCTAAAACTGCGTTCCTCAGAGGCACCCCTTAAAATTTGCCTTAAGATTCTTTTCGTAGTGACTTCTGCATTGCTGTCAATGGAACTTCTTTGAGGGTTGTGGGTGCACATTTATCAAGGTTCAGTCAGATAATAAATTAGTATCTTCAGGGAGAGTTTTGATGATTAATTATCCAGGTTTGAGGAACTTTGCTTATGGGGACAGTGGGAGATGGACCCTACCCATAACAGTGAACCCTTTGAAGCAACGTTCACCAAACCTGGATGGTGTCATGAAGAGACTCTCCTGAAGACACCCTGAAAGTTTTGTGGTTTACTCATGAGAAATGTGCAATCACTGGCCTCCTCCCACAGAATTTCCCATTGCTGCAATGGAGCCAGCCAGCCAATTAAGCAGAGCACAGAATCTGGGAAATTGTTTGCGATTTCATGAGGGTGCAGTTTTAGAGTTACTGTCACTAGAATTTCAGGGTATTTATACAAGTACTGCCCTTTATGATACCTTCCCTAAGTTTAGGAGCTTGTTCAGGGTTCCAAAGTTAAGGGACTCCTTCGCAGCCCCATTTCTGTTAGCTTCCTATTGGAAACAATGGGGCATGGGCACTCCCTTTGAGGGTCAACTTTGCCTCTGAATCAAATTGCACCAACTTTGGGAGAACGTCCCACCAACCCATCCCGGTACAAAACGTAAAAAACACCAAAAAATTCAAAAAAAATATGCACCTGATCTGAATTTTTCGGATTCAATTTTCAGCATATCCGACCGGCTATGATTCGGATTCGGGCATACAAATCATTTTATGCCCCAAAATACCCAAATCCGAATTTTACCGATTTTTTTTAGTATTGACCAACCCTACTTGGAACATTGAGTCAGCCTTGAGCTCACTACCTGAAACCAATTTTTATCTTGATGAAACACAGGTCATGAGCACCGAGCAGAGCTTCGACTGCAGTACTGCAGCTTACCATTCCATGCCATGGGATTCCTCTCTTTAATAATAATAATGACCAAAATAGTAACAGTGATGAAGGTAATGGTGATGATGATGGTGACGCTAATGGCAATGAGGATTATAATAATAATGGTTGAGGGAAAAGAAAAGTAAGTCCAAAGATGCTAAAATGCAGGGGGCTCACCTGGTTAAATCTTTTAGGCCATATGATAGCATCACTCTCAATGGTAAATCTTTGGTTAGATGAAGTCCTGGGATTCACCGTTCCAACTCTTACAGGGATGAAGGACTTATTGGGGAAATTGACCCAGTTTACGATGTCATATCCAATCGGCCATTCCTGTTGTTCGTTGAAATATACTTCCTCCCCAACACTGTTGTTGAAACACAGTTTTTGCAAAAATGGATGGAGCTAAATGGGAAGGCAAAACTTCAGAAGCTACAAAACAGGTCAAAGAGTTGCAAGCATGTAAGGATTGTCATGCAGCAGAACATATTTAAAAGATTTAATTTAAACTATGATCACAAAAATTTCAAACTTACTTTGTGATCCAAATGCAAGTGGTTGAAACTGCACTGGAATTAGCTGATGGGCTGTGTCATCAGCAAACTGGCACAGACGCTGACACTAAGGGACTTAGGCCCATTCTGCACACGCAAAATAATGCATTTTCAAACCACTTTCACAACTGTTTGCAAGTGGATTTTGCCATTCCGCACAGCTTCAAAGAGCATTGAAAACAGTTTGAAAGTGCATTATTCTGCATGTGCGGAATGAGCCTTAGGTTGTCAGCTGCCCATTGCAGTACCCAAATCTGTGAACTGGCATTTGCAGTGGCCACCACCACAAATGTCCATGCCAGCATGGAGGGAGGGCTTTCTAGGGGTGTTCCCAGGGACAGAACGGACTTTAGTTCGCTTCCAAAGTTTTGGCCCAAGAATGGCTTCCTTTAGCGGTTAAGATGTATGCTAACAAAAAAGGTGGTGTAGGCAGCTTTCCACTATGGGCTCTCCAGGGGAGAAAGAAGTTTCTCCTTCTCCAATGTTGCCCACAGTTACACACTGCAACAACAATAGTAGTTATGCTGAAGTATGGAGTCCTATGAATCCAGTGTCTTTTCAGAAGAAGAGGACAAGGAGGAGGAGGAAGGAGGAGAATGAGTTCAGATTTATACCTGGTCTTTCTCTCCTGCAAGGATACTCAAGGTAGCTTACAAGCTCCTTTCTCTTTCTCTCCCCATAACAGACACCTTGTGAGGTAGCTGAGAGAATTCTGAAGAATTGTGACTAGTCCAAGGTCACCCAGCATCCACCTGCTCTTAACCACTCCACGTTGCTGGATGCTACAACATTCCAAGAGCTTGAAATACTCTGACTCTTGTATTGATTTATTAGCAAAGGTTAGCCAGCATCATATAGTGGATGCTGTGCCAAACTACGATCCGTGAGACCCTCTTTTGCATTCCCACTCTGCCATGTATGCATTCTTCATGAACTTCATTTTCCAATTTTGACTAAATGCTCTTCTGAACATATTTAGTACTACATAAATGGAACACACATTTTATTTTCTGAAACGCCACAATGAAATACAAAACCGAAACTTAACAAATACTTGGAGAAATGATTAGGCAATATATAACTGAGTATAACTGTATAACAGAGTGTGTATAACTGTGAGAGGGTGCATAACTGAGAGAGAAAGAGATACCAAAGATTCAGTACATTTTTTATTTTTGTTCACAGTACTGTGATCTGTCTCACCAGCACATTGCTGAGAAGGAAAAGTCGGACATTAAAAGTCAAACATTACCTCCCAGGGCTGCTTTGTGTGATGGTCCAAAATTGTTTTTTTCCTCATCCTTTTGTATCTGAATGTGTAAGAAGCATTTAAAGCATGTGCAAAGGCATAGACTGCATTGTAGATGCTGTAGCTCTGACCAGACATGTGCATTTCAAACACATCCCCTCCAAGACTCTCCAGCTTTTCCTCTCCTGTGCATTTCCTTGATCTTCCACAGGAAAATACAGTATCCCAGAACTGTCGCATTAAAAATGTCGGGTGTTGGTAAAGCTTAAACCCCTGGAGGAAGCTCTGAAATCCTGGTACATCATTTCTGTGGTCTGCTATAGACAAGGTTCCATGGAAAAACCTGGCATTCCAGTCTGTCTGAACAATCCTTGAAGATAAGTCCCACTGGGCTGTTGTGATCCAAACCTTCCTCTGCAAATATCGCTTTGTTATTACTTCATCTGTGTATACAAGTATTTGTAAACTATGCATAGAGTAAGTATCTCCATATGCCACAATCACATTGGCTTTTGTAGCATACAATGTCCCTAAAATATTTCCGATAACAGATATGCCATTTTGATTGTAGGAATCATGCAAGGGTACTGGGGCCTTCTCTGTGAAAGCAACACAGATTCCACACCTACTAAATGAGAGGGCAATAGTTTGTGCAAACCGTTCTCCGTTGTCATTGTCTGAAACAACGAGGCCAATCCATGTCCATTTGAAATATCCTATCAATTCCACTATTCCTTCTAACTGAGCAGCTTCGTTTGGAACCATTTGGTAAAAAAAGGGGAACTGAATTTTATTACTCAGGCCGTTTCCCTCAATACGTGGGCAAAGATATGGCAGTCGTGGAACGCTTGGTAAAAGAACCGTCCAGAGCGAAGAGCGCTCGCACGCTAAGAAGCGAAGCGGAGTCGCTGCAGTCAGCGCCCGTCAGCGGAAGCAGCTAAACCCGGTAGCGAAGGCATGCATTATTCCAGAAAGCGGCTTTAAACCACTCTTTTTTTCCCCATGTGGCTGTCGACGCCTTTCGTCTGCGTTAACAGCCGCCGCAGACTGTCGTCAAAAAAAATGGCGTCCCGGGCCTGCGAAGGCCATGAAGTGCGCGGCAGGCTAGCGTCGCGTAGACGCCCGCTTCCGCGAATGCTTTCCGTGCGTATAACCGCTCACATTTCAGTGCGAGAACTCGCGTGGCGCCGCAGTAGCTACCGCCCGTCTAATGAGCAGCTTTTTTGGGATGCGTCGCAATTACCTCTGCGGCGTCATCGCCATGTCGTCGCTACTGGCCGCGTCACGGAAGCGGCCTTAAAGTGTGAGGGGTGAGCATAAGGGAGCTGTAGAAAAACAACAGATATTTTCTTACAACCTAACAATTGTCTTCCTAAAATTCTGCCCATTGAAAATAAGTCGCCAGTTTCGTCAAAAACATGCAGTACCTTCCGTCAGAGCATTCTGGAGGCATTAATGAAAAACAAATTACTGTGAACTGTTAACATCAGAATTATTTTAGTGGTGGGGATGATTTGCTAATACTATTATGACTGTACTAGTACTATTACTCTTAGTACTACTAATACTATTACTCTTAAGAATCACAGTAAAGTAATTACTGCTGCTGATGTTAAAACTATTACAGAACACTGTTGTGAATCCTGCGTAATCTTTATAACAGAAAAGAAGCATTCTGTGATTTTTACGCATCTACAGAACTCTACAGAGGAAGAAAGGAACTAGAGGGAAACCCAATATAAGGCTCATTCCGCACATGCAGAATAATGCACTTTCAAACTGCTTTCAGTGCTCTTTGAAGCTGTGTGGAATAGCAAAATCTACTTGCAAACAGTTGTGAAAGTGGTTTGAAAATGCATTATTTTGCGTGTGCGGAAGGAGCTTAAGAAAAGATAGACTCCTAACACGAGAATCCAGCAGGAATGCTGTGGAAATATTTAGCAAACCACCAACTCCACTTCATAAAGCTGTAGATCTTTTGAACTCAAGTGTTGCACTTCAGTGGCCTTTAGCTATGTAAATTTGTAAAGGATGTGTTTCACCTTTCTTTGTACTAATAATGTCAACTGTCCAACAATGTCCCCCCACCTATAAACTGGTTATTTTTGCAGACTGGGACATCAGCCCCAAAGGCCAAACTTCAAGGTCCAAGGCATTCCTATTATTATCCTGATTCATGAATTATCCTTCTTGTCCACTGAGAAAAAACTTGAAGCCATTCTCCAGCCTAAAGTTGGATAATGCTAAGATGTGAGAATTAATCTACTACATCACTGTTAGCATGGAATAAAATGACAAAATGTAGATTTACGTAACTATTTGGGCTCAAGTATTAAGGATAAGCAATCAACTGTGATTTTGTGTTGGGACATTGTACACTGTACCTCCTTACCTGAGGAATCTTGTAGAGGTCAAAGATGGTAGCCATCTGGATGGAAGCTTCAGAGCTAAGTCCTCCAACAACTGCTGACATCTTGTATTGCTTTGCACAATTGAAATTAGGAACATTTACTTTTGGTGAGGACAGCAAGGACAGAGTGATATCATAATCTGATCTTCCTGGTAAGAGGCTATCATAGAGGCGGAAGCCCAGTGTGACATTGGGTAAGAGATCTGGATCCTTGTTGATTTCATCAACAGTAAAAATGAAGGTGAGGGCATGCTGATAATTCTTCCTCACAAGCCTAAAGTGGAAGTAAAGATTTCATTCATCTCTTTGTACTGATAGACTTTTTCAACATGCTATCTCTATTTCCAAAATGCTGAATTAGTAAAAGAAAAACGATTAAAGATCAAATACTTGGGCTGATTCCGCATGGGCCAAAAACATTGGTGTGAAAATGGTGTGAAAACAGTGTAAACCCTTTTACGCCGTTTTAAACCATTTTACACCATTTTCACACTGTTTTCACACCACTGTTTTTGGCCCATGCAGAATCAGCCTGAGAGTCAATTAAGTAACCTAATGATAGGACTGGATTCATCCAGCTGTTATGTTGATATAGAAGAAATGAAGGATCCGCTTTGACCACCCCAAAAGGCTATACTGAGAATCCTGTGACCTGCACATACGACAATAATTTGCAACAAAGGCTGCAGGTAAGAGGAAATTGGATAAGACTGAATTAAACAAAACTAGCATGATCCAACCCAATATTCTAAACATGAGTCAAGTTGTAAATTGTGCGGGTGGTGAAGCCGTTGATCTTTTTGCAGTGGGCACAACAGTCTCCACTTCCTCCATACCCCATATGGGATTGATTGAACTTTTACTGTTGTGGGTAAAGCTCAGATGAGTTAATAATGTCAGCACATACACTGAGATATTCATGCTATAGATAAGAAACCTAAAATCTGGATGCATGTACTTTATTCAAGCTGCATACACGTTTACTGGCATGTGTGTGCGTTTGTGTGTTTATAAACTCAGAGGCAAAGACTTGAACTTGTCTTCTTGTCAGACAGAAATATGCAGAGATGAAACTACACTTTCCCTAAGGATTTGACTGTTGTGGGACAAGGTTGAACTACAGTTAATGTTAACATTTACATTGAGAAATTCATGCTGTAGCAAAGATCCTTAAGATCTGGATGCCTGTAGTTATTTAAGCTGCATACTCACGTACTGGTATATATATTTATTGAAACTCTGGGGCAAAGACTTGAACTTCTCTTGTGGACTGATAGTCATGCGCAGAGATGAAATGGCACCAATAACATGATCTCCTGGCTTTAAATAATCATCTTTGTATCGGTGAGCGGTTGCCCTACAAAGTCCTTTCAAATTCTTGCTGACAGCTTGAGGCAGAAACAGGAGAAAGAGCAGCAGCAGCAGCAGCATCTTGGGTCAGTGAAATCTATTTTCTCATTGGAAATCTTTGTTCATGGCCAACAACTGTGATCACTCACAATATGTAATACGTCCTGTTGCAAAAAGCCATGGGGAGTTGCACATTTCACTCCCAGCGTTCAATTTTAGCTTCTCTTGATATCTGACTCAGCACAGGTTTCAGCATTTATAAGAGGCTTCACAGTTTATCAGTGAGATTTTGTTGAGTTCTGCAAATGGCTTGTTTGGCAATTCTGAAAGTTCCTATTGAAAATCCCCCGGGCTTGTCCCTGTAGAAGACTCAATGATATCCTTGTTCGATAATAACAGGGGAGATAATCACCACCCCCTAGCTTTGCTTTCTTTTGACTTTCTCTGCTTTAACACTTGATGTGTAAAGTTCCTTATACTCTTTGGTAGGTAAAAAAGACATGCTATGAGTGACATTTTACAATACACAAAAATAGAAACTAAGGCCCCTTCTGCACACGCAAAATAATGTGTTTTCAAACCACTTTTACAACTGTTTGCAAGTGGATTTTGCTATTCCGCACAGCTTCAAAGAGCACTGAAAGAAGTTTGAAAGTGCATTATTCTGCATGTGCGGAATGAGCCTAACTCTTTTTTTTTCTACTCTCATAGTCAGTGTTTTATTAGATTAGGTCATTTCAAGGCAACATGAAATACCTTGACCAATAGAGGAAGACATGGCCTTCAGTTTTCAAGACTGGATCGAGGCACTTACTGAGAGGAGATTTGGTGGTGAACCTTCTAGTTTTAGAGGCAATAGCATTACTCACTTGTGCAGGGCAGATGCAGGCATCACTGATATGTGAATCAGTTTTTCACCCTTTTCCAGTGAGGTCAAAGAATAGTGTGAGGAAATCTCTCTGAAATAATATCAAAGCGTGTGTGCTGTGAGTGCCAGTTTGTACTATTTGAAAAATACTTCCCGTTCCAAAGCAGTTAGTAATATCCAGGTATGACTTGATGCCACTTTCCCCCTTATTTCTCCTTGCATCTATATTGGACATCTCTTGGCAGTTATGCATCGTAGGCATGAGAAAGAAGTTAACAGTAACCTTACCCATTCCCTTTTTGGGTAGTAAAACAAAATTCTTCTGCCCTTTTTAATGAGCAAAAAGCTCATTATATCTCATATATTATCCAAAATGCAATAATATTATTTGTTCTCAGAAGGGGAACCTACTGACAAACCCTTGGAAACCATAATTTCAATATCCACAGTAATTACCATTATTCTGTTAACATTTGCATTTCATGTATTCCTTTTTTAGTCTAAGGTCGTAACAACCTTTGCCCACTCTACTGTTATCACTACTTATCAACTTGGTTTCAAATTGCCCCTTCTGAATATGGAAAACAGTCATAGAAAAAACATTGGCCCCTTCCGCACACACAAAATAATGCGTTTTCAAACCACTGTCGCAACTGCTTGCAAGTAGATTTTGCCATTCCACACAGCTTCAAAGAGCACTGAAAGCAGTTTGAAAGTGCATTATTCTGCATGTGCGGAATGAGCCATTGTTTTCCTTCATAGATTTTCCTGTTGGATCCAGGTTGGCATCTCCCAGTGCACCTGAAATGGGGCAATGGCTAGCCATGAATTCAATGAAATGCAGTTTAATTTTACTTTCAGCCCCTCCAGAGCCCTCGGTGGCAAGATGCAGCACTGTGGCCACTCAACCTCACTACCTGCAAGAGGGCTTTTCAGCACACAGGGAGGCAAAGAAGAAAACAAACCTGCCTGCTTCCAGAAAGCCCCCATTGGGCTCCATGGACTTCATCTACACCTGGTTAATCTACATGATGTAGAAATCAAACCAAAGCTGATTTATGGCAATCACGTGAGGTTCTGAAGGCAAGCGACATTCAAAGGTGGTTGCCAATGCCTACTTCCATGTGGACTGAGAAAGTCTTGAGGGAACTGTGACTGGCCCAAGTTTACTCATCAGGTTTCATCTGGAGGAGTGGTGAATTGAACATGGTTCCGCATGGTCCACTGCTCTTAACCAGTACACCATGTTTGCTCCCATTCTTGATCCATTGGTCCATGTGTTATGCATTAATTATCTTATTAATTCTAATTCCTTTGAGCTAAGGCCAAGAATGACATCACCCAGCATTTCATTGCCAGCTGTGCTTATAAAGTCAGGGATGTCTGTGTGGAAATAGCATGATTAAATCATGTCGCTCTCTTGTATGCTGGCTGTGGAACTGAATTCCTATTTTTGGACTATTAGAATTTCTTTAAGAAGAGAAATTAATACTTAAACGCTGAAGAATGTCATCAAAAGTGTATAATGTCTGTACGTCTTGGGTGCTGAATTTGGAACATACAGAAGGGAGATCATATCAGAAAATTCAAACATGTTAGTTTCAATGAAAGAGCTTTCGCCTTTGAGAATTCCATGGAAATGTGCCCCGCAGTTTGCAAAGATAATACTGAAAGGTGCATTAGATTGTATGGATAGAAATGAGATGCCACATGCAAGTCCCTGCAGGTTCCCAATTTATACCAAGCATAACTTCCAGATGCTCTAATGATAGCCCTACATACAGTGCTCTGCAGTAAACTAATCTAAATGTTACAAGGCATTCACCACAGTGGCATGACCTTTGAGTTTTATCCAGAAAGGCTCTTGCTATGACATGATGATATATCTTATTCAGTATACAGTGTACTCAGATATATACATTGGCTTCCATAGAAATGGTAGAGTAGGCAAATATGGGATATCATAACTGGAATTTTTTTCACCCATTAATTCACAGTAAGAAATGGTATCCTCACAGAATATTGCCACGGAGTTATTCTATGTTATCTTTTTTTCTTAAAGAACTGGTCTCTGGTGTTTATGTCTGGCCTGAGCAAAATGATATACATTTTAGGGGCAAATATGCAACCCAACAATCCAGCACTGGAAGCCAAGATAGAAAAGATCTCAACAGCCACCATGTATTTCCCTTTGGTGCTCAGGTAGGTTGGAACAAAGGAGATCCAGACACTGCAGAACACCAACATGCTGAAGGTGATGAACTTGGCTTCATTGAAAGTATCTGGCAGCTTCCTGGCCAGGAAGGCCACCAAGAAGCTGACGCTGGCCTGAAAGCCCATGTAACCCAAGACAATGTAAAACATGGTGACTGAGCCTTCATTGCACTCCACTATGATTTGTCCAGATTGCGAGAACTTGTCAAGGTCTGGGAATGGTGGAGAAGTACTGAGCCAGATCGTGCAGATGCCAACTTGAATAAGAGAGCAAACCAGGATAATGTAATTGGCCAGCCTTTTCCCCAGCCATTTCCTTGCTGTGTTTCCTGGGCTTGTGGCCATGAATGCCAGAACCACGGTGATGGTTTTGGCCAAGACACAAGACATTACAAAAGAAAATGCACTACCAAAAGCCGCCTGTTGAAGAAGGCAGGTCACCTTGTTGGGTTGTCCCATGAACAAAAAAATGCAAAGCAAGCAAAGCAAGATGGAAATCAGGAGGAGGTAGGTAAGATCCCGGTTGTTGGCTCTGACAATGGGTGTGTTTTCATATTTCACAAAGGTTCCAAATACAACAATGGTGAGTAGGGTAAAGGAGAGAGAAGCAGAAGCCAAACTGATTCCTAATGGCTCATTGTAGGCAAGAAAAGTTTTAACTTTAGGGATGCATCCATTTTGGTTCTCATTTGGATGCTCATCGTCTGGACACAGGAAACACTGATATGCATCTGAAAAGAAAAAGAATGGGAGATCCATCAGCTTAAAAAGCAGGTAAATCCTGCCAGCAGTACATCCTTGACAGATATTCTGTGTTTGCTGTGAAACTGAGACTGGAAAAGAAAGTGCTTGTGAGAAAAAATAACTGACTATGATGGGCTTCATAACCACATACTGACCAGATTTACTGCCTGAAGTCTAGGCTGGAAAAATGGCCACATATCTATTGCATATCACTTATCCTAGGCAATGTTGGGTCCTTACCGAGCCAGATTCACTGTCTACTGTCCAGCCCTGGCATAAGGCTGTTATAGGAATGCTCCCTTGTCGGACAGAGTATGCCCACATTGTCCTGCTCATATTGAAACGCTGGAACATATCCTGTTCCATTGACCAAAATATGAGTCGCTTAGGGAAGCCCTTCTGCCACAGTAAATACATAACTGCTCCCCTAAAGCTGATATTGTTAAATTACTTAACAGCAATAATCTTTGGATGTTAGGGATTGCAGCCCAATATCTGCTGCAGGCTCTGCTTGTAAGGGAAATCTAAGCTGTTCTGTCATAATTATCATTTTATGATTTTGTTTTGATATTTATGCCCAATAAAGGTCTGTTGTTGTTGTTGTTGTTGTTGTTGTTGTTGTTACTACCTGAGAGCACGAATAGACATGATGAAGATGATGCTTCTCTGTCCATCTACAAAATTCAAATGTCAAGTCTGTTCAATTTGCCTAATGAACCTAAGTAGAAAGAGGGCCCTTAAACAACAGTTGAGTTTCTTTATTCTGAAAAAGCTACCTTACTTTTCCAGTATTTTAAAGGAACAAAAAGAAGACAACATTGGATTCATACTCAGCCTGTCTGTCCTGTAAGGAGTCTCAAAGCAGCTTACAAGCTTCACAACAGACCCCTTGTGAGGTAGATGAGGCTGAGAGAGCTTGAAGAGAACTGTGACTAGTCCAAAGTCACCCAGAAGGCTTCATGTTGGGAAACAAGCCTGGTTTGTCAGTTTAGAGTCCACCACTCATGTGGAAGAGTGGGGAATCAAACCCAGTTCTCCAGATTAGAGTCCACTTTTAACATATTTTTCTAGGCTGCACATAAAATCTGCATTGTATTATTTCGTTTATTTAACTTACTGCCAATACCTGCTTCTTTTTTCTGTTTTTCTAGTTCAATATGTCATGTGGCTAATATTGTTGGTGTTTCACTAGATAAGGTGCTGTATTTTTTGGATTTCTTGACACAAATGGGGGTTTCTGGACAACAAACTCTATGCAACAAACTCTATGCTGGGGATAATTAGGAAAGGAGTTGATAATAAAATTGCAAGGATTGTCATGCCCTTATATAAAGCCGTGGTGCGACCGCACTTGGAGTACTGTGTTCAGTTCTGGTCACCACATCTCAAAAAGGATATCGAAGAGATAGAAAAAGTGCAGAGAAGGGCAACAAGGATGATTGAAGGATTGGAGCACCTTCCTTATGAGGAGAGGCTGCAGCGTTTGGGACTCTTTAATTTGGAGAGGAGACGTCTGAGGGGGGATATGATTGAAGTCTATAAAATTATGCATGGGGTAGAAAATGTTGACAGAGAGACATTTTTCTCTCTTTCTCACAATACTAGAACCAGGGGGTATTCATTGAAAATGCTGGGGGAAGAATTAGGACTAATAAAAGGAAACACTTCTTCACGCAACATGTGATTGGTGTTTGGAATATGCTGCCACAGGAGGTGGTGATGGCCACTAACCTGGATGGCTTTAAAAAGGGCTTGGAAAGGCCACTAAGCAGCAGCAGCAGAAGGCCATTGCTTTCACCTCCTGCATGTGAGCTCCCAAAGGCACCTGGTGGGCCACTGGCTTTAAAAAGGGCTTGGATAGATTTACAAAGGCAATCACGTAAGGTTACAAAGGCAATCACGTAAGGATGAGAAGTCAATCTATGGCTACCAACCTTGATCCTCCTTGATGTGAGATTGCAAATGCCTTAGCAGACCAGGTGCTCAGGAGCAGCAGCAGCAGCAGAAGGCCATTGCTTTCACCTCCTGCATGTGAGCTCCCAAAGGCACCTGGTGGGCCACTGCGAGTAGCAGAATGCTGGACTAGATGGACTCTGGTCTGATCCAGCAGGCTAGTTCTTATGTTCTTATGTTCTTAACACAAACATTTAGTATTATAAACATGAAACTATTAGGTAGTTGGAAGCCACACACCTGTCTGGTTTGAAATTGTCCCTTCTGGGCACTGAGAACAATCATAGCAGCAAGATGAATTTTCTTCCCTGAGAACTTTTCTGCTGTATCCAGGGCAGCATCTCTCAGTGCACAAGGAAAGAGGCAAAGTCTAATCATAATGCAAAGAAATATGGTTTCATTTAAAGTAATGAATAGGATATTCTTATACCCTCTTAAATACTCATCTCAATGTGGTGAGGGGATTTGAATATTTCAATGAAGCAGAGAGAAGAGGGTTTTTAAGGCAATAGATAAACCGAGGTGATTCACTGTTACCTGCCTCTGGATAGTAACCCTGGATTTCTGTAGTGGTCTCCCATCCAAGTCCAACCCATGTCCAACCCTGTTTGCCTTGGAAGCTCAGATGAAAAAAGGCTAGTAATGGCCATCCATACTACTGATAGGGCTTTTTTCGACATCAAGTCAAAGCTGACATATGGTGACATTGTAGGGTTTTTAAGGCAGGAGATGTTCAGAGGTGGCTTGCCATTACCTGCCTCCAAGTCATGACCCTTGTTGCCCTTGATTGGATCCCATCGAAATTTTAGTCAGGGTCACCCCTGCTTAGCTTCTGATGTCTGACAAGATTGGGCTAACCTGAGCTTTCTAGGTCAAAAGTAGGACATTTTAATGGTCATTAGTTTAGAAAGTTGCCATAATTCAGAAGTAATTTAGCAGCACATAATACACACACATACACAATGCATTGATCGAATAATTGGTATACATTCTGTATTATGATGAGAAATGGAGAAGTGTGGGTGTGTTTCATGGGTGTTAGCTGCATGTTATCAGAGAATAAGATCAGTGTATAACAGCACAATCTGACACAAGAAGTAGTTTGCTTTTGTGTTTATTATGCAGTTTAGTACTGCTGGATCTCCTTGACCCTAATACCTTCCAATGGGCCCCAGTTCCCAAGAGAAATACTGAAGCCATCTTTAATAGGTAAGGATGAAGATAGTCCTCTGTGCAAGGTCTGAGTCACTATTGACCCATGGGGTGATGTCACATTGCAACATATATTAAGCAGACTTTGATTATAGGGTGGTTTGCCATTGCCTTCCCCAGTCATCTTTGTTTTACTCCCAGCAATCCGGGTACTCAGTTCACTGACCTTGGAAGGCTGAGTCAACCTTGAGCTGAGTACCTGAATCCACTTTCCATGTGGATCAAACACAGGTCATGAGCAGAGCTTCAACTGCAGTACTGCAGCTTACCATCCTGTGCCATGGGTCTCTTATCTTTAAATAATAATAATAACTGTAATAGTAATGATGATGATGATGATGATGATGATGATGATGATGATGATGATGATGATGATGATGATGATGATGATGATGATGATGATGATGATGGAAGCACTAATTGCAATGAGAATAATAATAATTATTATTATTATGGGGAGGGGGAACAGTAAGTCCAAAGATGCTAAAATACAGGGGGCTCACCTGGTTAAATCTTTTAGGCCATATGATAGCATCACTCTTGATGGTAAATCTTTGGTCAGATGAAGTCCTGGGATTCACCATTCCAACTCTTACAGGGATGAAGGACTTATTGGGGAAATTAACCCAGTTTACGATGTCATATCCAATTGGCCATTCCTGTTGTTCATTGAAATATACCTCCTCCCCAACACTGTTGTTGAAACACAGTTTTTGCAAAAATGGATGGAGCTAAATGGGAAGGCAAAACTTCAGAAGCTACAAAACAGGTCAAAGAGTTGCAAGCATGTAAGGATTGTCATGCAACAGCACATATTTAAAAGATTGAATTGGAAGTATAATCACAAAAATTCATTAGGTCAAATTTACTGTGCGATCCAAAGAGGGGTGGCAGAAACTTCATTGGAAGTAGCAGAAGAGTTGTGCTGATGCCTGTGCCACCAGCAGACTGGCACAGATGCTGGCACTAAGCCCTAAGTGCTAAGTGCTGGGACATCTGCCCATTGCAGTACCCGAATCTGTGAACTGACTTTTGCGGTGGCCACCACAACAAATGCCCATGCCGCCATGGAGGGGGGCTTTCTGAGGGCATAGCTTGGGACAGAGATTACTTCAATTAGCTCCCAAAATTTTGGCCTGGGAATGGCTTCCTTCAGCAGCTCAGACTTACATAAACAAAAAAGGTGGTGTAGGTAATTTCCCACTATGGGGTCTTCCTGGGAGAAAAGTTGCTTATTGCAACAATAATAGTAGTTATGGTGAAGTATGGAGTCCTATGAACCCAGTGTCATTCCAGAAGAAGAAGAAGAAGAAGAAGAAGAAGAAGAAGAAGAAGAAGAAGAAGAAGAAGAAGAAGAAGAAGAAGAAGAAGAAGAAGAAGAAGAAGAAGAAGAAGAAGAAGAAGAAGAAGAAGAAGAAGAAGAAGAAGACGACGACGACGACGACGACGACGACGACGACAAGGAGTTTGGATTTATACCCCACCTTTCTCTCCTGTAAGGAAACTCAAGGTGGCTTACAAGCTCCTTTCCCTTCCTCTCCCCATAACAGACACCTTGTGAGGTAGGTGGGGCTGAAAGAGTTATGAAGAACTGTACCTACCCCAATGGCACCCAGCAGTCATGTAGGAGTGCATCTGGTTCACCAGGTAAGCCTCTGCCACTCAGGTGGAAGAGTGGGGAATCAAACCAGATTCTCCCAATTAAAATCCACATGCTTTTAACCACTACAGTACACCATGCTGGATGACACAGAATTCCAAGAGCTTGAAATACACTGACTCTTGTATTGATAGATTAGCAAGGCTGAGCGAGCATGGTGTACTGGATACTGTGCCAAGCTAGTATTTGTGAGACCCACTTTTGAATTCCCATGCTGCCATAAAAGCATCCTTCATGAACTTCATTTCCGACTTTGACTAAATGCTCATCTCAACATATTTTGTACTACATATTTTATTTTTCTGAAAACCCACAGTGATTTACAAAAACGAACATTAAAAAATACTAGGGGAAATGATTAAAGGCAATAGTGTGTGCATAACTGAGAGAGAAAAGAGATACCAAAGATTCAGTACATTTTTTATTTTTGTTTACACTGCTGTGATCTGTCTCATTGGCCCATTAATGAGAAGGAAAAAAACATTAGAAGTCAAACATTACCTCCCAGAGCTGCTTTGAGTGATGGTCCAAAATTGGGTTTTTCCTCATCATTTGGTGTCTGAATGTGTAAGAAGCATTTAAAGCATGTGCAAAGGCATAGACTGCATTGTAGATGCTGTAGCTCTGACCAGACATGTGCATTTCAAATTCATCCCCTTGAAGACTCTCCAGCTTTTCCTCTCCTGTGCATTTCCTTGATCTTCCACAGGGAAATACAGTATCCCAGAACTGTTGTATTAAAAAGGTTGGGTGTTGGTAAAACTTAAACCCCTGGAGGAAGCTCTGAAATCCTGGTACATCATTTCTGTGGTCTGCTATAGACAAGGAGCCATGGAAGAACCTGGCATTCCAGTCTGTTCGAACAATCCTTGAAGATAAGTCCCACTGGGCTGTCGTGATCCAAACCTTCCTCTGCATATGTCGCCTTGTTATATCTTCATATGTGTTCACAAGTATTTGTAAACTATGCATGGAGTAAGTGTCTCCATATGCAATAATCACATTGGCTTTTGTAGCATACAATGTCCCTAAAATATTTCCCATAACACGTATGTTGAGTCCATCTGCATTATTGGAATCATGCAAGAGTTTTGGGGCCTTCTCTGTGAAGGCAACACAGATTCCCGGCCTACTGAGTGAGAGGGCAATAGTTTGAGCAAACAGTTCTCCGTTGTCATTGTCTGAAACAACGAGGCCAATCCATGTCCATTTGAAATATCCTATCAATTCCACTATTCCTTCTAACTGAGCAGCTTCGTTTGGAACCATTTGGTAAAAAAAGGGGAACTGAATTTTATTACTCAGTGAGGGGTGAGCATAAGGGAGCTGTAGAAAAATAAGAGATATTTTTTTACCACCTGACAATGGTCTCCCTAAAATTATGCCTTCTGAAAATAAGTCTCCAATTCTCTGACTTCACACATGTCAAAAACATGCAGTATCTTTAGGCAGGGCACTCTGGAAGCATTAATGAAAAAAAAATTACTAAGAACTCCTAACATCAGAATGGTTTTAATGTATTGTTGAAGGCTTTCATGGCTGGAATCACTGGGGTGCTATGTGGTTTCTGGGCTGTATGGCCATGTTCTAGCAGCATTCTCTCTGACGTTTCACGTGCATCTGTGGCTGGCATCCTAAAATTCAGAGGATCTTCCGAAAATTCCTAAAATTCCTGAATTCCTAAAATTCCTAAAATTCCTGAATTCCTAAAATTCAGAGGATCTTCAGATCCTCTGAAGATGCCAGCCACAGATGCGGACGAAACGTCAGGAGAGAATGCTGCTAGAACACGGCCATACAGCCCGGGAACCACACAGCACCCCAGAATGATTTGCTAATACTATTACCACTGTTCCTGCTACTACTGGTACTACTACTCTTAAGAGTGACCGTAAAATAATCACTGCTGCTTATGTTAGAACTACTACAGGAACACTGTTGCTAAACAGAAAAGTAGCATTCACTGGGAGGGGACTGGCTACGGAACTCTGAGATTATCAAGGGACCTTGATTGGAATGCTCCCATTTTCTGTGTTCTCCATGGAGTCCAGCCTTGTTTTACCCTCCAATGTTTTATTTCCAGCTTTAAATTTTTTCAAATGAATCCCCTTTTAAAATGATCCTTGAGGCTGAAACGTTTTGAAAATGATTTCAGTTGAAGTAATAGTTTTTTAAAATGTTTTCCAAGCCACTATGCGAACTCCAGACTTCCACTTCAATGCCATTTTCTGAGCTCTGTCTCTGTTCCCCTGCTCCTTTTTTGTAGCCTTTCTGCTGTTTGCTTGCTATTTTGGGGGGTGGGGGCACTACTTTTTGATGGACTCAGCACAGAAAGTGAAGAGAATCACAGCACGAAGCAGTGAAGCATAGTAGGCAGGAATCAACAACGTACTCAAAAGGGACAAAAATTACAAAATACCGGCCAGTGTTTGTTTCAAGGAGATGAGTGCAGACATAAATCATGATGAAGGGGGATTGAAAACATTCTTTTAGGGTTTTCTGTGGAAAGGGCCATGAATTAACTTTGTAATAACAGTGCAACGGTCAATATTATTCCACTAATATAGGTTGGAAAGTTTGACTGCACAGTAGTTGTGACCAGTCATAACAACATTCAAAGATTTTAAGGTCTGTTACTGCAGTTACTGCCCCATTGTATGGAGTCTTTACCACACAATTAAACAACAGATATGAAAGGAAACCACTGGCAGTTAACCAAGACATCAGCCCCAAAGGCCAGAATTCAAGATCGGAGGCATTCCTATTATTATCCCAACCCAAAAGTTATCCTATTTGTCCACTGAGCAATGTTTGAAGCCATTCTCCAGCCTTAAGTTGGATAATGCTAAGATGTGTGAATTCATCTACTACTTCACTGTTGGCATGGAATAACATGACAAAATGTAGACTTACATAGGCTATTTGGGCTCAAGTATGATGGATCAAGAATCAAAGGTCATTTTGTGTTGGGTCATTGTACACTGTACATCCCTACCTGAGGGATCTTGTAGAGGTCAAAGATGGTAGCCATCTGGATGGAAGCTTCAGAGCTAAGTCCTCCAACAACTGATGACATCTTGTATTGCTTTGCACAATTGAAGTTAGGGACATTTACTTTTGGTGAGGACAGCAAGGACAGAGTGATATCATAATCTGATCTTCCTGGTAAGAGGCTGTCATAGAGGCGGAAGCCCAGTGTGACGTTGGGTAAGAGATCTGGATCCTTGTTGATTTCATCAACAGTAAAAATGAAGGTGAAGACATGCTGATAATTCTTCCTCACAAACCTAAAATGGAAGTAAAGAATTCATTTGTCATTTTGAATTGGCAGACTTTTTCAATCTCCCTTCCCTATTTCCAAAACTCTGAATTAGTAAAAGAAACATTATTGAAGATCATCCAGTTTTTCTGTTGATAAAGAAGAAACGAAAGACCCCATTTGACCACCCCAAAAGGCTGTACTGAGACTCCTGTGATCTGCACTGACAAAAAATAAATTGGAACATGGAACAAGATTAATTAAATAAAACTATCAGGATCCAACCTAATTTTCTAAACATGAGTCAAGCTGTACATTGTGCAGGTTGTGAACCAATTGATTCTTTTGCAGTGGGAACAGTCTCCAATTCCTCCATACCCCATATGGGGTTGTTTGAACTTTGATTGTTGTGGACAAAGCTCAGACTAGAGCTAATACTGTCAGCATGTACACTGAGATATTCATGCTATCGCTAAGAAACTTAAAATCTGGACCCATGTACTTTATTCAAGCTGCATACACATTTATTGGCATGTGTGTGCGTTTGTGTGTGTATAAACTCTGAGGCAAAGAATTGAACGTATCTTTTTGTCAGACAGTAATATTCAGAGATGAAACTGCACTTTCCCTGAGGATTTGACTGTTGTGGGAAAAGGTTGGACTACAGTTAATGCTAGCACGTACACTAAGATATTCATGCTGTGGCAAAGATCCTTCAGATCTGGATGTCTGTAGTTTATTTCAGCTGCGTACTCACGTACTGGTTTATATATTTATTGAAACTCTGGGGCAAAGACTTGAACTCCTCTTGTGGACTGACAGCCATGCGCAGAGAGGAAATGGCACCAATAACATGATTTCCTGGCTTTAAATAATCATCTTTATATCGGTGAGTGGTTGCCCTACAAAGTCCCTTCAAACTCTTGCTGACGGCTTGAGGGAGAAACAGAAGAAAAAGCAGCAGCAGCAGCATCTTAGCCCCACAGGCACCTTCCTGGAGGGCAAGGGGAGGTGTCTGTTTTGCACAGACTGCTCACTTGAAGCCAGAGGCACTGACAACAGAAACAAAATTACAAACCAACCCCTGTGATGCTTGAGGAAAGGGACTGGCTTTCCCCTTCCAGTGTTAATCTCAAGCAACAAAGACTACTGGGGAAGTTCTCCTAACAGGAAGCTTCCCGTTATTTATATGTTAATATGTTTGTAAACTTGTGTACAGTTTTTTTGTTAGCAGTTCTCTTATATAGGACTCATTTACTGTAATGTTCAGGTGAGAACACATTGTTGGTCAAAATAACTGTCCTGTAGCGAAAGCTTTTTCTCTCTCCTTGGCTGGGAGAAGGCCAGGGAGCTAGCTCAGACATCAGCAGTTAATCTGAACAACTCTGCATGGAAGCTGTTTTGAAGTAAAGGGTCAGTAAAATCTATTTTCTCGTTGGGAATCTCTGTTCATGCCCCACAATTGTGATCACTCAATCACTCACAATATGTAACATGTCCTGTTGCAAAAAGCCTTGGAGAGTTGCACATGCCTCTCCCAGTCATCGATGTGAAGACAACTGACTCAGCACAGGTTTCGGCATTTATAAGACCCTTCACAGTTTATCAGTCAGGTTTTGTGGAGCTCTGCAAATGGCTTGTTTGGTGATCCTGAAAATTCCTTCTGAAAACCCCCAGGGCTTGTCCATGCAGAAGACTCAATGATAACCTAGTTCGATAATAACAGGGGAGATCATCACCACCACCCCCCCCCCAAGCTTTGCTTTCTTTTGACTTTCTCTGCTTTAACACTTGATGGGAACAAAATTTCTTTATACTCTTTGGTAGGTAAACGGACATGCTCTGAGTGACATTTTACAAGACACAAAAATGGAAACGACCTCTTTTTTTCCCTACTCCCACAGTCAGCGTTTTGTTAGATTAGGTCATGTCAAGGCAACATGAAATACCTTGACCAATAGAAGAAGCCGTGACTTTCAGTTTTCAAGACTGGAGCAAGGTACTTACTGATAGGAGATTTGGTAGTGAACCTTCTAGTTTTAGAGGCAATAGCATTGCTCACTTGTGCAGGGCAAATGCAGGCATCACTGACATGTGAATCAGTTTTTCACATTTTTTCAGGGAGCTCAAAGAATAGTGTGAGAAAATCTTTCTGAAATAATATCAAAGCAGTACAGTAAACCTTGATTAGGCATAAAAATATCAAAGCATATGTGCTGGGAGAGCCAGTTTCTACTATTTGAAAAATGGTTCCTGTTCCAATCCAGGTATGACTTGATGCCACTCCCCCCCTTATTTCTCCTTGCATCTGCATTGAGTGGAGGTGGACACCTCTTGGTAGTTATGCATCCTAGGCATCAGAAACAAGTTAACAGGCCCAGCTTCTCTGCCTTAATCCTGGTCAGGTTCTCTAAGGCCCTTTCCGCACGGGCCAGCAGGGCACCCCTGCACCAGCAGGAATTCTGCCGGTGGAGGGGTGGGGGCTGCTGTTTCAAGCGACAGGAGCCGCAAGTGAAGCGGCTCCCCCCTCAGTGCGCCTCTCAAGGCGCTGAGAGGCGGCTCCGCATGGAGCCTCCTCTTCCCCATCCCTCTCCCACTCACCTCGTCGCCTCGTCGCTCTACTGGACTGCTGAGACCCACCCATGCTGCCCTCCGACCTCCAGGGGTCGGAGGACAGTGAGGGAGGGTCTCAGCAGTCCAGTAGAGCAACGAGGCAACGAGGTGAGTGGGAGTGGGACGAGGAAAACATCGCATTCCCAGCGGTGCCGTTCGCACCGCGCCGCGGGGAATGCACTGTTGTTCCAGGAGGGAGGTTTTTGGAGGCGGCCTGATGCCACCCTGGGGGATGGGGAGCCAGGTTGGCGCTGCTGCGTTTTGGCAGTGCCGCCTGTGCGAATGGCTCCCTGGGGACGGCGTTTTTGTCGTCCCCAGGGCGCCGATTATGGCCCTTGCGGAAGGGGCCTGACTTTTCTACCAATGCAAAAATGAATATATATATTTTGCTCAACAATCCTGAAGCTGAAAAAACTGAAACTGTAGCCAAATTTCTACTGCGGGTTTTAGATTAGATTCCCTTCATTTCTGTTCACATTACTCACACTGTTCTATACTGGATCTACCCCTATACTTTGTCCCTTTGTTGAATATGCCTAACAAAGGTCACTAAATTCTAAATTCTAAACTTTCCCCCTTATTTCTCCTTGTTTCTACATTGAGTGAAGATGGAGGATGGTGGAGATCTCTTGGTAGTTATGCAGCATAGGCATCAGAAACAAGTTAACAGCAACCTTACCCATGATCCATTTTTTGGGTAGTAAAAGAAAATTCTTCTGCCCTTTTTAACAACCATAAAAGCTGATTCGATCTCATATATTATCCACTATGCAATAATATTATTTGTTCTCAAAATGGAAACCTACTGATGAATATTCCCCCCTTTAGAAACGATAATTTCAATATCCACAGTAATAATTTTACCATTGTTTTGTTAACATTTGCATTTCATGTATTCTTTTTTCACGTATTCCTTTTCTAGGCAAAGGTCATAACACCCTTTGACCATTTGCAATAAACTCTACTTTTACCCCTAATTATCAATTTGGTTTGAAATTGCCCCTTCTGGATATGGAAAACCATCATAGAAGCAACATAGTGTTCCTTCCAAGACTTTCCTGTTGGATCCAGGTTGGCATCTCAGTGCACATGAAATGAGGCAATGTCTAGCCATGAGTACAATGGAATGCAGTTTAATTTTATTTACAGCCCTCTCTAGTGCCCTCGGTAGCAAGATACAGCATTGTGGCCACTCCACCCAGCTGCCTCCATGAGGTCTTTTCAGCAGCACAGAGAGGCAGAGAACAAAACAAACCTCCCTGCTGCCAGAAAGCCCCCACTGGGCTCAATGGACTTAATCTACACCTTGTTAATCTACATGATATGGGTTTGAAGATGAAAAAGCATTACCTACAAACCATCTTCAAACCCACCAGGAAAATACATCGATGCTACGCTCAGCAAAGGACAAGAGAGACCCCCCTCACTTCTGCAAGAGTATATTACATACCCTGCAGCTGTGGAAAGGTCTACATAGGAACCACAAAACGCAGCATTCAGACCCCTATTAAGGAACACGAAAGACACTGTCGGCTTCACCATCCTGAAAAATCTGCAGTTGCAGAACATGTGTTAAACAAAACTGGACATAACATTTTATTTGAGAACACTGAAATTCTGAACAATTCAGAAGCTTACTATGTCAGACTGCACAGGGAGGCCATTGAAATTCACAAACAAGAAGACAACTTAAATAAGAAAGAAGAGACCTTAAAATTAGCAACGTGTGGCTCCTAGTACTTAAAAAATGGACTGATAACCCCACCCGCAATACAATGCACTCCACCACACCTTTGCATAGCAATTTCCACCCAAACACTTAATGATTGGTTCCCCACATGGACCATATACCACACTAAATTTTCCCTTCTCATTTAGACACAGTGGCCCTTTCCACACTGCGGAAAGGGCGCCCCTGCACCGGCAGGAATTCTGCTGGTGAAGTGGTGGGGGCCGTTCACACGGGAGGGTGCGAGTGGCCCCCGCAGAGGCTGGCACAGGAGAGGTGGCTCTGCATGGAGCTGCCTCTTCCCTGTCCCCCCCCCACTCACCTCGTCGCCTTCGTCGCCCTGCTGGACTCCTAAGACCCGCACACGCTGCCCTCCGACCTCCAGGGGTTGGAGGACAGCGAGGGAGGGTCTCAGCAGTCCAGTAGAGCGACGAAGGCAATGAGGTGAGTGGAAGAGGGACAGGGAAAACAGCATGTTCCCGGCGGTGCCGTTCGCATCACGCTGGCGGGAACGCGCTGTTTTCCAAAAAACCCCCTCCAGAAGGGAGGTTTTTGGAGGTGGCCTAATGCCACCCTAGGGGTGGTGGAGGGGAGCCAGGTTGGCACTGCTGCATTTTAGCAGCACTGCCTGTGCGAACCGCTCCCTGGGGACGTGGCCCGTGCGGAAAGGGCCAGTGTGAAACAGACTTTTCTCTGTGATACACCTCTGAATATGCCAGCCACAGATGCAGGTGAAACGTTAGGGACAAGATCCACCAGACCACGGCCACAAAGCCCAGAAAACCCACCAGAACCATCTTGGTTTTTTTTGTTTTGCTATAGATTGTAAAGTTCAAATGCCAGTGTTTGATGTCATGATAAATACAGTATTTTTTATGTTCACATGTGTGGAATGTTTGTATAGCCATAGCTACCACTTCCCTTTTGGAATCTTTACACTTCAATTGTGAAGGTTGTCTCATAACAAAGGTGAAGTCCCCTGAGGTGCTAAAGATGGGCGGTTTCAGCTCTGCTGACAAATCTAGGCAATAAAAGACAGAGACAATGTCTCTAAATCCTTCTCTTCCCACTGACATGAACACTCACGCAGTTGAATTCCTGGGTGTACTAGCCTTCTAAAATGTCAAAGCTATGTAGTGTTTTTCTCTGTAAATAATTTACTACAAGTTTTATGAGTACAAAGTGAATATTTTAAAAGACATTCCATTTAAAACTTTGGCTCTGGGGCTCTATTTGCAAAAAAAAGAGCATCACTTTAATTAAAAATATCTGTCCAGTATATTTTTTTCATGGAAATTTCCTATTTCAGTCATATGAGTGTAGTACTGTTGCCATAGGTTTTTGCTTTCCTCAAATGATAGAAGAATTCACAGCAAAGGTAAACATTTCTGAATCACTGTCTAAGTAATTTGCATACTTAATTTGAAGTGTTTGAACTGCATTTGCCTTCATTACATTCTAAAATACAATGTGTGATGTTGTTATGGGGAGTGAATTTTTGTTCTCCAAAATTATCTTGTTTTGGATACAGCCATTGATTTCCTTATTCTCTCTTCTTCTCAAAAGAATAATTTCTCTTTCATTTCTCCTTGATTTCTCTTCTCAGTTTTCTGTTACATCTTCATTCACTTTATCATTACTTCAGCCTTATAGGGCATTTTTGTGGTTGTTCTTATATACTTCAGGGTGCTCTGGCAGGAGGTTAGGAGGAAATTAACTGCCTCTGAGCATGTGCTGAATGAAATTCTGAAATCTTATAGAACCTCCCTTCTCTCTTCATCTTTTGGTCAAAATGAAATTGTTACGAAACTGATTTCAGATTTCAGTTTCCTTAGAAGAAAAGAAATGGATTGTTGAATCTCTGGGATAATCTGGATAAAGGGGAATTAAAATAATCCCTCTCTCAGACACTAATATTTGGGAATATTCATGCTTGACCATAACTATGACTTAGAATTTACAGTTTTCTAACCGGGATTGGATTCAACTAGCTTGTCTGATGGTGACACAAAGATGATGAATATCCCCTTGAAAAGCCTATGTTATGGATCATGAGACCTGCCTAGACAAAAGTCAAGACAGTTGGGGGATTCATTAAGTAGGGGAAGTGGGTGAGTTTGAGTGAAAAAAATGAACAAACCCATTATTTCAGAGGAATGAGCTGGCAGAAATGTAGAGCATGGTTTTTACATTTGGTACATATTTGGTTGGACCATATTGGCTTTCTTGCTTGATGTTGCTCAGTTCTCCACCTCACTACAGTCCTCATCCCGTGTGCTTTTTGTCTCTATAACTTGCACAATTCCTTCATAACTTTTACAGTAGTCAAAAAAGGCCTCTCCTCCATTGGTCACTCATGGAAGAACTGGTAGTATCCAATCTATTGAGAAGTTATTTGTTTGTGAAAAGAATCAGCAAAGGTCTGTGGAGCTGTCCGCAAGATTTAGGTGCTGAACTGAAGCAGGGTTTTTTCCTCTGAGCTTTCCCACCTGCGTGTTTTCTCCACTTGTTGCCCTTTCTTGTTTTCTGCCTTGTTTCTCCATGTTTTCTCAATCTGTTTCAAAGGTGGTTTGAAAAAGTACAGCGAAATTATAAGAAAAAACATTCAAAACTATCTGGGTGGAGGTTGTCATGAGGAGGAAAAAGGGATGAGATGGGGTGCATAAATTTGCTGGATACAACTCAGTCAGTGTAGTTCTTAATAATTACTGATATGATTATTTTCTTTTGGTGGAATGGAGCAAGGTCTTTGATCACTGTCCCTCAATTTTTCTCTCTATTGATACTTCAGTTTCAGCTTTTGTCCATATAGGTCCCATGAGTCACAACAGCATTTTCTGAATGGACACAGGATACTGTTTTTGCCCTTTTATCTGCAGAAAAGTTGTTTAGATCCTGCCTAGTATGATAAATGTTGCAAGAAACACATGGTAAAGCCTAAAAGCTAGCTCTAGACTAGTGGTGTCTGGTCAGCCAATGGTGGAAAGTGCCATCAAGTTACAGACAACTTATCACTACCCCCATAGGTTTTTAAATGCAAGAGAAATTCAGAGGTGGTTTAATAAATTAATAACCAGGGCTAACTCTGCTTAGCTTTTGATATCTGACATCACAGCTTGTTAACCTTTAGTGTTTTTCCATCACCACCCCCTGAAAGTTAAAAGCACATCTTTAAAATCCATGAACCTAAAGAATGGATGGCATTTGTTTTGGCAAAATCTACCATATCTAGATATCCATCTTTTGTGCTGATCATAAAGAGAATAGAGGTCCCCTTCAAAAAGGCTTTGATGAAAATCATGGGACCTAAATAGACAAACACCATTTAAGATGGGAACCGTATTAAGAAGAAAAGTGGGGCAAGATTTTGTGGATAAAGCAATCTGAATACAACCCTTTGGTTGCAGATTATTTTTTTTTCAAATGAAAGAGGAGGAGGAGCTGGCTTTTATACCCCTACTTTTCTTTACCATTTAGGAGTCTCAAAGTGGCTTACAATGAACTTTCCTTTCCTTCCCACAACAGACACCTTGTGAAGTGGGGGGAGGGCTGAGAGAGTTCAAAGAGAACTGTGACTAGTCCAAAGTCACTGCAAAAAGAATATCTCTGTCTGACTCAGCCCGTTTCCACACGAATGCGGAAGCGGCCGGGTCGGCGTACTTGACACCGACCCGACGACGCTAGGACCATCTGCACGGACGATCCTAGAAAGAGCCGGGCAGTCGGCGCCACAGAGCGCCAGCGCCCGGCTGACCCGGCATGATAAATCTGCCTCCGGCGCAAGGTCAGCCGAGGTTTTCTTCGGGATTCACGCTTCTGGTTCCCTGGCGCGACCTGCCTCCAGCGGGCGCGAGGGCAGGGCGTAGTGTCAGGCCCTCGGCGACGCGTGCCGGAGGCCCAGGGACAAGCGGGTGGCGCGGGGCGCAGGGAGTGTGGGGAGGTATCTCAAAGCCACCGCCGCTCACTCGGGCAGCGTTTGAGGCCGGCGCTTCCCCAACAAGAGGCACTTCCGAAAGCACTCTGGGGAAACGCGGGCTTCACGGCTATGCTAGCGATCGGCGTGAGGGCTTAGAGCTGTTACCATGCAGCTGCTGCCTTCTCAGTAATGGCTGCCTGGGAGACAGCGCTTGCCGGCCTCTAGGTCCGCCATTAAATGCCCGTGTGGAAACGGCCTCAGACAGAGATTTTTTTGCAGTTTCCATACTGTTTCTGGCTCATCTTGTATACTAGTCCAAGGTCACCCGGCAGGTTTCATGTGGAGAAGTGGGGAAACAAAGCTGGTTCACCAGATTAGAGTCCATTGCTCAAGTGGAGGATCAGGAAATCAAACCCAGTTCTCCAGATTAGAGTCCACTGCTCTTCATCCAGCACAAGGTATCTTCCACCAGTGAACAAGCCTTAGCTCCATCCCATGACTTTTTTCATCCTAATGTTAGATAGCTTTCATAAATGATAGCCTCTGTTACTGATTATGGGTGTCAAAAAATCAATCAAACTATGGACAGTTGACTTGATAAATGACTACATGTATGCTGAAATATTAACCGTTTCTCTTTTGATTTCCTAGGAGGGATTGGTGAAACTAGGCCATGGAAAATGAAACATCTGTGACTGAATTCATTGTATTGGGGTTTTTAATACTCCCAGAGTTGAAGCTTTTACTCTTTGTGGTATTTTCTTGCCTGTACCTCCTTACTGTACTTGGCAACATCATCATTATTGTAATCATTACCACTGATGGTGCTTTAAAGATTCCCATGTATTTCTTCTTAAGGAACTTGTCTTTCTTAGAATTATGTTTCACTTCAGTCACAATACCCAACATGTTGGTGAATCTGTGCTTGGAAGAAACCAAAATCTCTTTTGTTGGGTGTGCGACACAGCTCTATTTCTTTTTGCTGCTTGGTGTCTCAGAGTGCCTTCTTCTCACTGTCATGTCATATGATCGCTATGTGGCCATCTGCATCCCACTAAGATACGCAATCATCATGAACAAGAGGATTTGCCTCCAGTTCTCCGCTGCCTGTTGGTGTGTTGGCTTCTTGGTGGCAGCAGGACACACAACTGTTATCTTCTCTCTCCCCTTTTGTGGACCCAACACCATTAACCATTTCTTCTGTGATATTCAGCCTTTACTTATGCTTGTTTGTGGGGACACTTTTTGGAATGAAGTCCAAGTCATTGCAGTTGCTGGTGTGGTGCTGATGCTGCCCTTCATTCTTGTTCTTGTGTCGTACATTCATATCATCACTACCATTCTGAAGATGAGCTCAGCCAAAAGCAGGAGCAAGGCTTTCTCCACATGTTCATCTCACCTCACTGTAGTATCAATGTACTATGGCACAGCTGTCTTTATGTACACACGGCCCAAGTCCAGTTACTCTTTGGATAAAGACAAGTGGTTCACTCTATTCTACTGTGTTCTTACACCACTACTGAACCCTATCATATATAGTCTGAGGAACAAAGAGGTGAAGGGAGCGTTATGGAAATTGGGTAACAAAATATTTTGGAAGGGATAAAAGATAAAAAACCCTGCATTTCAAAGATGTGTGAGTGGTGAAATATGCTCAGGCAATCCTCCATGAGCTCATGTTTTCCAATTCATATTGAACATTGGAGATGTGTGTGAAAAACAAATGATCTCACAAACTTATGCTTGTTATTCAATGAAAATATATAGAAAAAACAGCACATAAAGAGCTCTTATACACTGGGGAAAATGAATATTTCCCTTTGTCAATGATGTGATTTAATTCTCAATTAACAGATTTTTAAAATTAGAATTTATAAATATTATGACACAAAACCTAACAGTTCCAGACGCTCAGGAAAAAAACCCCGCAACTTAGAAAGAAAGAAATATTACCTTTGATTGAGGCCCAAGCATATTCACCATTGTGATCAGATGGTGTTGTTCCATTTAAAATCATTAAATCTAATTTATGACAGAAGGTAACCAAACAATGACACTGGCCATTCCATACAACTTAATGTGTGTATGCAGATAAGTTCAGTACTTGTGAACTCTTTGGCCGTTTCCGCACGGAGGCGGAAGCGGCTAGGCCGACGACGCTGGGACCATCCGCATGGACGGTCCTGAAAAGAGCCGGGACGCCGGCACCACGGAACGCTGGCGCCCGGCCAACCCGGCGTATAGTCTTTTTGCCTTTCAGCACGCCGCCGAGGCCTGGGGACACGCCCCCGGCCCTGCGCGCCTGCTCCAGTGGCGCAGGGCAGGGGGCGTGTCCCCAGGCCTCGGCGACGCGCCGGAGGCCCAGGGACAAGGTAAGTGCCAGGAGGGAGTGGGGGGGGAGGCGTCTTGAAGCCGCTGCCGTTCGCTCGGCAGTGGCTTCAAGGCGGCGTTTCCCCAACAAGTACGTTTCTAAGCGCACTGGGGAAACGCCGGCTTCGCGGCGCGAGGGCGGCGCAAGGGCGGCGCAGTTGCGATGCAGCTGCGCCCCCTGTGCGAATGGTGGCCTGGGGACCGTGTTTTTGCCATCCCCATGCCACCATATTCCACCCGTGGGGAAAAAGCCTTTCTTTTTTTGTAATGTTGATAAATTTATACATAAAAAGAATTCCTTAATTTTATGCAAAATCTTTATGTATTCTTTTTGGTTTCCAAAATTTAGGCAAACTGACCTTGTGGCAATTATAACATAGTGGGAAAATGTTTTAAATGTCTTTGGGACAGAAAATATATAGTTCAATCGAAAGAGTCCAGGAGAGCTGAGAGCATCATAATCACTACTAGATTTTAATGTATCAATTATCATTTGAATTATGTTATATATTGGTTTCCTTTGTATTGTTTGTTCGGTTCAATTGTACATCACCCAGAGACCTCTGGGGGTAGGCGATATACTAAATTTAATAAATTATTATTATTATTATCACATTATAATTATCACTATTTTCCAAAATTTTCTAGCTGTAACATTAGATGTGGAGAAATCTTCCCAAGGTGCATCATAGAATCAAAAATGATTGTTAGTAACTTTATAGTTTTTAGCAATTCTAGTTGGTGAGAGTTACCACTGATACAATATTTTTATTACATTTTCTCTCAAATCTAAGGTGATAGAAAAATTGAATCCTGTAGTGAATGAAAATTTCCGTACGTTAGTATCCAGTAAGAACATAAGAACATAAGAACAAGCCAGCTGGATCAGACCAAAGTCCATCTAGTCCAGCTCTCTGCTACTCGCAGTGGCCCACCAGGTGCCTTTGGGAGCTCACATGTAGGATGTGAACGCAATGGCCTTCTGCGGCTGTTGCTCCCGATCACCTGGTCTGTTAAGGCATTTGCAATCTCAGATCAAAGAGGATCAAGATTGGTAGCCATAATTCGACTTCTCCTCCATAAATCTGTATCCCCTGTGCTGAGAAATGGTGCTGGATTTGGTGCCCCTGTCACCCCCCAACGTAGTGGGGGTGAGCCAGGGGTGTGGCCAAGGGAAGAGCCAACATTGGCTCCTTCGTGGTCATTCAGTGTGTTGTGCCAGCAGTCAGGAATACAGAATATGCAATCCTTTTGAGTGGCATAATTCTTTTAAAAACCAATTGGGCCTTCATGGTGGTGGGAAGGCTTTCATCCTTGCAAAGCCTCCACACACTGCCAGGAAGCCCCTTTGGGAGTGATGGAATGGCATGGGGTGGCACAGTTGCCTGAAGTCTTGGATGGGGCTGCCAGTGCTACCTAGGGTTACTAAGCCTGGCAACCAATGAGAGGCTGAGGGATAGGCACATGGGGGGTAGCCATTAATGATGATATCGATGTCGGCTACATAAAAACTCAGAAGTGTCATCATACTTCTCTAGGAATCAATGGAAGCTCAATGCTAAAACCATAGAGAAGACTGATATTGGTCTCTTCAAGAAAACTTGGATGTGACATCACACTGTAATTGAGAACCATTAAAAATCTTTCTCCCACTTATTCTGAAGAGCTAGTGGACAAGGCCTACTGGGGTCAGGAAATCTCCCTCTCCTAGCAGGCATGTGACTACAGACCAGAACATATAATAAATCATTTTTTTAAAAAAAAGACAAAACTCCATAAAAATGTAAGATAGATTTACTATAACTTCTCATGTTACCCTTGCATGCAAAAAAGACACAAAAATAAATTCTACAAGTACTGAAATGTAATCTTTCACAAGTCCACATCTCTAAGCATCCAATGTGAACCCTGGGAAAATATACAAAATACATCAAGCTATTTTTTTTTAATATTGAGAAATCTACTGTCTAATAAACTTCACGATGATAAGACTGCTTCACGCTGTTTATCAGTATTAAGGAAAACTAGACATTAGATGTCACATTGCTGAGCAATGGTTGCATATTTCCAGAAGAGGTTACAGGGCCATGAAGTTCAGTAAGCTGTTTACAAAACTGGCAAGTTAAACGTTTCTATATCCAAATCACAAAAGCAAAACAGAAGAAAAAATTAAAATATAGAGAGTTCCACCCTGTTGTGAAAGAGTGTAGGATTTGAATTTATAACTTTTAAACAAAAACTGCACAATATTATTTATTAGTTCTCCCAGCAGTACTCCGTGGAATTGGAAACTCATGATTTAATTTGTTGAAACCTGAACATACCAAAATATCCACAAACTATTTTAGGACTTCCCTCTTTGTGTGATGACAACTCAGTCATCCTAGTTGCTTTTTCTCTTCAATGGGAAATACATTTCTTCCAGAGTTTACACAGGGCTCCTTTGAGCTCCTTGTTTCTGAGACTGTAAATAATAGGGTTCAGCAACGGAGTCACGATAGCATAGAACAGAGACAACAATTTGTCAATCGAGGGCACGTAGCTTGATTTTGGCCTCAGATACATGAAGCCTGCTGTGCCATAGAAAAGGGTCACTACCAAGAGGTGTGAGGAACAAGTGGAGAAAGCTTTCTGTCTGTTGTGTGATAATGGCATCTTGACAATGGTGATGAGGATGCAACTGTACGAGAGGATGATCATCCAGAACGGCATCATAACTGCCAGTACAGCCACAGCAATAACCTGAATCTCATACAGAAAGGTATTTCCACAGGCCAATTCAAAGAGTGGTTGAATCTCACAAAAGAAGTGGTTTATGGCAATCCCACAAAACGGCAAGTTGAACATCAAAGTAGTATGTCCTAGTGCTACGGCACTCCCACAGAACCATGACATAATCACCAACTTTAGACAAAATTTCTTGTTCATGATGATGTGGTAAGTCAAAGGTCTACATATTGCCACATACCTGTCAAAAGACATTGATGCCAAGAGAAAGCACTCGGACACCCCAAAAAATAGGAAGAAGAACAGCTGTGCAGCACATCCCATAAATGAAATGGTGGTTGGCTTCACCAGCAAGTTCTCAAGCATCTTTGGCGTAGTGACTGAGGTATAACAAATCTCCAAGCAAGACAAATGTACCAGAAAGAAATACATAGGGGTATGAAGACTCTTGTTGGCATTAATAATTGCAACAATGAGGCCATTGGACAAAAGAATGACAATATAGACCAAAAACAGAATTGTAAAAAGTAGTGGATGGAGTCTTGGAACACTGGAAAAACCTAGGAGAATGAAGCTAAACACATCAGTTTTATTCTCAACAACCATTTACCATTTTAGAGAGGTTTCCTTCTTCCCTCTCTAAAGAAGTGTAATTGTGTAACAGTTATCTCTTTGGTGACATTTATCTTGCTTTATTGCACAGTCTGAAAAGGAAAAAGATTGTATTATATACTGATGACAATAATTTATATAATTTATATAATAATTTATATATTATAATTTATATACTTATATACTGATGACAAAGAGGTTTACATAATTCTCTTCCGATCCAGCAGAGAGTCAGCATTGTGTAGTGGTTCAGAGCAGGTGGATTCTAATCTGGATTTGATTCCCTACTCCTCCACTTGAGTGGCAGAGGCTTATCTGGTGAACCAGATGTGTTTCCGCACTCCTAAGTTCCTGCTGGGTGGCCTTAGGCTAGTCACAGTTCTCCAGAACTCTCTCAGCCCCACCTACCTTACAAGTTGTCTGCTGCGGGGAGAGGAAGGGAAAGGAGGTCACCTCGACTCTCCTTACAGAACAGAAAGGTGGGATATAAATCCTCCTCCTCCTCTTTGTTCTTGTTCTTCTTGTTCTCCTCCTATTTCCTCCTCAGAGTCCTCACATTCCCTGTGAGATAGGTTATGTTGAGAGTGACTGACCAAAGGTCCCACAACAAACGTCTAAGACTCAATTGGGGTTTTGAAGATGGGTGTCCCAGATATTAGCCCAGTACACTCAACCACTGTACCTCACTTGTTCTTTAGATACCCACTTCAAGTATCAAAAACTAATGTTCCCTAAAAAGCATTAAGGCTCCCCCCTATTTTTTTTTTAGTGAGATTTTCCTTTCTTTTATTTACTGTGAAATTCTTGATCTATAAATGTGTGTCTTCATCCCAAAAACCATCTTTAGTGAAATGAGATGAAAATATTGCAAACAATTATGAAAGTGGATTGAATGTGCATTATTCTGCCCATGCAGAAGGGACCTGGAATACTTGCAGAGAGTCACTTTTAAGTGTTCTCCTGTGTACAACAGTGTGCTATGCCTGCGTACAAATACGACACGCATATACAACAAAATATACATGTTTGAGAAATATAGATAAATGAGAAGATGGTACCATACCAAAATATTTCGATATATTAAAGCAGCAAGAACAGAATTCCAGAATCTTGCATCTTGAATATATTCAAACTGAAAAGATTGTGCCTATCCCTCAACATTTTTGTGATCTGAAGCCATGCTAAAGAGGAGTATTTAACACTTCTTTGTTTCCTTGGACACACAGTTCCTTGTAATTATCAAATTTTAAAAAAAATCTTACATTTTTTTCTGCCGCCTACTTTAACTCTGGGGACAATGCTATGCAAACACCTCAATGGATTTAACTTTCCTCTGCCTCTTTGAGGAATTGTCACCAGGGTCTGCTATCATTAGATCATCATCAAGGAGTTGTGTCAAAGGCCTTGGTTAAAATTCGCAGTTCCAGTTTTGGTGGAGTGAGATTAGAAGTGAATGCCTTGGAACTGAATGTCTGGTGAAGCTCTGAGCCCACCCAATACTGTGTTGGACACCTGGAGTGACTCTGGACCCAGTGGCAGTGGATGCTTCAAGCAGCTCCAGACTCAACCACCATGGTGGCAGGTGCTGAGAGAGGCTGTGGGTTAGCCTGCTGAGGTGGCAGATTTCAGATAGGTGATAAGGGCCTGGATCTGAAATGCAAGGAAGGAAAGATGGGATCCCCACTGCCAGTACTGTAGGCCTCTCACTTGACAATACAGTGGAACCTCGGTTTTCATTGCCTTCAGTTTTCATCGGTTTCGGTTTTCAATGATTTTTTCAGTGAAAAATTTGTCTCTGTTTTCATTGATTTGCCTCGGTTTTCATCGATTTGCAGTAAGGTGCAGGGGCTTGTGGAGAAAAATCACCCGGACAAAGCTGTCACAGGCCGTGTCTGCAACTTGTTTAATGACAATGTCTTGCCCCATTTCAGACAAATCTTATTAAAGAGGCATCAGAAACAGGCCTCTTGGGACAGCTTTCTGGTGCGACATTGGTCCACTGGCTCTGAAGCTGGTCCTAATGTTATTGTTTGTTCCTGTTTTCATCATTAAACACTATGTTTATTCACCAAAAATATGTTTTTGGTATGTTTTTTGGAGTGCCTAGAATGGATTAATTGGATTTACATTGATTCCTATGGAAAAGTTTGCCTCGGTTTTCGTCGGTTTCAGTTTTCATCGATTCTTTTCGGACGGATTACCAATGAAAACCGAGGTTCCACTGTATATCTAATTTTCAACATGGTCAGATCTGCAGATACTTGAATCCAGAGGCTGGATTACTGACCAAATAGATTGTTCTACAGACTGATGGCTTGATAGCCTATCTTTAAGTCCCTTTGTGCAAAGTGGGAATAAAAACTCAAACCTTAGTAGGAAAAAATATAGGAGGTTTATTTTCTGTACAGAAAAACAATTCGAGGCACAGAACTCCTGCTCTAAAGGCATGCTTCCCACATTAAAAGAAAGTTCAGGCACTTGTAGGAAATATGACATCATAATGACATAGTAATGTTTCTACATAACTGCAAACTGTTAATTAAAATCAACATGGCCAATGAACACAAAATAAACATACATGTAAACTGACGACCGTTAGTCAATGTGAAATAACTGCTTGGGAGCTGATATCCTGCTATTGCACAAAGCAGGATGCTATTGCTATTTCACAAAGCACAAGCTATTTCTCAAAGCACAAAGACCAGAGGCAGGATGGAGAACCTTGAATATAATAATAATAGGCAAGGCCAATGCATGCTCAGTGTTTCAGACTGACTTGTCTCTGGGTAGGAGATAAGGAGCTATGAACATTGCTCCCAGGGCACTCTGTACTCAGGAAAAGTTTCACTAAACATGTTTGCTTCAGCCAAAATGTCTAGAATGCAAAGGGTCACCAAGCACAAGTCCGACTTAGTGAAATTTAAATAATTAAATTAAATAGTTTATTTGTTGCTTATGTCAATCAAGCCTAATTTGATTTTCTCCATCAACCCCCTCAAAAGGCCCCAGGTTTGCAGAAAAATCTGAACTCTTTAAAATCATTGGAGATTAAAAATCTCCCACATACTTGAAACAACACTTGTACCTTTAAGAAACGTATGCTTTCTGTAATAATTTCTAAGCAACTGCAACATTATTGCCATGCTTCAAGCCTAGGTTTCTATCAGAAAAAGGCAGGGAAGGGAGCAGGAACCTTTCCAGGGCTGATTTGGCATTTAAGGGAGGATTTAGAATAACAAGTCCCAGCAATAATCACCAGGTGATTTACCTGACTAGCATGATTCACCCAGACCTGGATAGCTGCTAATTCTGAACAGCAGCCACCCCACAAAGGCCAATGTGATATGATAATCACAGTTGCAAAGTAAGATCTGGGAGATGTAGGTTCAAATTACACTGCCCTGGAAGGCTGCTGGGTGACACTGGGCAAGTCAGATAGTCTCACAGTCTAACTTAGGCTCATTCCGCACACGCAAAATAATGCACTTTCAAGCTGCTTTCACAACTGTTTTTGCCATTCCGCACAGCTTCAAAGAGCCCTGAAAGCAGCTTGAAAGTGCATTATTCTGCGTGTGCGGAATGAGCCTTACATAGTTGGTGTGAGGATAAAATGGAGGAGGGGAGAATGATGTAAGCTGCCTCCCACAAGTCCTTACTGGTATCCTACTTTATTTCCTAATGGGTTGATGCAGCCAGAGATTTCACTCCATCTCAACTAAGGGGTATTTACTACACTTCCATTTCATATAGTTTTTGTTAATACAGGAATTATGTTCCTCAGGGTTCAACCTTTGGGTTTTCAAAGGTAATCTACATGGTGGTTGGATCCAATCTAGTGTCAGCTTTCCTCCCTAGTTATATTTATTTGTTTGCTTATTATAACATTTATTAGCTACCTTTGTTCCTCTTTTACTCTTTTAAAAGACGAATTTCTCTTTGGATTTTCTTTGAAGAGAAATCAATGTCCCCTTTTTAACGTTCAGTCCTTGCAGTTGTTTTATGGTATATGTATCCTAGCAGGACGATAAGAGGGTCTGAGAAGCATTGCCTGCCTCTGAGCACCTAGGCAGATTCCGCATGGGTCAAAAAAAGCAGTGTGAAAATGGTGTGAAAATGGTGCAAAAGGGTTTAAAACAGTATAAAAGGATTCATACTGTTTTCACACCATTTTCACACTGCTGTTTTTCGCCCATGCGGAATCAGCCCTAGATTCAGATATATTTTGCAGAACCTCCCTTCCAGTCCCTCCTCTCTGCACATTTCTCTTTGATCAAGAGTGAAATTGATTTGAAGTGATATTTTTGAAAAAAAGAGAGTAAAATGCATGGATTGCTGGATTTCAGGAAGGTATTAAGAGAAGAATTTATCTTAAAAAATATTGCATCAAACACAACACCCCTCTGTAGTTTTGCTATTGTGCATACATTTCCCTTTGACCTTCCTGACGTACATAAATCCATCAATTAAAACTTTTATCGGAAATACAGGAGTATCTGTAGTGGATTTGTAACATTTTTGCCCATCAGATTGCATTACAAGATAGGAAAAATACATTTGCTATGCTCAGATAATAGGTTGTCAATTTCTTTAAGTGCATTCCTATGAAAATTTTCCTTGGAGTAAACTAACGGGATACAATGGGGCTTCCCTCAGAGTAGACCTGCTTAGGATCTGCTGTGATCCCTGAAGGCTTTAGTTCAAGGTTTTACAGGAAGCGTTCCAATTAAAACCGCATGAGTTGCTGAGAGAATTTGTCTTCCATTTGATTATTACCAGGTTGTCCAGAATCAGAAAAGAGCCCCACCTTGCCATTAAAAAAGGAAAATGCATTGCTGGAAAATATTCTTCTGAATATTGCTAATTGGCAGTCACTGACTCATTCACAACTGTGTCAAGCAGGTGATTTTAATAGGTCTCTCAGGGTTTTATTTTAAAATGCTTTTGCCAAGGGCTTAAGCTGAACCTCAGCTCATTGCTCAGGGGCTTGTTAAAAGTGTATCAGTTCCTTGAAATTTACATGTCAGGATTTAGCCCATTGCATGAGGTATCTGGAGACATACTAGACCCTGATATCTTTCTCAGAGGCATTTATGCTAAGCTAACAAAAGTTATAACATTAAATGAAATCTTGTGGGATTCCTAGTGTGTGTGTCAGCTCTCAGAGCCATATCCTTATTGGTGTAAACTAGCACTTTTCTGTTAATTTCTATACAGCTAACTATGCTTGCTGAAGACAGGCGAAGTTCTAACACTCAAAGTGCTTCTTTGAACAAAGGCAGACTGCCAACATGCTGATATCTTGAATTCCTGTCTTGTTATTTATGCCTACATTTTATTTCAGACAATTTTTTTTGTCAGTTTTGGACAAATAATTACAGCTGAACTTTATTTCTGGTTGTGGAATCCATGCCATTGCAAATATCCAGGGACAAACAGTTACAGTATGCACAATAAAAATAGATTAACTTCCAGACTGGCTCTGATAAGTTTAACTCAATATCAGTCTTGCTGTCATTTTGCACGGCACACAGAGTTGGCAGCTAGCCAGGAGAAAATGCTCTGTCAAATGAGACACAGCCGTGCATGGGCTTTTAAGGCAAGAGAAGTCCAAAAGTAGTTTACCATTGTCTGACTCTTTAGCAATCCCATCCTTTCTAGGTGGTCTCCCATCCAAGTATTAACCAGGGCATATCCTACTTACCTTTCAAGATCTGACAAGATCAGGCTAGCCTGGGCTATCCAGGCCAGGGCACATATGTCATAGCACCCAAAGGCCCCTTCCGCACATGCAAAATAATGCACTTTCAATCCACTTTCAATGCACTTTGCAGCTGGATTTTGCTGTTACGAGTAGCAAAACCCACTTTTAAACAATTGTGAAAGTGGATTGAAAGTGGATTATTCTGCATGTGCGGAAGGGGCCAAAGGGGCCCTCTCTACACTTATGACCCAATGTGCAAATGATGGCTTGCCAAATGCCACCTACTGGTTATTCTCCTCTAAAGATAGCTTGCCTGAAATCAAACAGAGCCAATGCTTTCTCCTAGGCAGCACCCACTTAGTAGAATGAGGTCCCTGAAAGGAGATAAAACTGATCCATTGGGTTTGTCAGGGCTTTTAAGTGACTAAAAGTTGCAGTTTATTTGGGGGTTTATTTTGTTGCTTTTGAGTTATGATGTTTTAGTTACAATTTATAAGCTGCCTTGAATCATCAAGAAAAATGGAAAATAAATGTTTAAATCAACCAATTAATTTATCTATGTGGACAGTGGGAAAGAACCACAGTAACGAGAACTGGGAGAATGTGAGCGAACAAAAATCTGCCTGAATCCAACCCAAAATATTATCAGATAAACAGAGAATCAGTATCTAATAATTCCAAGAAGACTTTTCTAGGTATAAATCCCATTTATGAGGAGGATTTTGCATATATCTACTTAGGACTGCTCCCTAATAGTTGCAGTTTTGTTATGTTTCAGTTTTGTTTTGTTTTTAAAGATAGAACTAGATGGAACCAAGTGAGTTTCAAGGAGAATGGAGAATCTTGGAACTATGATAGAATTTGAAACGGATAGATGCCTACATTAATGAAACATTTTTCTCATAGTAAAATGAAACAAGCTGGTGGTATCTTAGGGAAAATGAGCTGAATATTTCAAAGTTTTTTTAATTATTTTTGTTAACAAATGCAAGACATACGTCATACAAGAACAATAGGTAAAGTTAACTGCCTGCTGCCCTGCTGGACTCCTAACAGTCAAGACTTTCTATGTGACATGGAGGGCAAGGGCTGTCCAGCTGCAACTGAAGAACCCCAGCAAAGGACTTTCAAGGCAAGTCAGAAGCAGAACTGGTTTGAGAGATTCAACAGATACATGACTGATAGGAACATTGCGTGCAGATGATGTAGACCCTTCCCCGGCAAATAAACACAACAAGGACTTGGAAATAGATTGGGCCGCAGCCCAATTTATTAATTAACAAACATAACACTCAAGAAGCTGGGAGACCAATGGATTGCAACATCAGCTGGTCAGCACCATTGCTGACCCGACCATGCTGTCCCCAATCCCTATTGGGGCATTGGCAGGAAGCAGGGAGCCACCTGGGCGGATACCCTTGGTGTCAACCCTTCCTGCTGGGGTGCGGGCACCAGTTAAGCCTACCGGCTTGCTTACTGGCCCGCCTGACCCCCAGGCCCTTCCTTAAGGGCACCAACCATGGAGAAGACCGGCCACCTTGCTCGGCTTCTCCCCACAGATGTTCCGATTCCGTTGCCAACCCGCCGAGCTGCGACAAAATTACACGTATAACAATAAAACCATTTACAACATGTCAACCATTAACAATTGTAACAAGGGAGGGTGGATGGGTCACGTCACTCTTGAGCCTCAGCTAGCCAAGAAGGCCGAGGCTCGGGGCATGGCGCTTATAAGCGCTCTGCTGTTCCCGCCTTTGCAGCTCGGGCCAATCATTGCAGTTCCCTGCAACTGCGCCCTCAGAGCTGGCTGCCCCATTCCTTTTGCCTCGTGCTGCTCACCTCTGCTGCAATGGCTGCCACCGGTGATTCAATGGCTGCTATTTGTCTAAAAATCCAAATGTTTGATGCATACTTTCTTCTAGCCAGACTACAGTACAGGAAACAGCCAGAATGGGTGGGAATGGTCGAGGTGGAAAAAACTCCAAAGCAATACAGTACACCATGATAAGGCATGCCATAGGCCAGTGGTGGCGAACCTTTGGTACTCCAGATGTTATGGACTACAATTCCCATCAGCCCCTGCCGGCACTGCCAATTGGCCATACTGGAAGGGGCTGATGGGAATTGTAGTCCATAACATCTGGAGTGCCAAAGGTTTGCCACCACGGCCATAGGCTGTTATTCAAAACACAAATAAGGCTATTTGAGAACACAAAAAAGACCTGTTGGGGAGGAACTCTGCACAGCTTTTTCCCCCAAGACATTCTCAGGACAACTTATTTCAGCCCAAGCACTTTTATTCTGAAGATGCTAGAAGACTAGACCACACACACACACACACACACGACCCTACTTTAGGATTCTGGGAATGGAAAGGAAAGGACACAATTCATTTCATACTGTTTTTATTTTTCAAGCAAAAACTTCAGTTGTCTGTAGAACAGGGGTTAAAACACTTGACATTTGGGAGGAAGGATCCCTTACAGGGAGGGCAGTTGTTTTATTTGCCTTTCCTTTAATTTTCATGAATGGTAGGCATTTTTATCCTGGATAGTTCCTTTCGTAACCCCTCCCCTTTTTTAAACATGCAAAATCATCACAATTGGAAATATTAAAAGACAAACTATATAATTCTCTTAAGATTAAAAACAAAGATCAAAAGCCTGGGAATTAAAGTTACAGAGATCCTTTCCCATTAATCAAGTATTTTTCTGATGGGTACACAAGTGAGGGTATTTTCAGTGGCAGTTTCACAATTGTGAAACAATCTTCCCAGAAATCTGTGCTTTCAATCTTTGAAAAGCTGATGCCAGTTTTATTCAGGAAGGCAAACTTTCACCCAATCAGTTGTAAATTGTGATATTTTATGCTTGCTCGGCTAAATGTGTTACCGACTGCCCAAACAAGAGGCAGATATCATGGCATCCCACAGGAGAACAGGACTTGTTCCTGTGCAGCGGGCCTACCCGAAACAACTGAACACGTGCTCCTTCATTGCAAAGATTTGGCAGTCTATCGGTTGCTTTTTCTCGAGGCCATCTTGAAGAAATTTTCAGTGAGATCAGACAAGGAAATAGTTTCACACCTGCTTAGTGACCATCATCCCCACACTACTGAATCAGTTGCCAGGTTTTTAACAAAGGCACTTGGATCAAGAGTGAAACCTTTGTGTAAATTTTAGTCAATTGGTTTTAACATAATCTGTATTTTACCACTCTTTATATGCCATTAAAGGTTTTGTATTTGTATTTGTTGATTTCAATTCAGAGCCTTCTATGGGTTTCATGTATGTTTATGTTCAGCATTCGATTTACAATGTAAAATTGTTCCATATGGTGGAAAGGTGGAGCATAAGAGCATCAGATAATGTTGGCCCTCCTTGTATTAACTTTTTGTCGTAAGAAAGATTTGAGTACCCAGTTTCCACATTGCTCCTTTTACCTCTTTGTTCCTGAGACTATATATTATGGGGTTTAAAATAGGTGTGATGATGGAATAGAACAGAGACAACCACTTGTCAGTGTCCGAAGAGTAACTGGACTTAGGCCGGGAGTACATGAAGAGGGCTGGGCCATAAAATAGGGTTACAACCATGAGGTGAGAGGAACAAGTGGAGAAAGTCTTGTGCCTGCTCTTGGCTGATCTCATTTTTAAGATAGCAGTGATGATATGGAGGTAAGACACCAGGATAAGAATGAAAGGAAGCATGAGCCCCAAAACAGCTGCCCCAATGACTTGGACTTCATTCCAGTAGGTGTTTCCACAAACAAGCACCATCAATGGCTGAATCTCACAGAAGAAATGGTTAATGATGTTGGGCCCACAAAAAGGGAGGTTAAAAATGAAGGTGGTGTGTCCTGCTGCCATAGCAGGGGATCCAGTAAGCCAAGATGCCAGGAGACAGCTGGAGACAAGTTCTCTTGTCCATGATGACCATGTAATCGCATGAGTGGGATGCAGATGGCCGCACGTGAACGGTCGTGTGACATAAACACAAAGGTTAAAATAACACTCTGTGTAACTCCAAATAGTAAGAAGAAATAGAGGCTGCGTGTGGCACACCCAACAAAAGAGATTTTGCCTTCTGCCAAGCCGAGGAGGTTTTGCAAGCATGTTAGGTGTATGGTGACTGAGATGAAACATAATTCCAAGAAAGACAAAGTTCCTCCTTAGGAAAAAAATACATGGGGAGTCTGTAGGGTGCTATCCAAACTGATACGTGGACAACAAATGGGAGTAGGATGTTACCAACTATTGTGGAATAAGTGAGAGGCATAAAACACCACAAAACGAGTAAAAAACTTCATTTCCGGAGTTTTGAGAAACCCAGTATAATGAATTCAGTCACACAGGTTTCATTTCCCATGGCTTATCCTTTATCCTATTTTTCCTGAAATTTATCTATTATGATATAGTAAAATATGATGGCTAGAACACTAAACACACTATATATACTTATTGCCAGATACCAATGTGGAACATTTACATCCAGATGTGGGTTTTATTCCTACCCATGGTTGAAGATGCTCATCATGCCCTTTTATTTTCACAGCAATCCTTGTGAGCCAGGATGTTCTGAGAGTGTCACTTGCCTCAGATCACTGAAGGAATCATCATTTTGCTGTTCCCGATTATCACAAGAATTTGCTTGATGTCAAAATCACAGTGGATCTGAACATTCATTCCATGATGAAACACCTGAAGAATTTCAAGGAAAACTATAACAGCTGATTTTTCTAGTACAAGGTATAGACATGCATGTTCCACACAGTTTTTGATTTCGTCTTAATAGATGCAAAGTGAAACTTGAGACTTACTTTTGCAAACTGATAATTTTGGCCATGATTTATAGATATTTACCTTACTATGAAACATGCATAAACCCAGCCGTAACATTGTGATGTAAAGTGACACCCGCATGTAGCTGCAATGAAAATGCTAGGTGATCAGTAGATATTCCAAAGGACAGCTATTTTGTGTTCCAAATTCAGCACCCAAGACCTTCAGACATAATACATCATTTATGGAATTCTTCAGAATGTTAATGTAGGTATCAATTCCTCTTCTTAAAGAAAATATAACAGTCCAAAATTGGGAATGCAGTACCAGGGCCAGCATATAAGAGAACAACATGATTTGGTCATGCTTTTCCCACAAAGACAACCCTTGACTTTATAAGCACAGCTGGCAATGAAATGCTGGGTGATGTAATTCTTGGCCTTAGTTCAAAGGAATTATTGGTTAGAATTAATGAGGTAGTTAATGCATAACGCATGGCCTAATGGGACTAGTATGAGAACCAACATGGTGTACTGGTTAAGAGCAGTGGACTCTAATATGTAGAACCAGGTTCAATTTCCTACTGAGCCAGTCACAGTTCCCTCAAGACTAAAAAAGGAATCCATCAAATGAAAATGTTAACAGTACAATGGTAACAATAATTGCTGTGGATTTTGAAGGGGGGATATTTGTTAGTAAGTTTCCCTTCTGAGAACAAGTAATATTACTGAATAGTGGATAATATATGAGATCTAATCAGCTTTTTGCTTATTAAAAAGAGCAGAAGAATTTTTCTTTTACTGCCCCAAAAGGATCATGGGTAAGATTACTCTCCGTGGCTTTTTGCAACAGGATGTGTTATATATTGTGAGTGCTGGGTGTGAACAAAGATTTCCAATGAGAAAATAGATTTCATTAAAGGAAACTTGAAGAGTTTCTTTCTTCTCCCCTCCTAACTAAACCCAGGCAAGACTTAATAGCAACAACATCACCAACCCAATTTTTAGAACAGTATGAGGCACTCTTGGAAACCATTACAGATGAAGTTGCAAGTTACTCAAGTCCCAATGAACCTCCTACTGACAAATTTCTGAACAAGGAGTTCAATAAGGAATGTAAAATGGTGAAAAATCAGATCAGAAAAATCTACAATACCTTTAAAAGCAGCAAAGCAGCAATCTTACATTGAGAATATTTTTCTCTCAGGTCCCGGCTAATGCAACTACTTGTGAAAACAAACTAAAGATCATCGAATCCCTATGGAACGCTCTAATACAAGCTTCAAGGAGTAACAACACAAGAGTGTTTTGGTCATTAGTTGCTGGAGCCATGCGCACGTCAACCTTTTTAATGTCTAATATCAACCCCCAGAACTGGTTTACATATTTTCAAAGTGTATTTAAAGGAGACAATGAACCGGTCTTGCAGAACGACCTGACACCTCCTCCAGTCCAGGTGGCTCCTTCCCTGGCCCCAGCATGATCTCAGTCCCTCAGAAATCAGACTATTAATTGCTCAATTGAAACTGTATAAATCACCTGGCCCGGATCTAATGCCCCCAGATTTTTATAAAGCATTTCCAGACTGGTGGGCCCCCCTTCTGGCCGCTCTGTTTACTTTGGTTGACAGGTCAGGTACTATCCCGGGGTCTTGGTTAAATGCAATAATAACACCAATATTCAAAAAGGGTGACCATATGTCACCAGCTAATTACAGACCCATCAGCCTTTTATCTGTCTCTGGTAAACTTTATGCCAAACATCTGTTAAATAGGCTATGTACCTGGATCAATGATGGAAAAATTCTTTACCCCAAGCAAATAGGATTTAAAAAAGGTTGCTCTACATGATCATTGTCTGATCCTCAACCTCCTGCTATTAGAATACAAAACAAGGGGGCGATCTAAGATCTTTGCTGCCTTTCTGGACCTGAAAAGTGCCTTTGATTCAGTTGTAAGAGACTTGCTGTGGCTTAAGTTAACAGAGATGGGGATCGACGTTAGATTATTACTACTTATTAAATCTCTCTATTCAAACACAACCTGCCAGATAAAATGTACAAACTCTGGAGACCTAACTCCTAAGATTCCCGTCGTGACAGGTGTTAAGCAAGGCATGTGTATTGGCCCCAGTCTTGTTTTAACTTTATTCATTAATGATTTGGTACAAGTGTTTGTCAGATGTTAATGCACACAGCCCAGTTCTTTCAAACAAACCCATACCACTCCTACTTTATGCTGATGACGTGATACTGATCTCTAGATCTCAAGTGGGCCTTAAAAGGCTCCTTAGAAAAACTATGGAGTACTGTACATCTAACTTCCTGTCCTTAAACCCAGAAAAATCAAAAATTGTCATCTTTTCTAATGTATTTAAGCCTTCTAGATGGCTTATTAATGGGGTTAAGGTTGAACACTCCAAGTCCTTTAAATATCTAGGCCTAACCTTCCATCATAAAGCCACATGGGCCAGAGATATTGCTGTAAAAGGAAGTTATCACACTGCATCAGCAGTGGTAAAGTTTTTTCACACCAGGGGAAGGGGATATGTCCCAGCAGCTCTAAAGGTTTTCAACTCCAAGGTAGTTCAGCAACTTCTCTATGGAGTTCCCTTATGGATAACTCCATGGAACAAGTCCGTTGAAAGAATACAATCTGGTGTCCTCTATAAAATACTCGGATTACCACACTCTGTACCATATGCTGTACTATGCTTAGAAACTGGTCAAAACCTACTTGAAACAAGAGCATGGCTGAATACATTCAAGTATTGGATCAAATTATGTTTTAACTCTGATGTGCGCAGTTTAATATACACCTATTTGCCTCCGAATTGTATCAACTTCTCAAATCAAAAATTTACTCAATAGGTTTATTGCTTGAAGATCTCTGTATGCTGACACCCAGAGAGATTTTCCGAACCTTAAAAAGTAGACTTCTAGAACAGGAATATCATATCTTGTTGGGGCAAGCAAATAAATCATGCTCACCCCTCTCTGTCGGAATAATACCGGAACAGGGGCACATAGCCAAATATCTTGAATTATTAACTGAACCCCAAAAGAGATGGATTATCACAAGGGCCAGATCCAATACCTTCCCATCGGCCATTACAAAGGGTCGTTACTTATTCATCCCTCTCCAGGATCGGGTTTGTCCACACTGTAAAAATCAAGTAGAGACTCTTGCTCACATTATTCTTGACTGTCCGAGATATGTGGGAATTAGGAATTTCTCTCCCAGGCTGGCCCTAGACAAATCTGAAAGTGACTCTGACTGTTCTGTTGTGGAGCTTCTGTTAAACAACACAAATATTTAAATCCACCAATTAATTTAAAAAAACTCCTTATTTATCTTTATGGACAGTGGGAAAGAACCACAGTAACAAGAACTGGGAGAAAGTGAGCCAAACAAATATCTGGCTGAATCCAACCCAAAATATTATCAGATAAACAGAGAATCAGTATCTAATAATTCCAGGAAGACTTTCCTAGGTATAAATCCCATTTAATAGATATGAGAAGGATTGTGCATATATCTGCTTAGGACTGCTCCCCGATAGTTGCATTATATAGCAGTTTTGTTATGTTTCAATTTAAAAAAAAGACAGAACTAGATGGAACCAGGTGAGTTTCAAGGAGGATGGAGTGTTACTATCTTGGAACTATGATGGAATTCGAAATGGAGGCTCCTTCCGCACACGCAAAATAATGCATTTTCAAACCACTTTCACAACTGTTTGCTAGTGGATTTTGCTATTCCGCACAGCTTTAAAGAGCACTGAAAGCAGTTTGAAAGTGCATTATTCTGCATGTGCGGAATGAGCCGGATAGATGTATACATTACTGAAACACTTTTCTCATAGTAAAATGAAGCAAGCTGAGGTTATCTTAGGCTCATTCCGCACATGCAGAATAATGCCCTTTCAAACTGTTTTCAGTGCTCTTTGAAGCTGTGCGGAATTGCAAAATCCACTTGCAAACAGTTGTGAAAGTGATTTGAAAACGCATTATTTTGCGTGTGCGGAAGGGGCCTTAGAAAAAATGAGCAGGATATTTCAAAGTGAAATGCAACTGTTTTTTATTATTTTTGTTAACAAATGCAAGACATATGTCATGTAAGAACAATAGCACAGCACAGCGAAACCTTTATTAGGCATAAGTTAAAATCTCTACAATCAATAATTCTGTACATAAGTACAAAATAGTCTAATATCCAGGTAGTAATAAAATACTATATATACAAAACATCGAATATATGACATATTGCTTAACGTCAGACAGTTAAAATCCATTTACATTAGGGAACGGCTCACGTTTGTCATTTTATTAAATCACATGTAAGCCCGTGTATTTGTAACTTATGCGACTACCTAAGCTCAGGTTTTTGGTAACATTTGTTGTTTATTACTTCTGCTAAGAAAGTTGCAACCTTCAGAGTTATTTCAGGGGACCAATCATTTAGTAAATAAGGTACTATGTATGTTGCAGGTAGGGTTGGTAAATGGGGAAAAAATTCGGCCCCAGTTCGGATTTGGGCCCAATTCGGATGTATGGGGTCAGATGCCCCCATATCCAAGCCTGCCAGGCTCGGATACACCCGAATTTCCAAGATTCTCGGATGCTTTTTTATTTTTTTGCTGTTTTTCCCCATTTTGGCCTGCAGGGGGAGCATTGTTAAAGATATCGGCATGAAAATTTCAGGGAATTCATCTTCCCGAGGTACTGAAATTCTGATCATGCTAAGTTTGGTGCAGTTTGGTTCAGGGGGGCCTATGTTATGGACCCTCAAAGATAGCCCAAATCACCCATTGTTTCCAATGGGAGCCAATGGAATATAGGGGCTATATTTGAGATCCCATAACTATGGCCCCCCATGAACCAAACTGGCAACACCAAACTTCAAGTGCTATAATCAGAACAGGCTAATGTCTGAAGATAGCCTTGAAACTCTCCGAGCAGCAGCTATACCTTTAAAAATGCGTCCCCTACAGGCACCCCAGGATTTTTGCACAAGATTCTGTGGTTTGCATTGAATTTTTTCAATTGCTTTCAATGGAGGAATTCCTGGGGTGCCTGCGGGGGCGCATTTTTAAAGGTAAGTGGGGTATCTTTTTTACTGGGGATTGGTTGGGAAACTGGGTGGCAAGGGTGGCATGGGTGGGTGGGTGCTTACACTTGTGTGTGTGTGTGTGTGTGTGTGTGTGTGTGTGTGTGTGCGTGCGTGCGCGGGTCAGGGCTTAGAAGTGGGGGCAACTTTTGGGATGGGAAGGGGGTGCTAAGCTTGGCTGGGGGGGCTTGGACTTGTGTCACCCTCCCTCTGTGCCAAGCAGTTGCCACCACCTGCAGCTTCCAAGCCCTGATCTACACACACAGAGAAGTTGTGTGTGCGTGAGGATCCAGGGACTTGGGAAGCCGCATGAGGCTAATTTCTTTGGGAAAAGGGGTGTGTCGCGTCTGGATTGGGGCTTGGAGGGGTGACTTTGGGAAAGGGGGGTGTCAAGAGGGTCCAGGAAGGGTAGATGGTTGCTTGGACTTGAGTCCAAGCATCCATCTACCCTCCCTGGCCACGCTCCAGCTCCCAAGCCCCGGACTTGATCCATCTACTCTCCCTGGCCACGCTCCAGCTCCCAAGCCCCGGTCTGCACGCACACAGGAGTTGTGTGTGCGTGCAGATTGGGGCTCAGAGGGCGACTTTGGGAAAGGGGGTGTCAAGCGGGGCCAGGAAGGGTAGATGGTTGCTTGGACTTGAGTCCAAGCATCCATCTATCCTCCCTGGCCAGCTTGACTCCCCTCCAGCTCCCAAGCCCCCGCCTCGCACTTGGACAGGGCGGATTGGGGGGGCTCCGGAGGGGCGACTTTGGGGAAAGGGGGGGTGTCCAAAGCAGGGCCAGGAAGGGTAGATGGTTTGCCCGGTCTCCGGTTCAAGCATCCATCTATCCCCCCCTGGCCAGCTTGACACCCTCCAGCTCCCAAGCCCCAGTCTGCACGCTATCACAGGAGTTGTGTGTCGCGTGAGGATTAAAGGGGTCAGTTCAAGAGAGGAGCTTGACTTACTTTGGGAAAGGGGGGGTGTCAAGCAGGGCCAGGAAGGGTAGATGGTTGCTTGGACTTGAGTCCAAGCATCCATCTATCCTCCCTGGCCAGCTTGACACCCCCCCCAGCTCCCAAGCCCCAGTCTGCACGGCGGTGTGTGCTTCCTGCAGCTGCCTGCCTCTTTAAAGTTTTCCCCCCCGGCTGGCTCGGAAGGGAAGTCCACCTTCGTCTGGAGAGAAGGGGGTGCTGTCTTCGATTGGAGAATATGTTTTAGAGGGGCGAGCTTGACGGACTCTTGGCTGTCTAAATCTCTCCGAACTAGCGGATCTCGGCCGAACTTGCAGTTCGGCCGATCCGATCCGCCATCTCTAGTTGCAGGTAGGCTAGGTTTTGTTTTAAGAAGCGGAGTAATATAAATACTTCGTAGGGATGAATAGGACTGACAGTTTGAGGGAAGCAGCTAATACTCTCCTGCTATTAAAAGAACTTTTACTACAACATTTCTGTGTGGTAATAAAACATTTATTAACAACATTGGTTCAAGGTAAACCGAAGCATAAGGTGCAGCATGGGGGTCTGATCTTGTGGTATATGTACTGGGCAGCCAATAGTGCTGTCCCCCAGACACCTAAATTTTTCTCAGCACGCCTGCCGATGAAAAATTATAATGCACACTGGAGCAGCTGTGAGATTCCAGATGGGCGGTCGCCACTTCCTGAAGACTCTTTGCTGCCAGGGGCGCAAGCCATCTACGCCCACGTCTGGCCAGGTGACCCCTTGGCTTGCTCCACCCCTTGGCTTGCTCCACCCCAAACCTCATGAGGAGGTTCCACCACAGCAGGTCTTTTGCCCGCTGCCCCCCCAGCTAAAGATCAGTCCCCCATGCGCAAACCTCCGGATAACAACAATAAAGCGCATGCATTAACACAGAACAAAACAGGGAGAGGTGGGTGGGAAACGCGCCTGCTCCAACAAATGAGGAGGTGGGGAGGCCAAGCTCAGGCCTAAATAGGCCGCCTGGCCCCACCTCCCAAGCTAAAGCCTCGCGAGCCCAGAAGAGCTTGCAAGGCAGGGGGAGGGGAGAAGGAAGCCATGGAGGCTGTCCCTTCCCCATCAGCAATGGCAGCCGCGGTAAGTCATGGCTGTTCCCTGACAGTTTAGAAGAATATGCTGGATTGAATCCACTTCATTTAATGGCATGGACACCTTCTCTCTGAGGTTGGTATGCCTTGATATCGTCCTTCCATCACTTTAGAGGGGCAGGAGTTAAGCCTAGCCAGCATAAATGCTCTGCGTTGAGATGGGTTATCAAGACTGAAAAGATATTGAGCCATCTTGCCACGAAAAAAGGTTAATTGTAACGATTCAGGCGAGCAGACGGCTGGTTGTGAGGGTTGAAGCTTTTGCTGTTCCACATCAAAGATTCTTTGTCTAAGGAGCCTAACAATGTACTCATCATTTAAGGATTCAAAGAATTCCAATGAGAAGCCTAAGGTTTTATTTTAATTTCTAGGGCTGATTCTGCATGGGCCAAAAATAGCAGTATGAAAACGGTGTGAAAACAGTATAAACCCTTTTACACCATTTTCAACCCTTTTACACCATTTTCACACAGTTTTCACACTGTTGTTTTTGGTCCACGCGGAATCAGCCTAGGTTGGTTAGCCAGGTTGTACTCAGTGGGTCAGACTTAAAGTGAGATAGGAGCGAACTTTCTTTTGCCTTAAAGAATATTTTCAGCCAGAATCTTTAAAAAGTAATCCACGCTTTTGTTTCCACACAATGTAGACCCAGTTCCACACATATTACTGAGTTTGGGATGCATTTTGGAACTCCCAGAAGTTAACTTCCTGCTGGACTCTAACCATCAAGACTTCGTTGAAAGTTTTCAATGCCAAATGTGGAACCAAGCTCCTTTATGGAGCACCTATCTGGATTGAAGCGGCAAACAAAATCTTAAATAGATCTCAATCCCGCTTTTTTTATAAAATCATGGGACTACCCAACTGTGCTCCATACGCAGCCCTATGCTTAGAACTTGGGCAAATATCCCATGTCACAATGGCTTGGCTGAGGACCATCAAATATTGGCTGCACATCCATTTTTCACAAGATCATTCTAGCTTAATCCACTCGATGCTCTCCGACTCGGTAGTTCCCAGATGGACGACGTTGGTGGAAGAAAGTAAAATTAGCTCTATCTGGCCTCCCCACTAGAGTCACTTTACTCTCTTCAACTTCTACCGGAGGCCTATAATTGCCTGGAAAATCAGGCTGCTGGAACATGAGAGTACTGCAACATGATAGCTGAAGCGAGGAAAACATGCTCTCCTCTAAATTTGCTTATCCCTTTTGAACAAGGACATACAGCCAACTACCTTTTCTGGCTTACCAATCCAAGGCACAGAAGAGCAATATCCTTGGCCCGTTTCAATTTAATGCCCTCTATGCTCCTTAAAGGCAGATACCAACGCATAGATAAACAAAAGAGGCTATGTCCATAGAGACACTGGAGCACACTCTGTTTCATTGTGCAAGATTTGCCAAGATCAGAATGACCCAGCCCATCATTGCTTCACTTTTATACAATCATTTAACTGATGCTCTTAGGATTCCGTTAATCTTAGATAATCTTGATCCTTATTTCTGTGAAAGCGTAGCAAAATATCTTTTAAAGATTATTATAGACGCATAACGCTTAGATGGATACTTCAAGCACTAGATTGCTATCATCATAACAACAACAATGCTGCTTACATTAACTATTTGCTATTGGCACACAGTGCCTACCTCTGCCAGCAACCTTTGGGTTCACGGTCCACGGCTCACCCAAAGTCAAATGTGGGTGATTCATTGAGGGATGTCGTAGTTTTGTTAGTGATTGCTAGATGGAGTGAGTGACAACTGAAGGCTGTGGCAACCTATGGGAGCCAAATCAATTGTTTGCCCATTTCCTCGCCCCCTATCCCTTGCTCTGTGTTAGGGTTAGGTGCCACTCTAACAAACTCTGTGTTTTATAGTGGAGTGTTGACACTGTATGCTGTTGTGATGCCTGGGCTCTGTTGGTGGGTTTTTAGTCAGGTCTGTGGAGAGGTGTATAGGAACGGCACTTTTGATGAGTCCATTTAGACTAAACTATTGATGAGACTCTGAATGGTTGCTGTAACTATCTGTCTTTTATGGACAATTGTTTTATTGTCTTATTGTATTTATTGTTTTATTGTATTTATTGTATTTTGGAATGCCAATAAAGGCTATCATCACATCACATCAATGCTTGTATAAACATTAAACTAATTTTAACCATCAAGACTTTCTATGTGAAATGGATGGCAAGGGCTGTCCAGCTGCAACTGTCTTATGGCAACCCCAGGAAAGGACTTTCAAGGCAAGTCAGAAGCAGAACTGGTTTGAGAGATTCAACAGATACATGACTGAGAGGAACATTGTCTAACACTCCAAATGTTGGATGCATACTTTCTTCTAGCCAGACTACAGTTCAGGAAACAGCTAGAATGGGTGGGAATGGTTGAGGGGAAAACAACTCCAAAGCAAGAAAGAACATCAAGATAAGGCATGCCACGGTCTGTTTTGCACAGCACAAATAAGGCATCCTGAGAGCACAAAAAAAGGCCTGTTGGGGAGGCACTCTGCACAGCCTTTCCCCCCAAGACATTCTCAGGACACCTTATTTCAGCCCAAGCAGTCTTATTCTGAAGATGCTGGAAGTCTGGACTACACACACATGCGCGGCAAATAGGCCCTACATTAGAATTCTGGGAAACGAAAGGAAAAGACACAATTTATTTCATACTGTGTTGATTTTTCAAGCAAGAACTGAGAACAGGGGTTGAAACACTTCAGATTTGGGAGGAAGGATCCCTTCCAGGGAGGGCAGCTGTTTTATTTGCCTTTCCTTTAACTTTCATGAATGGTAGGCATGTTTACCCTGAATATTTCCTTTTGTAACCCCTCCCCTTTTTAAAATTTCAAAATCATCCCCATTGGGAATATTAAAGGAAAACTATATAATTCTCTTGAGATTAAAAACAAAGATCAAAAGCCTGGGAATTAAAATCACAGAGGTCCTTTCTGATGGGTACACAAGTGAGGGTATTTGCAGTGGCAGCTTCACGATTGTGGAACAATCTCGCCAGAAATGTGTGCTTTCAATCTTTGGAAGGCTGATGCCAGTTTTATTCAGGAAGGCATATTTTTCACCCAATCTGTTGTAAATTGTGATTTCAATTCAGGGCCTTCTATGGGTTTTATGTATGGCCCCTTCTGCACGCACAAAACAATGCATTTTCAAACCACTTTCACAACTGTTTGCAAGTGGATTTTGCCATTCCGCACAGTTTCAAAGAGCACTGAAAGCAGTTTGAAAGTGCATTATTCTGCATGTGCAGAATAAGCCTATGTTTATGTTCAGCATTCTATTTACATTGTAAAATAGTTCCATATGGTGGAAAGGTGGAGCATAAGAGCATCATATAATGTTGGCCCTCCTTGTAATATTTGATCAAAGCTATTAACCTTTTGTCGTAAGAAAGATTTTAGTACCCAGTTTCCACATTGCTGCTTTTACCTCTTTGTTCCTGAGACTATATATTATGGGGTTTAAAATAGGTGTGATGATGGAATAGAACAGAGACAACCACTTGTCAGTGTCTGAAGAGTAACTGGACTTAGGCTGGGAATACAAGAAGAGAGCTGGGCCATAAAATAGGGTTACGACCATGAGGTGAGAGGAACAAGTGGAGAAGGTCTTGTGCCTGCTCTTGGCTGATCTCATTTTTAAGATAGCAGTGATGATATGGAGGTAAGACACCAGGATAAGAACGAAAGGAAGCATGAGCCCCACAACAGATGCCCCAATGACTTGGACTTCATTCCAGTAGGTGTTTCCACAAACAAGCACCATCAATGGCTGAATCTCACAGAAGAAATGGTTAATGACGTTGGGCCCACAAAAAGGGAGGTTAAAAATGAAGGTGGTGTGTCCTGCTGCCACCAGGAATCCAGTAAGCCAAGATGCCAGAGATAGCTGGAGACAGGTTCTCTTGTCCATGATGACCATGTATCGCAGTGGGATGCAGATGGCCACATAGCGGTCATATGACATAACACAAAGGAAACAACACTCTGTAGCTCCAAATAGTAAGAAGAAATAGAGCTGTGTGGCACACCCAACAAAAGAGATTTTGCCTTCTGCCAAGCGGAGGTTTGCAAGCATGTTGGGTATGGTGACTGAGATGAAACATAATTCCAAGAAAGACAAGTTCCTTAGGAAAAAATACATGGGAGTCTGTAGGGTACTATCCAAACTGATAGTGAGAACAATGAGGATGTTACCAACTATTGTGAATAAGTACAGGCATAAAAACACCACAAACAGTGAAAACTTCATTTCCGGGAGTTTTGAGAAACCCAGTATAATGAATTCAGTCACGCAGGTTTCATTTCCCATGGCTTATCCTTTATCCTATTTTTCCTGACATTTATCTATTGTGATATAGTAAAATATGATGGATAGAACACTAAACACACTAGGGGCTTTCCGCACTTACTGAGTTGTACTGGTTTCTACTTAGGTTCAACTCAGTGTATCCGCACGGCAACCGAGCTCAACGTTGTTTTGTCTCAGTTCCCCCCCCCCCTCGGAACTGCGACATCCCTGTCGCAGTTATGAACGGCACCTTTCTACTGGAACAAGGTTGATACCGCTTCGAAGCTTTGAAGTGCAGATGCATTGAAACGACACCTCATCCGTTCAACCAATCAGGAGCCGCTTTTGTGGCATATGCAAAACGGGAGAGTCATGGCGGGCATGTAAATGTAAACTGTAAACTGTAAAAAAAAAGAACGTTCTCATTTCCCGTGGTAACACAAGCTCCAATCATGATCAAGGAGCGAAACAGGCACCAAGATGATCCCGCCCACTTAGCTCGGTTCCAGGGGGCCAAGTAAGTTGCTGTGCGGACAGCCTGGAATCGCCCCCCACTGAAGGGAACCAAGTCGACCTTAGCTCCCTTCTGTAGTGCGGAAAGCCCCTCTATATACTTACTGTCAGATACCAGTGGGGAACATTTACATCCAGATGTGGGTTTTAATCCTACCCATGGTTGAACATGCTCATCATGCCCTTTTATTTCCACAGCAATCCTTGAGAGCCAAGTGTCACTTGCCTCAGATGACTGAAGGGATCATCCTTTGCTGCCCCAGATTATCCCAAGAATTTGCTTGATGTCAAAATCACAGTGGATTTAAGCATTCATTCCATGATGAAACACATGAAGAATTGCAAGGAAAACTGTAACAGCTGATTTTTCTAGTACAGGGTGTACACATGCATGTTCCACACAGTTTTCGATTTCGTCTTACTAGATGCAAAGTGAAACTTGAGACTTACTTCTGCAATGAAATATTTTAGATGTTTTGATAGAAGTCAACTGAGTTTGTGTAGGATTACATCAATCCCTCTAGCACTGCACATCTTCTAAAACAACATGTCCTGATGCCATGTCATGAATGTAAACGACAGTATTCCAACAGCAAAGGTGCTAGAAAGAAAATCCGATCCATTTTAGTCAATGAGACAAGTTTCACACATTCCTGGAAAAGAGAAAAAAAATAACCTCTAAAGCTAGTGACAGAGTTTCATTTTGGTGCATGGAGATTTCCTTCTGTACAAGGTTCCTTTGGATACAGTCCAAGATCAGGTCTCAGAAACATGCTGACTAAGTGTGGTGAATACTGTTCAAATAACAGGTTGGTCATTAACCCAATTAAGTCTAAAATTGTGTTTTTTTCCCAATGTTTTTAGTTCTTCAAGATGGTCTATCCAAGGTGCTGACATCGAGCAAGTTAAATTCTTCAAATATCTTGGGATAATATTCCATCATAAGTCAACCTGGACTAGACACAGAGATAACACCCTTAAAGCCTGCAAAAATTTATCCGCTGCAGTACTGAAATTCTTTAATATCAATCGTGGTAGATTCATACCAGCAGCGTTGAAGGTGTTTAACGCTAAGGTGGCCCAGCACCTTTTGTATGGTATCCCCATCTGGATCCAAGCATGGCACCAGAAATTGGAACACATTCAATCCAATTTCCTATATAAGATCTTTGGCACCCTGCATTGTGTCCCCTATGGTGCTCTTTGTTTGGACTCAGGGCAACATTTATTAGAAACAAGGGCATGGGTTGTAACTTTTAAGTTTTGGCTGCGTCTTTGTTTCTGCACTGACCCTAACAGTTTGTCCCAGTTAGAAATGAGAGAGCTTCAGCTTTCGAAATGGTGGCTACATATGGTGGCACCATTTCGAAATGGTGGCTACACAGCCCCCAGGGGATAGGGCGGTTTATAAATCGAAACAATAAATAAAAATAAATAAATAAAAATATTGAAAAAAAGATCTTTTCCTTGGACTTCTCTTGGGAGGCCCTACAAATGCTCACCACTCCGGAGATTTACCATCACTAAAAGTCTAGATTATTTGATCAAGAATATCAATTTCTCCTGAGCAAAGCGCAAAGCTCTTGCTCTCCAATATTCTTTGGGATTATCCCTCAGAAATCTAGCCCTGCTATATACCTGGAACATCTTGTTAATGACAATTACAGATGGGTCATGACTAGAGCAAGGTGTAACTCTTTTCCGTCAGTACATCTTCAAGGTCGCTTCTCTAATATCCCACAAAATGAGCGTTGCTAAGCGTCGATCTCTACATCCTGATACAACTGATTCACTTACTCATATTCTGCTTCACTGTTCAAAATACAACAACATCAGAACTGATTTGAGAACTGTATTACCAACAGGATTTATGCTCCTTTCTGATAAGAAAAAGATGGCTAAGCTTCTAAATAACTCTAATGCTGAAATCTCTGAAGCGGTTGCTACATTTTTACTCTGTGTACTGCAAGTTGTGCAATAATGATCTTTTTATTGTATTTGGAATTCATGACACACATCGGTTTTATGCCTAATAAAGGTTTTGGATTTGGATTTGGATATGGTCCAGAGATTCTAGGCCATTGGCTGAACCATATTATGCAGTTCAAAACCCTTCCAATTACAATGGCTTCAACAGAATTAGAATGGAGTAACTGTTGCTCAAATGCCACTGTTAGTATCACATCTAGGGAAATAAACTGTGAACTGTATTGCCACAATTAAAATCTTCCTATGACTCTTTCAGTATTATGCAGAATGGATTTCCTTAGTAGCTTTCAAAGATGTGTTCTCAGTACACACAAATATCTGGTCATCAGATGCTGGCAGATACCATTAAATTCCTGGAAATTGGTACTGATTTTTTCTCCCTTTGTTGCTCACTTGTAATATTTCAGGTCCATGGATGCTGCCTACGATATCATCGGATGTCTCCTTAATTCAGACTGCTCTTCAGTCTAGTATCAACTTTATACTCCTTGCCCAGCAAGGGAATTGGCTGATTAGCAAGCAGAAACACAAAGGCCCCTTCCGCATATGTAGAATAATGCACTTTCAGTCCACTTTCAATGCACTTTGCAGCTGATTTTTACTGTGCGGAATAGCAAAATCTACTTGACAACAATTTTGAACGTGGATTGAAAGTGTGTTATTCTGCATGTGCAGAAGAGGCCATCGTTTTAATTTTAAGAACACTGGGAAAGAAAATCCTGTCTGATTACAGAGACACTTAACCACAAATGAAGCACGCTGACAATATTGGCCATGATTTATAGATATTTACCTTACTATGAAACATGCATAAACCCACCTCTAACATGGTGATGTGAAGTGACACCTGCATGTAGCTGCAATGAAAATGCTAGGTGATCAGTATTTTATGTTCCAAATTCAGCACCCAAGACCTTCAGACATAATACATCATTTATAGAATTCTTCAGAATGTTAATGTAGGTATCAATTCCTCTTCTTAAAGACAATATAACAGTCCAAAATTGGGAATGCAGTGCCAGGGCCAGCATATAAGAGAACAACATGATTTGGTCATACTTTTCTCACCAAGACAACCCTTGACTTTATCAGCACAGCTGGCAATGAAATGCTGGGTGATGTAATTCTTGGCCTTAGTTCAAAGGAATTAATGGTTAGAATTAATGAGGTAGTTAATGCATAACGCATGGCCCAGTGGGACAAGTATGAGAACCAACATGGTGTACTGGTTAAGAGCAGCGGACTCTAATCTGTAGAACCAGGTTCAATTTCCTACTGACCAGTCACAGTTCCCTCAAGACTAAAAAAGGAATCCATAAAATGCAAATGTTAACAGAACAATAGTAACAATAATTGCTGTGGATATTGAAGGGGGGATATTTGTTAGTAGGTTTATTATTTTTTATTTATTTATTGGGTTTATAGACTGCCCTCCCCCGGAGGGCTCAGGGCGGTGAACAGAATACAAATAGAGCACAATTTCAGAATAAAACCAAAGTGTCAATTTATGCAGGCTCTAATATTTTAAAAATAAACCCTACCCCATTAAAATGCAGCAGTAAATTAATATTAATATTAAATTTAGCATTAGCACAAGAATGGCACCTGCTATCAATTACCTCTAACCCCAAAAGGGGGGGAGCGGCAGGATCCACTTGATGTTATAAGAGCAAAAAAGTGCAAGAAAAGTGCAAGAAAAGGGGGGGGCTATCAACGGCTAGTCTTCCCGAAGGCCTGGCGGAACAGCTCGGTCTTGCAGGCCCTGCGGAACTCAGTAAGATCCCACAGGGCCCGGACAGCTGGTGAAAGAGCGTTCCACCAGGCCGGGACCAGAGCTGTAAAGGCTCTGGCCTGGGTGGAGGCCAGCCGTATCATTGAGGGGCCAGGGATCCCCAGTAGGTTGGCCTCTGCCGAGTGCAGAGACCGATTCGGGACATTATGGGGTTTCCCTTCTGAGACCAAATAATATTATGGAATAGTGGATAATATATGAGATCTAATCAGCTTTTTGCTTGTTAAAAAGGGCAAAATAATTTTCTTTTACTGCCCCAAAAGGATCATGGGTAAGGTTACTGTTAACTTGTTTCTGATGCCTATGGTGCATAACTCCATCCAACTCTAGGCTTTTCCAACAGAGGTTAAGGCTTGTTCCCTATATGACCATGCAAAAGACTTCTAAACCCAGAGATTTCACAAAGTCTGTGCATAGCCAAGACAAAGGAATGATGTTTTGACACTCCTGCTTGAGATGAGACTAGAGCTTTGCTCATCAGTCAACTAATGGGTGGAAACTTTCTTCACCTATCCTTCTCCACTGTTCTTTGGATATCATTTCAAGGCTTCAAGCAGCATGCAGGTACAATAAAACAGATTGGCAAGCAGCATAATACTGAGGTGCTGGGTGGTTTCTGGGCTGTATGGCTGTGTCCTAGTGGCTAGCTGCCAGAACATGGCCATACAGCCCGGAAACCACACAGCACCCCAGTGATTCCGGCCGTGAAAACCTTACTTCTGTGCGGAATAGCAAAATCTACTTTTAAACAATTGTGAAAGTGGATTGGAATTGGATTATTCTGCATGTGTGGAAGGGGCCAAAGATCTAAAGCATCCTCTCTACTCTTATGACCCAATGTACAAATGATGGCTTGCCAAATGCCACCTACTGGTTATTGTCCTCTAAAGATAGCTTGCCTGAAATCAAACAGAGCCAATGCCTTCTCCTAGGCAGCGTCCACTTAGTAGGATGAGGTCCCTGAATAGGTAAAAGGAGATACAACAGATCCATTTGGTTTGTCAGGACTTTTCATTGACTAAAAGTTGCAGTTTATTTGGGGGTTTATTTTGTTGCTTTTGAGTTATGATGTTTCAATTACAATTTATAAGCTGCCTTGAACCATCAAGAAAAATGGAAAATAAATATTTAAATCCACCAATTAATTTTTAAACACTCCTTATTTATCTTTGTGGACAGTGGGAAAGAACCACAGTAACGAGAACTGGGAGAAAGCGAGTCAAAAAAATATCTGGCTGGATCCAACCCAAAATATTATCAGATAAACAGAGAATCAGTATCTAATAATTCCAGGAAGATTTTCCTAGGTATAAATCCCATTTAATAGATATGAGGAGAATTTGGCATATATCTGCTTAGGACTGCTCCCCGATAGTTGCGTTATATAGCAGTTTTGTTATGTTTCAGTTTTTAAAAAAAGACAGAACTAGATGGAACCAGGTGAGTTTCAAGGAGAATGGAGCGTTACTATCTTGGAGCTATGATGGAATTCGAAATGGATAGATGTCTACATTAATGAAACCCTTTTCTCATAGTAAAATGAAACAAGCTGATGGTATCTTAGAAAAAATGAGCGGGATATTTCAAAGTGAAATGTAACTGTTTTTTATTATTTTTGTTAACAAATACAAGACATACGTCATGCAAGAACAATAGGGAAATTTAACTGCCCGCTGGACTCTAACTGTCAAGACTTTCTATGTGAAATGGAGGGCAAGGGCTGTCCAGCTGCAACTGTCTTATGGCAACCCCAGCAAAGGCAAGTCAGAAGCAGAACTGGTCTGAGAGATTCAACAGATACATGACTGATAGGAACATTGCGTGCAGATGGTGTAGACCCTTCCCCGGCAAATAAACACAACAAGGACTTGGGAATAGATTGCTTACTGGCCCACCGCACCCCCAGGCCCTTCCTTAAGGGCACCAACCATGGAGAAGTCCGGCCGCCCGGCTCGGCTTCTCCCCACAGATGTTGCGATTCCGTTGCCAACCCGCTGGGCTGCGACAAAAGTACAAGTAGAACAATAAAACCATTTACAACATGTCAACCATTAACAATTGTGACTAGGGAGGGTGGGTGGGTCATGTCGCTCTTGAGCCTCGGCTAGCAAAGAAGGCCGAGGCTCGGGGCATGGCGCTTATAAGTGCTCTGTTCTTCTCGCCTTTGCAGCTCGGGCCAATCGTTGCAGCTCCCTGCAACTGCGCCCTCAGAGCTGGCTGCCCCATCCCTTTTGCCTCGTGCTGCTCACCTCTGCCTCAATGGCTGCCACCGGTGACTCGATGGCTGCTATTTGTCTAAAACTCCAAATGTTGGATGCATACTTTCTTCTAGCCAGACTACAGTTCAGGAAACAGCTAGAATGGGTGGGAATGGTTGAGGGGAAAACAACTCCAAAGCAATAAAGAACATCAAGATAAGGCATGCCACGGTCAGTTTTGCACAGCACAAATAAGGCATCCTGAGAGCACGAAAAAAAGCCTGTTGGGGAGGCACTCTGCACAGCCTTTTCCCCCAAGACATTCTCAGGACCTTATTTCAGCCCAAGCACTCTTATTCTGAAGATGCTGGAAGACTAGATCACACACACACACACACACACGACCCTACCTTAGGATTCTGGGAAAGGAAAGGAAAGGACACAATTCATTTCATACTGTTTTAATTTTTCAAGCAAAAACTTCAGTTGTCTGTAGAACAGGGGTTAAAACACTTGAGATGTGGGAGGAAGGATCCCTAACAGGGAGGGCAGTTGTTTTATTTGCCTTTCCTTTAATTTTCATGTATGGTAGGCATTTTCATCCTGGATATTTCCTTTCGTGACCCCTCCCCTTTTTTAAATATGCAAAATCATCACAATTGGAAATATTAAAAGACAAACTATATAATTCTCTTAGGATTAAAAACAAAGATCAAAAGCCTGGGAATTAAAGTTACAGAGATCCTTTCCCATTAATCAAGTTTTTTTCTTTCTGATGGGTACACAAGTGAGGGTATTTTCAGTGGCAGCTTCACAATTGTGAAACAATCTCCCCAGAAATGTTTGCTTTCAATCTTTGGAAGGCTGATGCCAGTTTTATTCAGGAAGGCATATTTTTCACCCAATCAGATGTAAATTGTGATTTCAATTCAGCACCTTCTATGGGTTTTATGTATGTTTATGTTCAGCATTCGATTCACATTGTAAAATAGTTCCATATGGTGGAAAAGTGGAGCATAAGAGCATCAGATAATGTTGGCCCTCCTTGTATTAACTTTTTGTCGTAAGAAAGATTTTAGTACCCAGTTTCCACATTGCTCCTTTTACCTCTTTGTTCCTGAGACTATATATTATGGGGTTTAAAACAGGTGTGATGATGCAATAGGACAGAGACAACCACTTGTCAGTGTCCAAAGAGTAACTGGACTTAGGCCGGGAATACATGAAGAGGGCTGGGCCATAAAGTAGGGTTACGACCATGAGGTGAGAGGAACAAGTGGAGAAGGTCTTGTGCCTGCTCTTGGCTGATTTCATTTTTAAGATAGCAGTGATGATATGGAGGTAAGACACCAGGATGAGAATGAAAGGAAGCATGAGCCCCAAAACAGCTACGCCAATGACTTGGACTTCATTCCAGTAGGTGTTTCCACAAACAAGCACCATCAGTGGCTGAATCTCACAGAAGAAATGGTTAATGATGTTGGGCCCACAAAAAGGGAGGTTAAAAATGAAGGTGGTGTGTCCTGCTGCCACCAGGAATCCAGTAAGCCAAGATGCCAGACACAGCAGGAGACAGGTTCTCTTGTCCATGATGACCATGTATCGCAGTGGGATGCAGATGGCCACGTAGCGGTCGTATGACATAACACAAAGGAAATAACACTCTGTAGCTCCAAATAGTAAGAAGAAATAGAGCTGTGTGGCACACCCAACAAAAGAGATTTTGCCTTCTGCCAAGCGGAGGTTTGCAAGCATGTTGGGTATGGTGACTGAGATGAAACATAATTCCAAGAAAGACAAGTTCCTTAGGAAAAAATACATGGGAGTCTGTAGGGTGCTATCCAAACTGATCGTGACAACAATGAGGATGTTACCAACTATTGTGAATAAGTACAGGCATAAAAACAACACAAACAGTAAAAACTTCATTTCCGGGAGTTTTGAGAAACCCAGTATAATGAATTCAGTCACACAGGTTTCATTTCCCATGGCTTATCCTTTATCCTATTTTTCCTGAAATTTATCTATTATGATATAGTAAAATATGATGGCTAGAACACTAAACACACTATATATACTTATTGTCAGATACCAATGTGGAACATTTAAATCCAGATGTGGGTTTTATTCCTACCCATGGTTGAAGATGCTCATCATGCTTTTTTATTTTCACAGCAATCCTTGTGAGCCAGGATGTTCTGAGAATGTCACTTGCCTCAGATCACTGAAGGGATCATCCTTTGCTGTCCCCGATAATCACAAGAATTTGCTTGATGTCAAAATCACAGTGGATTTGAACATTCATTCCATGATGAAACACCTGAAGAATTTCAAGGAAAACTGTTAACAGCTGATTCTTCTAGTACAGGGTGTACACATGCATGTTCCACACAGTTTTCGATTTCGTCTTACTAGATGCACACTTGAGACTTACTTCTGCAATGAAATATTTGAGACATTTTGAGGGAAGTCAACAATTGATTGCATCAATCCCTCTAGGACTACACATCTTCTAAAACACCACATCCTGATGCCAGGTCATAAACGTAAACGACAGTGTTCCAACAGCAAAGGTGCTAGAAAGAAAATCCGATCCATTTTTGTCAATGATACAAGTTTCACACATTCCTGGAAAAGAGAACAAATAACCTCTAAAGCTAGTGATAGAGTTTCATTTTGGTGCATGGAGATTTCGTTCTGTACAAGGTTCCTTAGGATACAGTCCAGAGATTCTAGGCCATTGGCTGAGGAATATTATGCAGTTCAAAACCCTACCAATTACAGTGGCTTCAACAGAATCAGAATGGAGTAACTGTTGTTCAAATGCCACTGTTAGTATCACATCTAGGGAAATAAACTGTGAACCGTATTACCACACTTAAAATCTTATGACTGTTTCAGTATCATGCAGAATGGATTTCCTTAGTACATACATAAAACCTTTATTAGGCATAAACCCAATATAACAACCAGCATTATCCAGAGAAATGTTCCATACATAAAACCATCACAGGTATTATTCCAAAGTTCCTACAAGGAACCTAGCTACAGAATTTAAAATCACAGAAGAAAAGTTGTTTAGTAGGAATGCAACCTTCCCAGCAACAGAGTATTCCTTAAACTTAGCAGGAAGAAAAGTCAAAAGCCTAGTCCTAGCTTCTTTGTATCGGATTTCCTTAGTAACTTTCAAAAATGTGTTCTTAGTACAAACAAATATCTGGCCATCAGATGCTGGCAGATACCATTAAATTCCTGGAAATTGGTACTGGATTTTTTTCTCTTTGTTGCTCACTTGTAATATTTCAGGTCCATGGATGCTGCCTACGATATCATTGGATGTCTCCTTAATTCAGCCTGCTCTTCAGTCTAGTATCAACTTCACACTCCTTACCCAATGAGGGAATTGGCTGATTAGCAAGCAGAAACACAATGACCCCTTCCGCATATGTAGAATAATGCACTTTCAGTGCACTTTCAATGCTCTTTGCAGCTGATTTTTACTGTGCGGAATAGCAAAATCCACTTGATAACAATTTTGAACATGGATTGAAAGTGTGTTATTCTGCATGTGCAGAAGAGGCCATCGTTTTAATTTTAAGAACACTGGGAAAGAAAATCCTGTCTGATTACAGAGACATTTAACCACAAATGAAGCAAACTGACAATATTGGCCATGATTTATAGATATTTACCTTACTATGAAACATGCATAAACCCAGCCGTAACATTGTGATGTGAAGTGACAGTTGCATGTAGCTGCAATGAAAATGCTATGTGATCAGTAGATATTCCAAAGGACAGCTGTTTTATGTTCCAAATTCGGCACCTAAAACCTTCAGACATAATACATCATTTATGGAATTCTTCAGAATGTTAATGTACGTATCAATTCCTCTACTTAAAGAAAATCTAACAGTCCAAAAATGGGAATGCAGCACCAGGGCCAGCATATAAGAGAACAACATGATTTGGTCATGCTTTTCCCACAAAGACAATCCTTGACTTTATAAGCACAGCTGGCAATGAAATGCTGGGTGATGTAATTCTGGGCCTTAGCTCAAAAAAATTAATGGTTAGAATTAATGAGGTAGTTAATACATAACGCATGGCCCAATGGGACAAGTATGAGAACCAACATGGTGTACTGGTTAAGAGCAGCGGACTCTAATCTGTAGAAGCAGGTTCAATTTCCTACTGACCATTCACAGTTCCCTCAAGACTAAAAAAGGAATCCATAACATGCAAATGTTAATGGTTGCTGTGGATATTGCTGTGGATATTGAAGGGGGATATTTGTTAGTAGGTTTCCCTTCTGAGAATAAATAATATTATTGAATACTGGATAATATATGAGATCTAATCAGCTTTTTGCTTGTTAAAAAGGACAAAATAATTTTCTTTTACTGCTCCAAAAGGATCATAGGTAAGGTTACTGTTAACTTGTTTCTGATGCCTATGGTGCATAACTCCATCCAACTCTAGGCTTTTCCAAAAGAGGTTATGGCTTGTTCCCTATATGACCATGCAAAAAGACTTCTAAACCCAGAGATTTCACAAAGTCTGTGCATAGCCAATACAAAGGAATGATGTTTTGACACTCCTGCCTGAGATGAGACTAGAGCTTTGCTCATCAGTCGGCTAATGGGTGGACACTTTCTTCATCTATCCTTCTCAACTGCTCTTTGGATATCATTTCCAGGCTTCAAGCAGCATGCAGGTACAATAAAACAGATTGGCAAGCAACATAATACTTGGGTGCTGTGTGGTTTCTGGGCTGTATGGCTGTGTACTAGTGGCTAGCTGCCAGAACATGGCCATACAGCCCGGAAACCACACAGCACCCCAGTGATTCCGGCCGTGAAAGCCTTACTTCTGTGCGGAATAGCAAAATCCACTTTTAAACAATTGTGAAAGTGGATTGAATGTGGATTATTCTGCATGTGCGGAAGGGGCCAAAGATCTCAAGCACCCTCTCCACTCTTATGACCCAATGTGCAAATGATGGCTTGCCAAATGCCACCTACTGGTTATTCTCCTCTAAAGATAGCTTGCCTGAAATCAAACAGAACCAATGCGTCCACTTAGTAGAATGAGGTCCCTGAATAGGTGAAAGGAGATACAACAGATCCATTTGGTTTGTCAGGACTTTTCATTGATTAAAAGTTGCAGTTTATTTGGGGGTTTATTTTGTTGCTTTTGAGTTATGATGTTTCAATTACAATTTATAAGCTGCCTTGAACCATCAAGAAAAATGGAAAATAAATATTTAAATCGGCCAATTAATTTTTTAAAACTCCTTATTTATCTCTGTGGACAGTGGGAAAGAACCACAGTAACGAGAACTGGGAGAAAGCAAGTCAAAAAAATATCTGGCTGGATCCAACCCAAAATATTATCAGATAAACAGAGAATCAGTATCTAATAATTCCAAAAAGACTTTCCTAGGTATAAATCCCAATTAATAGGTATGAGGAGGATTGTGCATATATCTGCTTAGGACTGCTCCCCGATAGTTGCATTATATAGCAGTTTTGTTATGTTTCAATTAAAAAAAAGACAGAACTAGATGGAACCAGGTAAGTTTCAAGGACGATCAAGTGTTACTAGCTTGGAGCTATGATGGAATTCGAAATGGATAGATGTCTACATTAATTAAACATTTTTCTCATAGCAAAATGAAACAAGCTGATGGTATCTTAGAAAAATGAGCGGGATATTTCAAAGTGAAATGTAACTGTTTATTATTATTTTTGTTAACAAATGCAATACATATGTCATGCAGGAACGATAGGGAAAGTTAACTGCCCACTGGACTCTAACTGTCAAGACTTTCTATTTGAAATGAATGGCAAGGGCTGTCCAGCTGCAATTGTCTTAGGGCAACCCCAGCAAAGGACTTTCAAGGCAAGGCAGAAGCAGAACTGGTTTGAGAGATTCAACAGATACATGACTGAGAGGAACATTGCGTGCAGATGGTGTAGACCCTTCCCCGGCAAATAAACACAATAAGGACTTGGAAATAGATTGGGCCGCAGCCCAATTTATTAATTAACAAACATAACACTTAAGAAGCTGGGAGACCAATGGATTGCAACATCAGCTGGTCAGCACTGTTGGTGACCCGACCATGCTGTCCCCAATCCCTATTGGGGCATTGGCAGGAAGCAGGGAGCCACCGGGTTGGATACCCTTGGTGTCAACCCTTCCTGCTGGGGTGGCGGGCACCAACTAAGCCTACCGGCTTGCTTACCAGCCTGTCCCACCCCCAGGCCCTTCCTTAAGGGCACCAACCATGGAGAAGACCGGCCGCCTGGCTCAGCTTCTCCCCACAGATGTTGCGATTCCGTTGCCAACCCGCCGGGCTGCGACAAAAGTACGTGGGATATTTCAATGTGAAATGTAACTGTTTATTATTATTTTTGTTAACAAATGCAAGACATATATCATGCAAGAACAATAGGGAAAGTTAACTGCCTGCTAGACTCTAACCGTCAAGACTTTCTATGTGAAATGGATGGCAAGGGCTGTCCAGCTTCAACTGAAGAACCCCAGCAAAGGACTTTCAAGGCAAGTCAGAAGCAGAACTGGTTTGATAGATTCAACAGATACATGACTGATAGGAACATTGCGTGCAGATGGTGTAGACCCTTCCCCGCAAATAAACACAATAAGGACTTGGAAATAGATTGGGAGAGCTGGGACACTGGGCTCTCTGAAGCCGTCGACGGTATCGCTCCAAAGCGTCCTCTCCGTACCCGCATCAACCCGGCTCCTTGGTACCCCGAGGAGCTGAGGAAGATGAAAAGGGAACTGAGACGGCTTGAGCGAGGGTGGCGGCGGGTACTTGACGAGGGATCAAGACACTCATATCGATCGTTTATGAAGTCCTATGAGAGTGCTGTGAAGGAGACAAAGCAGGCATATTTTGCTTCCGCTATTGAATCTGCTAGTTCGCGCCCAGCACAATTGTTTCGTGTAATTCGGACGTTGATCGCACCTCTTCGAGTAGGTCCAAAAGAGACTGATTTGGCATTAGGGCTGTGAGGCTTTTGCTAACTACTTCACAATAACAAAGTCCTGACCCTCCGCCAATCCTCCCTGCCACTATTGATAACGGTATGTGAACTAGAGGCCCCCGTGGGCCATCTTTGGAAGTCCCTTTCTTGGACCACTTCCAGCTTACTTGACCCAACGAATAAGTTGACAGGGATCCCTGGATGCTGTAACGATCTACCACTTGTCCTTTGACCCGTGCTCCCTTCCTGGTTAGTGTAAGCCGGCAGGGAGTAGCTTCGAAGCGACCTGTTGGATATAGTCAACTGCTCCCCTTTGAGCAAGGAGTTTTCCCAATTGGTCGGCTTAAAGAGGCAGTGGTCCGCTCCGGCTTCCTAAAAGACGCGGCAGCATCTTAGATCCTGGAGATCCGGCCAATTACCACCAGTTTCCAATCTACCATTCTTGGGCAAGGTAATTGAGCTTGGAGCAGTGGCGGCTCAGCTCCAGCGATTCCTGAATGACACAAAACATACTGGATCCCTTCCAGTCTGAAGCTTCCACGCTGGTCATGGGACCGAGGAGCGGTGCTGTGGTCACTGTTGTGGATGACCTCCGGACTACACTTGGACAGGGCGGTTCAAGCGCTGTTGGTGTTGTTAGATCTCACCGCAGCATTCGATATGGTAGACCACGACCTTTTGGTCCACCCGCTTACCGCTGGTATCGGGGTTCGAGATTCAGCTCTTAAATTGGCTGGATCTACGTTCCTCTGAGATCAGGGGACAGCAAGTGGCATCGAGTGAGATCTCCAAGCCGTCGCTTCCCCCATTATGTGTGGGGTACGCGCAAGGAGCCGCATACTCTCCCCGATGCTTTTTAATATCTACATACCCCCCCCCTGGCGCAGTCCTAGTTCAGAGTTTTGGGTCATGCGGTGTCATCAATGCAGCTGGATGACACCCAGCTCTTTGTTCACAATGGAGGGGGCAACCCGACCTCGGCCCCTGATGCTCTCCAGCATTGTCTCTTGATGCTGTGGCTGGTTGGTTGAGTGCAAGTTGGCTGGAAGTTGAATCCCCACTAAGACGGAGGTCCTGTGGCTGGAGCCGGGGGGAGTGTCTGAGTGGTCTTTGGCCTGCCTACCCTTCTTGGCGCAGACGTTAAAATTAACTTTGTTCACCAAAGCAGCCTCTGGGTGACTCTGGATACATCTCTATCATTGGTGGTACAGGTCACCCAGACAAGTCTGAGGTAGCTTTTTTACCATCTGTGGCAGGCCACGGCAACTGGCTCCCGATATCTCTCCCGTTCTGATCCTGGCCACTGTGATCCACATTGCCACGGTCAACCTCTAGATTAGACTACTGCAACTCGCTCTACGCGGGCTTACCTTTGGCCATGATCCGGAAACTGAAACTTCGTACAGAATGCGGCAGCCAGACTCCTTTCCGGAGCAACAGCAAGGGACTGGATTACCTCTGGTCCCTATACCACCAACTGCGCACTGGCTGCCGATTGAGTACCGGGTCATGTTTAAAGTTTTGGTTTTGACCTTTAAAGCCATTCGCGGCCTTGGCCCTGCATATCTAAGGGACCGTCTCTCCCTATATCGCCCTTCTAGGCCCCTCCGTTCATCGGAGGCGGACCTACTGGTGATCCCTGGCCCCAAGGCGATCTGGCTGGCCTCTACAAGGGCCAGGGCTTTTACGGCTCTGGCCCCTACCTGGTGGAACAGGCTCTGTGGTGAGATCAGGGCCCTGCGGGATTTACAAAGTTTCTGCAGGGCCTGTAAAACGGACCTGTTCCGCCAGGCGTTTGGCCAGCCAGGATGATATCAACTGCAATAAAAAGCAAACATCTGGCATCCCGTGGGTTCATAAAAGGGGGAATAGAATAGCTGAAGCCATCTTTAGTCTAATGTTTTATGTATTTTTAATTAACTTATATATATGATGTTTTAAATTTTTATTTTGTTGGAAACCACCCTGAGCCTTCGAGGAGGGCGGTGTACAAATACAATAAATAAAATAAATAAAATAAATTTATTAATTAACAAACACAACACTCAAGAAGCTGGGAGACCAATGGATTGCAACATCAGCTGGTCAGCACCATTGCTGACCCGACCATGCTGTCCCCAATCCCTATTGGGGCATTGGCGGGAAGCAGGGAGCCACCGGGGTGGATACCCTTGGTGTCAACGCTTCCTGCTGGGGTTGGGGGGCACCAGCTAAGCCTACCAGCTTGCTTACCAGCCTGCCCCACCCCCAGGCCCTTCCTTAAGGGCACCAACCATGGAGAAAACCGGCCGCCTGGCTCGGCTTCTCCCCACAGATGTTGCGATTCCGTTGCCAACCCGCCAGGCTGCGACAAAAGTACAAGTATAACAATACAACCATTTTACAACATGTCAACAATTAACAATTGTAACAAGGGAGGGTGGGTGGGTCACGTCACTCTTGAGCCTCGGCTAGCCAAGAAGGCCGAGGCTCGGGGCGTGGTGCTTATAAGCGCTCTGCTGTTCCCGCCTTTGCAGCTCGGGCCAATCATTGCAGCTCCCTGCAACTGCGCCCTCAGAGCTGGCTACCCCATCCCTTTTTCCTCGTGCTACTCACCTCTGCCGCAATGGCTGCCACCAGTGACTCGATGGCTGCTACTTGTCTAAAACTCCAAATGTTTGATGCATACTTTCTTCTAGCCAGACTACAGTTCAGGAAACAGGTAGAAAAGGTGGGAATGGTTGCGGGGGAAACAACTCCAAAGCAATAAAGAACATCAAGATAAGGCATGCCATTGTCTGTTTTGCACAGCACAAATAAGGCATCCTGAGAGCACAAAAAAAGGCCTGTTGGGGAGGCACTCTGCACAGCCTTTTCCCCCCAAGACATTCTCAGGACACCTTATTTCAGCCCAAGCAGTCAACAACACAAGCCTTTATTGGCATATAAAACAGGACAAAAATTTTTTTAAACAAAACAAGGTTAAGAAATGCAGTTAAAATTATTAATTTCCAGTATAAAATTTGCAACAGTTTCACAAAAGAGCACATCAGAGCTGTTCAGGAGATTGGGTATCTTATAACACTCATGCCACTGAGAACATTGCAATAAAATTGAATTCATGTATTTCATGCATATCTTGTTATATTTAGGGCATAGAAACAAAGAATGGTCAAGTGTTTCAACCGTAGTCATATCACATGAACAAACTCTTTTAGAACATTCCATATTCTTAAATCTTCCCTCCAGCAGAGCTGATGGCAGCACATTACATCTTGCAGTAGATAAGGCTCTCCTCTGGGTGGGATTAATCAGCAGACGAAGATATGCTGCCATAATTCCACTCTCGCATGGGATTAATAATGTAGTCGGAGAACAGGTTGTCTTGGCAGTAAGAGTCAAATTATGAAAATCAAGATCCAAGAGCCTATTCTTAACTAGTCTGAAGGCTTCCACCTTTGTGAACATAAGGAATGATTCCAAGGGGAAACCAATAGCTTCAACCTTTCTAAAGATCAAAGTATACCATTCTAAAATAAAGTGATCTGATAACAGAGAGGGAATATAGCTATTGGATCCCACTAGAAAATGTATGTGCAGCCAATATTTTATGGCCCTTATCCATGCCAAGGTTTCTAGAGTTGTTTGGCCCATCTCAATGCACAACGCAGCATAAGGCACACATCTAGGGAGCCCCATTAGTTTCCGAAGGAATTCGGAATGTAATAAATTAAATGATTTATTTATTGCCGAAATCCAAATGGGGGAACCGTACAGTAGCAAGGAGCCAATCCTAGCCTCAAAAACCTTCAAAGCCGCAGGAATGTATTGATTGCCTTTACTGTAAAAAAAAGTGATATATTGCTGTCATGTTGGTATGTGCCAAGGTAGTTACTGCTAGTTGCTGTGAGGACCATGACAAATTATATCTATAGTAAATGCCAAGGTATCGGAAATATTTGACCTGCTCAATTTTGTGGCCCTTAATTCGCCAGGACGTGGGCTTCCAACTCTTAGCAAAAATGAGAACTTTAGTTTTAGCATAGTTAATTTCCAGTCTGTTCTCTTCGCAATAATTAGAAAAACTGTACATTAGGCGTTTAAGGCCAATTCTGGACAAGGACAATAACACTGCATCGTCTGCATACAACAGTAAAGGAAGGTGGGTAAGATGTAATTTAGGACTATACCCATTCACAGACACCAAAGCATGAGGTAAATCATTGAGGAATAAATTGAATAAAGTAGGAGCCAGTGTGCAATCTTGTTTAACCTGGCCCAAGCAGTCTTATTCTGAAGATGCTAGAAGACTGGACCACACACACATGGATGGCAAATAGACCCTACCTTAGGATTCTGGGAAACAAAAGGAAAAGACACCATTCATTTCATACTGTGTTGATTTTTCAAGCAAGAACTGAGAACAGGGGTTAAAACACTTCAGATTTGGGAGGGAGGATCCCTTACAGGGAGGGCAGTTGTTTTATTTGCCTTTCCTTTAATTTACATGAATAGTAGGCATTTTTACCCTGAATATTTCCTTTCGTAACCCCTCCCTTTTTTAAAATTTCAAAATCATCCCCATTGGAAATATTAAAGGAAAACTATATAATTCTCTTAAGATTAAAAACAAAGATCAAAAGCCTGGGAATTAAAATCACAGAGATCCTTTCCCATTAATCAAGCTTTTTTTCTGATGGGTACACAAGTGAGGGTATTTTCAGTGGCAGCTTCATGATTGTGGAACAATCTCCCCAGAAATGTGTGCTTTCAATCTTTGGAAGGCTGATGCCAGCTTTATTCAGGAAGGCATATTTTTCACCCAATCAGTTGTAAATTGTGATTTCAATTCAGCGCCTTCTATGGGTTTTATGTATGTTTATGTTCAGCATTCGATTTACATTGTAAAATAGTTCCGTATGGTGGAAAAGTGGAGCATAAGAGCAACAGATAATGTTGGCCCTCCTTGTAACATTTGATCAAAGTTATTAACCTTTTGTCGTAAGAAAGATTTTAGTACCCAGTTTCCACATTGCTCCTTTTACCTCTTTGTTCCTGAGACTATATATTATGGGGTTTAAAATAGGTGTGATGATGGAATAGGACAGAGACAACCACTTGTCAGTGTCCGAAGAGTAACTGGACTTAGGCTGGGAATACAAGAAGAGAGCTGGGCCATAAAATAGGGTTACAACCATGAGGTGAGAGGAACAAGTGGAGAAGGTCTTGTACCTGCTCTTGGCTGATCTCATTTTTAAGATAGCAGTGATGATATGGAGGTAAGACACCAGGATAAGAACGAAAGGAAGCATGAGCACCAAAACAGCTACCCCAATGACTTGGACTTCATTCCAGTAGGTGTTTCCACAAACAAGCACCATCAGTGGCTGAATCTCACAGAAGAAATGGTTAATGATGTTGGGCCCACAAAAAGGGAGGTTAAAAATGAAGGTGGTGTGTCCTGCTGCCACCAGGAATCCAGTAAGCCAAGATGCCAGAGACAGCTGGAGACAAGTTCTCTTGTCCATGATAACCATGTATCGCAGTGGGATGCAGATGGCCACGTAGCGGTCGTATGACATAACACAAAGGATACAACACTCTGTAGCTCCAAATAGTAAGAAGAAATAGAGCTGTGTGGCACACCCAACAAAAGAGATTTTGCCTTCTGCCAAGCGGAGGTTTGCAAGCATGTTGGGTATGGTGACTGAGATGAAACATAATTCCAAGAAAGACAAGTTCCTTAGGAAAAAATACATGGGAGTCTGTAGGGTGCTATCCAAACTGATCGTGACAACAAATGAGGATGTTACCAACTATTGTGAATAAGTACAGGCATAAAAACAACACAAACAGTAAAAACTTCATTTCCGGGAGTTTTGAGAAACCCAGTATAATGAATTCAGTCACACAGGTTTCATTTCCCATGGCTTATCCTTTATCCTATTTTTCCTGAAATTTATCTATTATGATATAGTAAAATATGATGGATAGAACACTAAACACACTATATATACTTATTGTCAGATACCAATGAGGAACATTTACATCCAGATGTGGCGTTTAATCCTACCCATGGTTGGAGATGCTCATCATGCCCTTTTATTTTCACAGCAATCCTTGTGAGCTGAGTGTTACTTGCCACAGATCACTGAAGGGATCATCCTTTGCAGTCCCAGATTATCACAAGAATTTGCTTGATGTCAAAATCACAGTGGATTTGAACATTCATTCCATGAATTTCAAGGAAAACTGTAATAGCTGATTTTTCTAGAACAGGATGTACACATGCATGTTCCACACAGTTTTCGATTTCGTCTTACTAGATGCAAAGTGAAACTTGAGACTTACTTCTGCAATGAAATATTTGAGATGTTTTGAGAGAAGTCAAGTGAGTTTGTGTCGGATTACATCAATCCTTCTAGGACTGCACATCTTCTAAAACACCACATCCTGATGCCATGTCATAAATGTAAACGACAGTGTTCCAACAGCAAAGGTGCTGGAAAGAAAATCCGATCCATTTTAGTCAATGATACAAGTTTCACACATTCCAGGAAAAGAGAAAAAAATAACCTCTAAAGCTAGTGACAGAGTTTCATTTTGATGCACGGAGATTTCCTTCTGTACAAGGTTCCTTTGGATACAGTCCAGAGATTATAGGCAATTGGCAGAGCCATATTATGCCGTTCAAGACCCTTCCAATTACAGTGGCTTCAACAAAATTAGAATGGAGTAACTGTTGTTCAAATGCCACTGTTAGTATCACATCTAGGGAAATAAACTGTGAACTGTATTACCACAATTAAAATCTTCCTATGACTCTTTCAGTATTATGCAGAATGGATTTCCTTAGTAGCTTTCAAAGATGTGTTCTCAGTACACACAAATATTTGGCCATAAGATGCTGGCAGATACCATTAAATTCCTGGAAATTGGTACTGGATTTTTTTTCTCTTTGCTGCTCACTAGCAAGCCTTGTAATGTTTCAGGTCCATGGATGCTGCCTACCATATCATCGGATGTCTCCTTAATTCAGCCTGCTCAACATCTAGTATCAACTTTGCACTCCTTGCCCAGCGAGGGAATTTGCTGATTAGCAAGCAGAAACACAATGACCCCTTCCGCACATGTAGAATAATGCACTTTCATTCCATTTTCAATGCACTTTGCAGCTGATTTTTACTGTGTGGAATAGCAAAATCCACTTGACAACAATTTTGAAAGTGGATTGAAAGTGTGTTATTCTGCTTGTGCAGAAGAGGCCATGGTTTTAATTTTAAGAACACTGGGAAAGAAAACCTTGTCAGATTACAGAGACACTTAACCACAAATGAAGCAAACTGACAATATTGGCCATGATTTATAGATATTTACCTTACTGTGAAACATGCATAAACCCAGCTATAACATTGTGATGTGAAGTGACACCTGCATGTAGCTGCAATGAAAATGCTAGGTGATCAGTATTTTATGTTCCAAATTCAGCACCCAAGACCTTCAGACATTATATATCATTTATGGAATTCTTCAGAATGTTAATGTAGGTATCAATTCCTCTTCCTAAAAAAAATATTTCAGTCCAAAAATGGGAATGCAGTACCAGGGCCAGCATATAAGAGAACAACATGATTTGGTCATGCTTTTCCCACAAAGACAACCCTTGACTTTATCAGCACAGCTGGCAATGAAATGCTGGGTGATGTAATTCTTGGCCTTAGCTCAGAGGAATTAATGATTAGAATTAATGAGGTAGTGAATGTATAATTCATGGCCCATGGGACAAGTATGAGAACCAACATGGTGTACTGGTTAAGAGCACAGGACTCTAATCTGTAGAACCAGGTTTAATTTCCTACTGAGCCAGTCAAAGTTCCCTCAAGACTAAAAAAGGAATCCATAACATGCAAATGTTAACAGAACAATGGTAACAATAATTACTGTGGATATTGAAATTACGGTTTTCAAAAAAAGGGGGAGATATTTGTTAGTAGGTTTCCTTCTGAGAACAAATAATATTATTGAATAGTGGGTAATATATGAGATCTAATCAGCTTTGCTTGTTAGAAAGAGCAGAAGAATTTTCTTTTACTGCCCCAAAAGGATCATGGGTAAGATTGCTGTTAACTTGTTTCTGATGCCTATGGTGCATAACTCCCAAGAGATGTCCAATGTAGATGAAAGGAGAAATATGAGGGAAAGTGGCATCAAGTCATATCTGGATATTACTGACCGCTTTGGAATAGGAAGTATTTTTCAAATAGTAGAAACTTGCTCTTCCACCACACATGCTCTGACATTATTTCAGAAAGATTTTCTCACCCTGTTCTTTGACCTCACTGGAAAAATGTGAAAGACTGATTCGCATGCTGCTAGATGCCTGCATCTGCCTTGTACAAAAGAGAAATTCGTGGTGCGTGGTGCGACCGCACTGGAGTCCTGTGTTCAGTTCTGGTCGCCACATATCAAAAAGGATATTGAAGAGATAGAAAAAGTGCAGAGAGGGGCAACGAGGATGATTGAGGAACTGGAGCACCTTCCTTATGAGGAGAGGCTGCAGCGTTTGGGGCTCTTTAGTTTGGAGAGGAGACGTCTGAGGGGGGATATGATTGAAGTCTATAAAATTATGCCTGGGGTAGAAAATGTTGACAGAGAAATTTTTCTCTCTTTCTCACAATACTAGAACCAGGGGGCATTCATTGAAAATGCTGGGGGGAAGAATTAGGACTAATAAAAGGAAACATTTCTTCACGCAATGTGTGATTGGTGTTTGGAATATGCTGCCACGGGCGGTGGTGATAGCCACTAACCGGGATAGCTTTAAAAAGGGCTTGGACAGATTTATGGAGGAGAAGTCGATCTATGGCTACCAATCTTGATCCTCCTTGATCTCAGATTGCAAATGCCTTAGCAGACCAGGTGCTCAGGAGCAGCAGCAGCACAAGGCCATTGTTTTTACATCCTGCATGGGAGCTCCCAAAGGCACCTAGTGGGCCCCTGCGAGTAGCAGAGTGCTGGACTAGATGGACTAGATGGACTCAGCAGGCTTGTTCTTAAGTTCTTATGTTCTTATTGCCTCTAAAACAAGAAGGTTCGCTACCAAATCTCCTATCGGCAAGTGCCTTGCTCCAGTCTTGCAAACTGAAGGCCATGGCGTCCTTTATTGGTCCATGCATCTCATGTTGGCTTGAAATGACCGAACCTAAAAGAAAAAAAGAAGTAGTTTCCATTTTTGTGTATTGTAAAATGTCATAGCATGCTTGTTTACCTACCAAAGAGTATAAAGAGTATAAAGAACTGTTTACCTACCAAAGAGTATAAAGAACACAACAAGTGTTATGCTGCTATTAAAGCAGAGAAAGTAAAAAAGAAAAGCAAAGCTAGAGGGGAGTGATTATCTCCCCTGTTATTATCGAACAAGGTAATCATTGAGTCTTCTACATGGACAAGCCCTGGGGATTTTCAAAAGGAACTTTCAGAATCACCAAACAAGCCATTTGCAGAACTCAACAAAATCTCATTGATAAACTTTGAAGTCTCTTATAAATGCTGAAACCTGTGCTGAGTCAGATATCGAGAGAAGTTAGAATTGAAGACTGGGAGTGGAATGTGCAACTCTCGATGGCTTTTTACAACAGGATGTGTTACATATTGTGAATGCTGGGTGTGAACAAAGATTTCCAATGTGAAAATAGATTTCATTGACCAAAGATGCTGCTGCTGCTCTTTCTTCTGTTTCTGCCTCAAGCTGTCAGCAAGAATTTGAAGGAACTTTGTAGGGCAACCACTCATCGATATAAAGATGATTATTTAAAGTCAGGAAATCATGTTATTGGTGCAATTTCATCTCTGCGTGTGGCGGTTGGTCCAGAAGAGAAGTTTAAGTCTTTGCCCCAGAGTTTCAATAAATATATATACCAGTACGTGAGTATGCAGTTTAAATAAACTACAGGCAGTCAGATCTTAAGGATCTTTGCCACAGCATGAGTATCTCAGTGTACATGCTAATATTAAGAGTAGTCCAACCTTATCCCACAATGGTCAAACCCTCAAGGCAAAGTGCAGTTTCATCTCAGCATATCATTGTCTGATCAGAAGATATGTTCACATCTTTGCCCCCGAGTTTATATACACACATCATGTTATTTAGTTGTTTCTTGTGTTTGATCTTTTCTTCTGCTAATTTGGAGTTCTGGAAATAGAGATGGGAGATTGGAAAAGGCTGTCAATACAAAGAGATGAATGAAACCTTTACTTCCATTTTAGGTTTGTGAGGAAGAATTATCAGCATGTCCTCACCTTCATTTTTACTGTTGATGAAATCAACAAGGATCCAGATCTCTTACCCAATGTCACACTGGGCTTCCGCCTCTATGACAGCCTCTTACGAGGAAGATCAGATTATGACATCACTCTGTCCTTGCTGTCCTCACCAAAAGTAAACATCCCTAATTTCAACTGTGCAAAGCAATACAATATGTCAGCAGTTGTTGGAGGACTTAGCTCTGAAGCTTCCATCCAGATGGCTACCATCTTTGACCTCTACAAGATCCCTCAGGTATGGATGTACAGTGTACAAAGTCCTAACACAAAATAACAGTCGACATTTTTTCATGTTATTCCATGCTAACAGTGATGTAGTAAATAAATTCTGACAACTTAGCACCGTCCAGGCTTTTCCAAAAGAGGCTATGGCTTGTTCCCTATATGACCATGCAAACAGACTACTAAGCCCAGAGATTTCTCAAAGTCTGTGCATAGCCATGACAAAGGTGTGATGTTTTGACACTCCTGCCTGAGATGAGACTAGGGCTTTGCTCATCAGTCAGCTAATAGGTGGAGAATTTCTTCATCTGTCCTTTTCAACTGCTCTTTGGATATCATTTGCAGGCTTCAAGCAGCATGCAGGTACAAGAAAACAGATTGGCAAGCAACGTAACACTCTTGGTACCCATACTGGGAAGGAGTTGGTCTAAGCAATGCCTTGCTTAACTTCTAATCTAGTGGTTTCCTTACATATCTGTTGTTTAATGGTGAAATAAAGGCTCCACATGATGGTGCAGGAATGGCAGTAACAGAGCTTATAATGTTTGAATGTAGATATGAACGTTCACCACTAGTAGCAAAATTTCTTTTACAAGTGACAGAACTTTCTAAGTAACGTCCAGTGCTAGATATAATCCTGTCTGTGTTTTGAATGTATTCTTGATTTGTACTTCACAAATGTCTGGCAATGCTCTGGAGCCTATTTTATATACCTAATAAAGGTTGTTGTTAATATTTCCAACCTATATTATTGGAAAAATATTTTTGACCGTTGCACTATTATTACAAGAATTATCCATGGCCCTGTCCACAGAAAATCCAAAAAAAAAAATATTTTCAATCCCTCATATCATGATTAATGTCTGCACTCACCCTCTCAAAACAAATACTGAACACATTTTAAAAACCTTTCAGCCTCAAGGATTATTTGAAAAGGGGATTCATTTAAAACATGTTGAGGCTGGAAATAAAACATTTGAGGGTAAAAACAATGCCGAAGTCCATGAAGGAAACAGAAGATGGGAGCATTCTAATCAAGGACCCTTGAGGATAATCTCAGCAAAACAGAGTTCCACAGCTGCGTGAAACTCACAGTAAATACTGGTTGTGGTTGGTTTTCCAGGCTGTGTGGCTGTGATCTGATGGATCTTGTCCCTAACATTTCACTGGCATCTGTGGCTAACATCTTCAGAGGTGTATCACAGAGGGAAGTCTGTTACACACTGTGTCCAGTGAGAAGGAAATGTTTAGTGGGGTATATATTGTCCATGTTCCAGGGTGGGGAACCAATCAGTAAGTATTTGGGTGGAACTTGCTATGCACAGATGTGGTTGATGGTACTGTACTGCAGGTGGGGTTTTTCAGTCCAGGGAGTGATTTACATTTGCAGGCTTTCGACAATACATTGCAGTAAATACTACTTTTCTGACATAAAGATTGCACAGGTTTAGCAACAATGTTCCTGTAGTTCTTCTAATAATAGCAGCAGTAATTATTTTACTATCACTCTTAAGAGTGGTAGTACCAGTAGTAGCAGGAACAGTGGTAAAGTGGTAATAGTATTAGCAAATCATTCCTACCACTCAAAACATTCTGGCCCCTTCCGCACACGCAAAATAATGAGTTTTCAAACCACTTTCACAACTGTTTGCAAGTGGATTTTGCTATTCCGCACAGCTTTAAAGAGCACGGAAAGCAGTTTGAAAGTGCATTATTCTGCATGTGCGGAATGAGCCTCTGTAATTTGTTTTTCATTAATGCTTCCAGGATGCCCTGTCTGAAGATCCTGCATGTTTTCAGCATGTCTGAAGTCAGGAAACTGGAGAGCTATTCTCAATATGCATAATTTCAGGGAGACAATTGTCAGGTTGTAATAAAATGCCTGTTGTTTTTCTACAGCTCCCTTATGCTCACCCCTCACTGAGTAATAAAATTCAGTTCCCCTTTTTTTACCAAATGGTTCCAAAGGAAGCTGCTCAGTTAGAAGGAATAGTGGAATTGATCGGATATTTCAAATGGACGTGGATTGGCCTCGTCGTTTCTGACAATGACAATGGAGAACTGTTTGCTCAAACTATTACCCTCTCACTCAGTAGACGGGGAATATGTATTGCCTTCACAGAAAAGGTCCCAGTACCCTTGCATGATTCCTATACTGAATATGGTCAAAAAATATTTTTTATGGGAAATATTTTAAGGACATTGTTTGCCACAAAAGCCAATGTGATTATTGCATATGGAGACACTTACTCCATGCATAGTTTACAAATACTTGTATACACCAATGAAGAAATAACAAAGCGACAGATGCAGAGGAGGATTTGGATCACAACAGCCCAGTGGGACTTATCTTCAAGGATTGTTCGAACAGACTGGAATACCAGGTTCTTCCACGGCACCTTGTCTATAGCAGACCACAGAAATGATGTACCAGGATTTCAGAGCTTCCTCCGGGGGTTTAAGCTTTACCAACACCCAACCTCTTTAATGCGACAGTTCTGGGATTTTGTATTTTCCTGTAGAAGCTCAAAACCTGAAAGCTCTGTACAAAATGTAAGGAAATGCACAGGAGAGGAAAAGCTGGAGAGTCTTGGAGGGGATGTGTTTGAAATGCACATGTCTGGTCAGAGCTACAGCATCTACAATGCAGTCTATGCCTTTGCACATGCTTTAAATGCTTCTTCCACATTCAGATACCAAACGATGAGCAAAAACCCAATTCTGGACCATCGCACAAAGCAGCCCTGGGAGGTAATGTTTGACTTTTAATGTCTGACTTTTCCTTCTCAGCAATGTGCCAGTGAGAAAGATCACAGTGCTGTGAACAAAAATCAAAAATGTACTGAATCTTTGGTATCTCTTTCTCTCTCTGTTATGCATATGTAACCTCAGCTTGTGGGTTCTGTGGGCAGTACTTGGAAGGAGTTGCAAAGAACCAAATTTAAACAAAACAGTTTACTTTTCTTTACAAATAACATTAAACATCAACATTTAACATTACAATTCAAGGTCCTGTTCAGGTTGCATTTCAAGTCCTTCTAGTTACAGTCTACTGATACTGCCAAGTCCAATTCTTCTTTGCAAGTGGGTTGGCTCCTGAAGACTCCAAGGGCTTGATGAACAGGATGCAACATGAATGAAGGTTTCCAGGAGAACTCTCACCCATTACAACCACAAAAAGAAACCCTTAACAAGGTGTTAAGGGCTTATAGAAATCAAGGTCCAAGTCTGGTAGCCTTGTCTTCTCCAAAGAGCTCTGCAGCCTTTCTGCTGCTCTGAGTCTCCACCCCCTTACTGGTTCAACCCATTCTGGGCATGGGGGTTACACATACGCTATTGCCTTTAATAATTCCCCCTAGTGTTTTTAATTTTCATTTTTGTAGATCGTTGCGGCTTTTCAGAAAATAATATATGAGCTCCATTTATGTAGTTGAGAAGAGCATTTAGTCAAAATAGCAAAATGAAGTTCATGAAGGATGCTCCACGGCAGAGTGGGAATTCAAAAGTGGGTCTCACAGATTCTAGTTTGGCACAGTATTCACCAGAAAATGCTGGTTCACACTTTCTAATAAACCAATTCAAGAGTCAGAATATTTCAAGCTCTTGGAATTCTGTGGCATCCAGCGTGGTTTAGTATTTAAGAGCTGATGGCTACTAATCTGGAGAACCAGGTTTTATTCTCCACTACTCCACTTGAGTGGCTGAGACTTATCTGGTGAACCAGATGCATATCACACTCCTACATACCTGCTGGGTGATACTGGACTAGTCACAATTCTTCGGAACTCTCTCAGCTTCACCTACCTCACAAGGTGTCTGCTGCGGGGAGAGGAAGTGAAAGGAGCTTGTAAGTCATCTTGACTCTCCTAACAGGAGAGAAAGGTGGGGTATAAATCCAAACTCCTCCTCCTCTGCTCTTGCTCCTCCTCCTTCTCTTCCTCTTCTTCTTCTTGAGGAACGATGCTGGATTCATACTTGAGGAATGATACTGGATTCATACTCAGATTCACAGTACATGAATGCACTGGATACTGCATTCATGTTTGTAGCTTCTGAAGTTTTGCCTTCCCATTTAGCTTCATCCATGTCTGCAAAAACTGCATTTCAACAACAGTGTTGGGGAGGAGGTATATTTCAATGAACAACAGGAATGGCCAATTGGATATGACATCGTAAACTGGGTCAATTTCCCCAATAAGTCCTTCATCCCTGTAAGAGTTGGAATGGTGAATCCCTGGACTTCAACTAAACAAAGATTTACCATCAAGAGTGATGCTATCATATGGCCTAAAAGATTTAACCAGGTGAGCTCCCTATATTTTAACATCTTTGGACTTACTGTTCTTTTTTCACCAACCATTATTATTATAATTCTCATTGCCATTAGTGTCATCATCAACAATTTCTTCATCATTGTTACTATTATAGTTGTTGTTGTTGTTGTTGTTAAGGATAAGAGCCCCATGGCATGGAATGGTAAGCTGCAGTACTGCAGTCAAAGCTCTGTTCATGACCTCTGTTTGATACTGATGGGAATTGGTTTCAGGTAGCCAGCTCAAGGTTGACTCAGCCTTCCAAGTTCAGTGAACTGAGTACCCAGATTGCTGGGAGTAAAGCAAAGATGACTGGGCAAACCACCCCATAATCAAAGTCTGCCTAATAAATATTGCAATGGGACATTACCCCATGGGTCAATAGTGGTATTCCACAAAATGAGCGTCGCTGTCGTTTTTGTCCTGATACAACTGATACACTTTCTCATATGCTGCTTCATTGTTCAAAGTACAACAACATCAGAACCGATTTGAGAACTGTGTTACCAACAGGATTTATGCTCCTTTCTGATAAAATAAAAATGGCTAAGCTTCTAAATAGCTCTAGTGTTGAAAACTCTGAAGCTGTTGCTAGGTTTTTGCTCTGTGTACTGCAAGTTGAGCAATAATGATCTTTTTATTGTATTTGAAATTATTGGCACTGGTTTTATGCCTAATAAAGGTTTTGGATTTGGATTTGGGTCAATAGTGACTCAGACCTTGCACAGAGGACAATCTTCAGATGGTTTCATTATTTCTCTTGGGAACTGGTTTCCATTTTGAAGCTATTAGGGCCAAGGAGATCCAGCACTACTAAACTGCAAAATAAACCCAAAAGCAAACCACTTCTTGCGTCAGATTGTGCTGTTATACACTGAGCTTATTATCTGGCAACACGCAGCTAAGACTCATGAAACTCAGCCCTTGCTTCTCCATTCCTCTACACCAGTGGTGGCGAACCTTTGGCACTCCAGATGTTATGGACTACAATTCCCATCAGCCCCTGCCAGCATTGGCAATTGGCCATACTGGCAGGGACTGATGGGAATTGTAGTCCATAACATCTGGAGTGCCAAAGGTTTGCCACCACGGCTCTACACAATGTAGAATGTATACCAATGATTCAATTAATGTACATTGTATGTTTTTGTATTATGTGCTGTTACGTTGCTTCTGACTTATGGCAACTTTCTAAACTAATGACCATTAAAATGTCCTACCTTTGCCTGGAAATCTCAGGTTAGTCCAATCTCATCAGATAGCAGAATCTAAAAAGACTTGGCCCTCGCTACAATTTGGATGGTATACAATTAAGGAATATAAGGGTCATGCCTTGGAGGCTTGGAATGGCAAGCCACCTCTGAACATCTCCTGCCTTTAAAACCCTACGATGACAGTATATCTGAGCTGTGACATGATGGTCAAAAAAGCCCTATCCGTAGTATGGATGGCCATTACTAGCTTTTTTTCATCTGAGCTTCCAGGGCAAACAGGTTTGGCCATGGCTAGGACTTGGATGGGAGACCACTACAGAAATCCAGGGTTGCTATCCAGAGGCAGGTAACAGTGAACCACCTGTTTGTATTGTCTTAAAAACCCTCAGCTTCATTGAAATACTCAAATCCCCTCACCACATTGAGATGAGTATCCAGGAAGGCACAAGAATATCCTAGTCATTACCTTAAATGAAACCATATTTCTTTGCATTATGATTAGACCTTGCCTCATTCCCTGTGTACTGAGAGATGCCATCCTGGATACAGCAGAAAAGTTCTCAGGGGAAAAAATTCATCTTGCTGCTATGATTGTTCTCAGTGCCCAGAAGGGACAATTTCAAACCAGACAGGTATGTGGTTTCCATGTTTATAATAATAAAAATTTTTGTTGTCCATCTGTCCAAAAAACCCCATCTGTGACAAGAAATCCAACAAATACAGCACCTTATACAACAAAACACAAACAATGTTAGCAACATCATATATTGAACTAGAAAAACAGAAATAGAAGCTGATATTGGCTGTAAGTTAAATAAACTCAACAGGAATACAATGCAGATTTTATGTGCAGCCTATAAAATCTTTTAAAAATGGACTCCAATCTGGAGAACTAGTTTTGATTCCCAACTCTTCCCCATGAATGGTGGACTCTAATCTGATGAACCAGGTATGTTTCCCAACATGAAGCCTTCTGGGTTACTCTGGACTAGTCACAGTTGTCTTTGATCATTCTCATCCTCACCTACTTCATAAGATGTCTGTTGAGGAGACAGAAAGGGAAGGAGGTTGTAATCTGCTTTGAGACTCCTTACAGGACAGAAAAACTGGATATAAATCCAAAGTAGTCTTCTTATTGTTCCTTTAAAATACTGGTGGAAAGGTAGGGCAGCTATTTCAGAGTAAAGAAACCAAACTGATGTTGAAGGGTCCTCTTTCTACAGAGGATCATAAGGCAAATTGAACAGACTTGACATTTGAATTTTTTGGATGGACAGAGAAGCATTGTCTTCATCACATCTATATCTTCTCTCAGGCAGTAAATCTGCTCTCTTTTCCAGTACCACTTTGCCAGCAAACACAGAGTATATATCAGGGATGTACTGTTGGCAGGATTTACCTGCTTTTTAAGCTGATCTCCCATTCCTTTTCTGTTCAGATGCATATCAATGTATCCTGTGCCCAGATGATGAGCATCCAAATGAGAACCAAAATGGATGCATCCCTAAAGTTATAACTCATCTTGCCTACAGTGAGCCATTGGGAATCAGTTTGGCTTTTGCTTCTCTCTCCTTTTCTCTACTCGCCATTGTTGTCCTTGGAACCTTTGTGAAATATAAAAACACACCCATTGTCAGAGCCAACAACCGGGATCTTACCTACCTCCTCCTGATTTCCATCTTGCTTTGCTTGCTTTGCATTTTTTTGTTCATGGGACAACCCAACCAGGTGACCTGCCTTCTTCAACAGGCGGCTTTTGGTAGTGCATTTTCTTTTGTAATGTCTTGTGTCTTGGCCAAAACCATCACCGTGGTTCTGGCATTCATGGCCACAAGCCCAGGAAACACAGCAAGGAAATGGCTGGGGAAATACACAATTACATTATCCTGGTTTGCTCTCTTGATTCAAGTTGGCATCTGGTACTCGATCTGGCTCAGTACTTCTCCAAGCACCATTCCCAGACCTTGACAAGTTCTCGCAATCTGGACAAATCATAGTGGAGTGCAATGAAGGCTCAGTCACCATGTTTTACATTGTCTTGGGTTACATGGGCTTTCAGGCCAGCGTCAGCTTCTTGGTGGCCTTCCTGGCCAGGAAGCTGCCAGATACTTTCAATGAAGCCAAGTTCATCACCTTCAGCATGTTGGTGTTCTGCAGTGTCTGGATCTCCTTTGTTCCAACCTACCTGAGCACCAAAGGGAAATACATGGTGGCTGTGGAGATCTTTTCTATCTTGGCTTCCAGTGCTGGATTGTTGGGTTGCATATTTGCCCCTAAAATGTATATCATTTTGCTCAGGCCAGACATAAACACAAGAGACCAGTTCTTTAGGAAAAAAAGATAACATAGAATAACTCAATGGCAATGTTCTGTGAGAATACCCATTGTTTACTATGAAAAGTAGGCTGCATAACCAATTCCAGTTATGATATCCCATATTTGCACAGCTCTATAATTTTCATGGCATCCAATGTGTATATCTGAGTACACTGTATGACAGATAAGACAAATCATCATGGCATAGCAGCTTGTAGATGGTTTTCTGAATCTTTCTTATTCAAACCAAGAGAAATTTGGTACAACTGGCCAGAAGTCTGAAATGTTATGTTGAACTCTCTTCTGGTACATGGACTCTTTTCTGGCACATGAGGATGTTTACATCTACCTTGAAGCAATACACTAATATTAAATGTGGGACCTAGCACTTCTTAATATGTTATTAAGTTTCAGTGAATCCTAGGGTAGATATTCGGACTGCTTAAAACTCTTAAACTGAATCTGATGCAACTTTCAAATGTGAGAGAACTACTGACAACTTGACAGGGGTCTTGGCCATGTCTGTCATCAGCAACACAGAGCATATTCTACTTGGATGAGGAGGCTGGGTACCAGGGCTGCCCAATCCACCCATAATCCTTTGGCCTGTGCTACAGGTAGAGCATGAGCTGAGAAAGGGCTGTTGGCCACCACTCCCCTTGCTGCATTGTGACCTGGGGTGAGGGCTAAAACAAACTTTGCAAAGATTGTCAAACCTGTAATTGGGTTGCCGACACAGAATCTAGAGGGTTAATCCATCAATTAAGCAATGGAATCACCAGAAGAAACAATACTTCCTGTGTATAAGAATAAGCAATGGTTCTCATATGATGCCCTTTGCCACCTATGGTTTTTATCATATCCAAAAGGGTGTTTTTGGAAATGTGTTGGATCCAAAGTACCCTCCCTCCCTTCCTCTGTAGGCCACAGTATCCCCCTCCAACACTTTGTGGAAAATGATGGTAAAGTATCTGTTCACTCAGCCAGTTCAACTTTGTGATAAGCTTACAGCAGAAGTTCCCAGAGGAGATTGCCCAGGAGCATAAACCATGTCAATTGTGCCCGGTGAACAGACAGGACTCAGAACCAAGATCACTCCTTTCTACATGAAGGTGACGAAGAAACCATTAGCACTGCTGATGAACCAGTACGAAAGAGGCTGTGTAAACATTAGAAATTCCAGTGAGTACAAATCTATTTTATTTGAAACCTTTGTTAGCATTCTGAAGGCGCTTGTGTGTGTAAAGTGCTTTGAAGTTGAAGATTCATCCTTGAAGGTTGTCCTTCCAAGTAACAACCTTGCTTAGCTTCCAAGATCTGAGAGGACTGGACTGAACCATCAGATTTTAAACAGTCTTAATACCTTGAAGGTTGCACTTCCAAGTAACAACTTTGCTTAGCTTTCAAGATCTGAGAGGACTGGACTGAACCATGCTCCCTTCTGAAAAAGTAGACAAGGTGAATTTTCAGAAATTATTACTAACAATAACAAATAGTACATTTTATAAGGAGCATTATTTCAGTCTAAGCTCATTCATTTCAATGGGCATAGAGCAACTCTGCATAGGATTGCCCTGTAAGACATTTTTAGAGCACGTTTATTTGGCAAGGATGTTGTCTTTTAAGGACAATACTTAAATACTAAAGTCCCACATTTGAAAGGTGAATCAGATTCAGTTTAGGAGTTTTAAGCAGTCTCAATACCTTGAAGGTTGCACTTCCAAGTAACAACTTTGCTTAGATTTGAAAAGATTGGGCTGAACCATGCTCCCTTCCCTCTTTCTGAAAAAATAGACAAAGTAAATTTTCAGAAATTATTACTATTCAGAAATTATTACTAACAATAACAAACAGTACAGCTCAAAGGAGCGTTACTTCAGTCCAAGCTCATTCATTTCAGTTGGGATAGAGTGGAGCAACTCTGCATAGGATTGCCCTGTAAGCCATTTTTAGAGCAGGTTTAGAGTTGTTGTCTTTTAAGACAATACTTGAATACCAAAGTCCCACATTTGAAAGTTGCATCAGATTCAGTTTAGGAGTTTTAAGCAGTCTCAATATCTACCCTAGGATTCACTAGAACTTATTTACATATTAAGAAGTGATAGATCCTACATTTAAATATTTTCATTTAAACTCCTTACGAGATCCCCAATATATCATTGCTGCTTGAGTGAAGCAGCTGATGACCTTCCCGGACCTTATAATTAAGCTAAACAAAATACAATGGAGTGATTTTATTGGTGGTAAAAGTTGGCCGTAGCTATTTATTAATAATTATTGATTCAAGGTAAAAGAAACATAGGGTGCAGCATGGGGGTCCGATCTGCGTGCTGGGCAGCCCATGGGCTGTCTCCCAGTCACTTAAATTATCCTCCAGCCCATCTGCTGAGGAAAATTAACACAAGTTGGAGCAGCTTTTGAGATTCCCAGCCCTGCCATGAGGCTGTCCCTTCCTCTTTGATAAATGGTGGCCGTGGTAAGTCACGGCTGCTCCTTTCTTTTTACTCTAACCCTCAGTCTTACATGTGAAAGGGTCCCTTCCACATACTAGTTGTCTTTTCAACTCTTTGCTTTATATGTATTTCTTTTATTTTCCAGGATGTTGACTAAGAAAGAAAATATTCCACAGAATAGCACAGCACCAATTGAATTCATCCTCCTGGGTCTTTCTGATGAGCCCAACTTGCAAAGTATATTGTTTTCTATCTTTCTAATGATCTATATCATCATTCTGGCAGGAAATCTTCTCATCATTCTCCTCACATTGCTGGATCCTGCCCTTCACACACCCATGTATTTCTTCCTAAGAAACCTGTCCTTCTTGGAGATCTGTTATTCATCAGTCAATATACCCAAGATGCTCGAGGATCTTCTGTTTGGAAATAAATCCATCTCTTTCCTAGGATGTGCTGTACAGACCTATTTTACATTCCTCCTTGGTGGCTCCGAGTGTTTCCTTTTGGCCTCAATGGCCTATGATCGCTATGTCGCCATTTGTAAGCCTCTTCACTACCATGTGCTCATGAACAGGAAGGTATGCTTGGGTCTAGCAGTGGGACCTTGGTTAAGTGGCCTATTAATGGCCTTTGGTCACACCAGTATGGTTTTTACCATGTCCTTTTGTGGCTCCCATGAAATCAACCATTTCTTTTGTGACATCCCCCCATTAATAAAATTGGCTTGTGGGGACACTTCCAGGATCAAAATCGCTGTATTAGTGATGACTACGATTTTTGGGATTCTTCCTTTTCTCCTGATCTTAATGTCTTATACTGGTATCATAATCACTATTCTAGGGATTTCTTCTGCTGAGGGCCGGAAAAAGACTTTCTCCACCTGCTCTTCGCACCTCATTGTGGTGACTTTGTTCTATGGTTCAGCTTGTATTACCTACTTGAAGCCCAGTTCCACTTACTCACCCAATACTGACAAATATCTGTCTCTCCTCTACACAGTTGTTGGTCCTGTACTGAATCCTATCATATACAGCTTTCGGAATAAAGATTTTAAAAATGCCCTCAAGAAAATCTGGGAGAGAAAAGCTTTTGGATGAGAAAACAGCATGGTAATATGGTGTAATATCCAGAATGAGTAAGGCAACATTTGTTCCTGCTTATCACTAATTAATAGACAAATCTATTTCACCAAAGTGGGTGGATGAAATATCTTTTTCTAGCCAGCCTAATTTATATTCTTTATCACTCTGAAACATAAAGAATGTCTAAAAAAGAACAAACCGATTTGCAGGAATATGCCAGGTCAGGTTTTGTGCGTTAGAATTTGCATCCTGGCTTGTGTTTCCCAGACAACTTTCTTTGCTTTATGCCTAATAAAGGTTTTATGTATGTATGTATGTAACTTTCTTTGCAGCACTTTTTGATAATACTATGGCAATGTACATACTCTAGCACACTCTTATCTGGGCTTTATTCCTGATCTAAACAAGAGTTTAATGTACACAAGCATTTGTTGAATTAAAGCAAGATCTAAGCAGCTTTTTGCAGGGGGAAAAAGGAGGAGTCGTCTTCCTTAACCACTCACAAAGGCTATGGTGGGGCTCATGTGTTCTGTATTGAAAAAATTTCATGTGTGATGGGGAAACACTGGATGAGATTAAGTGGGAAAATGATCAAATGATGCAGCAGGTTTCCAGATTTTGCTCTCAAGTCTGCAAGTATAGAAAACCTGTACAAATTAACAAAGATTGGATTCAGAAATTTTTGAATTTTGGTTTTTCTGGTTGTAATTTTAAAATTCTTTTAACTAAATTATGTAGATTCATGTTGAGTAAGCAAAGCCAAGCAAAGACAAGCCTTTATTGGCATAAATAGAACAACAGCAACAAAATGCAGCAAACATAAAATTTTTAAAGGCAAAAAGGATAACCTCAGATAAATACATATTGTTTCTGGCTCTGAATTATTTCAATAACAAAGCTTGCAACCTCTTCACAAAAAAAAAAAACAGAATCAGAGTTATTCAACAAGAGAAATAATCTAATCAAATCTGTTAACTCAGATTGGAAGAGAGGGTGTAGATTGACATATTTAGATCTAATTTTAGCAAATTTAATGCAATGTAATAGCTGGTGAGCCAATGTTTCAACTACATTAGAATTACAGCTACATAACCTTTTAGATTTTTCCAGGTTATTAAACCTGCCATGTAGTAAAGCAGATGGCATGACATTGAATCTAGCAATTGTGAAGGCTCTCCTTGAGCAGGGGTTAGTTAGAAAATGTAAGTAGTGGGCCATGTGACCCTGCTTAAATGGGATTAAAAATTGTGAAGGAGAGCAAGTTCTTTTAGCTGCTAGATATAGTTCTGCAAATTCCCAACTGGTCTTTGAGTAGTTGGTGCGCTTCTGAGCAGGAAAGAGAGTAGAGTGATTTGAGAGACAATCCAATAGATACAATTTTATTTTCGATCAGAGAAAACCAGGGGTTAGCCTGTGTGTCTGGGAGTATTAGGGAAACAAGGGAATGTTCAGATGGAAGATAATGAAGACACAGCCAAAATCTAAAGGCTCTAAGCCAGGCTTTAAGTTCCAAGGAATTTTGCCCAAGTTCCAAACATAGGGCTGCATAGGGGACACAGTTAGGTAATCCCATAATTTTATGGAAAATATGGATTGGAGAGAATTGAGTGAATGGTTGACAGCCTGCATCCAGATTGGAGCCCATAAAGTAATTGGGATTCAATCTTGGCATTATTTATGTTGAGTAGCTGATCTGTTTGAACATGTATTCTTATGCATGTAACTACTGTTCAAACACTGAAATAAAGCATATTTGTACAGGGGTCCTGTTTTGTATTCAGAATCCTTTTGAGCAATGAGCATCCAGATAACTGATCAAATCATGCTTCACATTTCTATATCAGCATATGCCAAATGAAACACTTGCACGACTTTCAGATGGGGCGCTTACTTACATACATACATTTGTGCTAACAACCCCATTTTTAACTAATATTTTCGACAACCCAAAGAACAATTGCCAAAGCTTGAAAACCATCACATTTTCATGGAATTGAATCAAGGACTACATTTCACACTAATAAAAACCATAGCTAATGTCTTTTCCAGCTTCCTCAACTTTTTGTTCAGCTCAGAGGAAGGGAGTTATAAAATCTAGGAAGTAGTTTGTCGTTGCCTGCCTCTGCATGTTCTGAGAGTTCTGAGACAACTGTGGTTGGCCCAAAAACAACCATCAGGCTTCAGGTGGAGGAGGAGGAGTTTGGATTTATATCCCCCTTTCTCTCCTGTAGGAGTCTCAAAGGAGCTTACAATCTCCTTGCCCTTCCCCCCTCACAACAAACACCCTGTGAGGTAGGTGGGGCTGAGAGAGCTCCGAGAAGCTGTGACTAGCCCAAGGTAACCCAGCTGGCGTGTGTGGGAATGTTCAGGCTAATCTGAATTCCCCAGACAAGCCTCCACAGCTCAGGCGGCAGAGGAGAGAATCAAACCCGGTTCCTCCAGATTAGATACACAAGCTCTTAACCTCCTACGCCACTGCTGGGGAATAGAGCCTCATTCTCCACATAAGATTCCACCACTCGTAATTACTACACCCCACTGGCCCTTGATGAAAGTTATATTTAATGTATTCCCATTTGTGTTTATGCTTGCACTCCTGGCTAGGAAACCCTAATCTAATTGGTACTTGTTTGTTTGTTTTCTTGCCCATCCTCCAAGGAGGTCAAAATGATAGCAACCTTGACAGATCACAGAAATACGGGATGATAAAACATCAGGATGTTTTAAGAAATGATATTGTGATAACTTGTATATTTCTTAATAATCAGAGATGACCCCAAAGGTTAAATTTCTTGGCTTAGGCTCCAGCCCTTTTGAAGAAAAATTCAAAGGTTGGTTCTTAAAAGTCATTTGTACCGCTGTGAACTATTGTTGTATATTATTATTCTACTAAGGAGAAGAGCATCTCTTAAAGTCACAGAAGCCTTATTTGAAGAAGCTGTCAGTTATCCAAATAAGGCATTTCACAACATGAGCATCAAAAATATCCAAAGATTAAATATGTACAACTTGAAGCACAAGAGGAAATATGATTCCCCTTAGCCTCCCTAATTGATCCTGATCCATGCGGCCCGGTTTTTTTCCCTGGTTAGGTTTACCATTATGTAGGTACTTCTCCAATGATTAATGGTATTGATAGAGGAATTAACAGTTTAGTCACATTGATTTGAGATTGTTTATCAATCAACTAAGCAATGAAATCACCAGAAGAGATAATGCTTTCTGTGTATAAGAAGAAGGAATGCTTTTCTTATGATGGCCCTTGCTAACTGCCGTTTTCATAATTACCAGAAATTTAAAAGATGGGTTGGATCCAAAGCAACACAAGAGGACCTCCCTCCCTTCCTTTGTAGACAACAGGTCCGCCCCCTGGTGTCCCCCCCCCAAATGATGGTAATGTATCTGTGGTATGCTCACTTCAGAAGTTCCCAGAGGTGATCACCCAGGAGCATAAACCATGTTAATTGCATTTGGTGAACAGACAGGACTCAGAATCGAGATCACTCCTTCCTGCATGAATGTGACTCCGAAACCATTAGTGCTGCGGATGAATCAGTAACAGAAGGGGCTGACTATGTAAACATTAGAGATGCCAGTAAGTTCAGATTTATTTTACTTGAAAACTTCTGTTGGTATTCTGAAAGAGAAAACTAAGAGAATTTCTAGAAGTTCTTACTAATGCTGAGCCATTTTAGAATTGGATTATTTGGCAAGATTGTTGCATTTTAACAACAATTCTTGAATGCCATAGTTCCAAGTATGCAAACTGCATTAGATTCAGTTTGAGAGTTTTAACTAACTAGCAAGAAAGATGGTTGGACACAGCCCTATGTTTAACTATACAATTATTGTCTCTTTAATTCTTAATTTTGTGTGTATTTGCTATTATTTTCCAGGATGTTGACTAAGAAAGAACATATTCCACAGAATAGCACAGTACTGTTTGAATTCATCCTTCTGGGTCTTTCTGATGAGCCCAACATACAAAGCATATTATTTTCCATTTTTCTAGTGATCTATATCATCATTCTGGCAGGAAATCTCCTCATCATTCTCCTCACATTGCTGGATCCAGCCCTTCACACACCCATGTATTTCTTCCTAAGAAACCTGTCCTTCTTGGAGATCTGTTACACATCAGTCAATGTCCCAAAGATGCTTGAGAATCTTATGTCTGGGAACAAGTCCATCTCTTTTCTAGGATGTGCTGCACAGACTTATTTTACATTTTTTCTTGGTGGTTCAGAATCTTTCCTCTTGGCTACAATGGCCTACGATCGCTATGTTGCCATATGTAAGCCCCTTCACTACCATGACCTCATGAACGACAAAGTGTGCACGGGTCTAGTTATGGCATCTTGGTTCAGTGGCTTTTTGTCCTTTGGTCTCACCAGTATGGTGTTTACCTTGTCCTTTTGTGGGTCCAATGAGATTAACCACTTCATTTGTGACATCCCCCCCTTACTGAAGTTGGCTTGTGGGGACACTTCCTGGACTGAAACAGCTGTGTTTGTATTAGCGATTATATTTGTAACTTTTCCATTTGTCTTGATCTTAATGTCTTATGCTGGTATCATTGCCACCATTCTGGGAATTTCTTCCTCTGAGGGCCGAAAAAAGACTTTCTCCACCTGCTCATCACACCTCATTGTGGTTACTTTGTTCTATGGGTCAGCTTGTATTACCTACTTGAAGCCCAGTTCCACTTATTCACCTAATACTGACAAATATCTCTCTCTCCTCTACACAGTTGTTGTTCCTGTACTGAATCCTATCATATACAGCTTTCGGAATAAAGATTTTAAAAGTGCCCTTAAGAAAATTTGGGGGAGAAAAGCTTTTGGATGACCAAAGAGCACAGCATTGTTAATGGATATATGGTGTAATATCCAGAATGCGTAGGGCAACATTTGTGCCTGCTTATCACAAATTTATTTCACCAAAGGAGCTGGAACAATTATTTTTCTTCCAGCCAGCCTAATTTATATTCTTTATCACTCTGAAAATCACGAATATCTAGAAGAGAGCAATCCAAGTATGCGAATCTTACTCCTTTACATTTACCCCATCTCCCCGATTTAATGAGATTACACTACTTGTTGGACAATCCTGATCCTTCTCTCTGTATGATAGTGGCAGACTTTCTCCTGGAAATTACTAAACACCAGTAGATTTCCTGCGACCTAACATTTATTTCCTGTATTGTATATGCTTTTTAATCCGTTTTTATTATTGTTGTACTGTTGTCTATGCCAATAAAGGCTTGCTTGCTGCGAAGAGAGCAATGTGATTTGCAGAAATATGCTAGGTCAGGTTTTCAGTGTTCAGAATTTGTGTCCTGGGCTGTATTCCCAGTCAACTTTCTTTGCAGCACTTTTTGATAATATTATGGCAATGTACATACTCTAGCACACTGTTACCTGGGTTTTTATTGCTAATCTAATCAAGAGATTAATTACACATGCATTTGTTGAATTTAGGTACACAAGCATTTCCTGATTTAAAGTGACACCCAAGCGGTGTTTTGCAGGAGAAAAGGGGAGGAGTCATCCCGCTTCACCACTCACAAAGTATATGGTGGGGAGCAGAAGTGGCATAGTGGGTAAGACCAGGTGCACTCTAATCTGGTGAACCGGGTTTGATTTCCCACTCTGCCGCTTGAGCTGTGGAGGCTTATCGGGGAACTATATTAAACTGTGCACTCCAAAACACTCTAGCTGGGTGATGTTGGGCTAGTGACAGCTCTTCGGAGCTCTGTCAGCCCCATCTACTTCACAGGGTGGGGGAGGAAAGGGAAAGGAGATTGTAAGCCCTTTGAGTCTTCTTACAGGAGAGATAGGGTGGGTGTATAAATCAAAACTCTTGTTCTTCTTATGTATTCTGTAAACACAAATGTCATATGTGATGGGGAACACTGGATGAGATATCGTGGGAAAACCATCAAATGATGCAACAGGTTTCCAGATTTTGCTCTCACGTCTGCAAGTATCGAAAACCCGTATGAAGTAACAACGATTGGATTCAGATATTTTTGAATTTTGGTTTTTATGGCTGGAATGTTTAAATTCTTTTAGCTAAAGTGTGTAGATTTATGTCGAGTAGCTGATCTGTATGAACATATATTCCTATGCACGTAACTACTGCTCAAACACTGTTATGAAACATATTTGGATTTGGAAAGGGGTCCTGTTTTGTATTCAGAATCTTTTTGAGCAGTGAGCATCCAAATAACTGATCCAATCATGATTCATATGTCTATATCAGCATACACCAAATGAAACATTTGCACCAGTTGCAGAGGGAGCACCTACCGACATACATACATTTGTGCTAACAGCCTCATTTTCAACCAATATGTTCCCCAGTCCTAAGAACAAGTGCCAAAACTTGAGAACCATCACATTTGCATGAGATTGAACAGAGGACTTCATTCCACCCAGATAAAAGCCCCAGTTAATGTCTTTCCCAACTTCTCCAATGTTTTATTTAACTCGAAGGAAGGGAGTTATAGAATCTAGGAAGTAGTTTGTTATTGCCTGTCTCTACATGGTCTGAGAGTTCTGAGAAAACTGTGACTGGCCCAAGGCCACCCAGCAGGCTTCAGGTGCAGTTATGAGTTTTAAAAAATGTGTTCATCACTAGAAGTGATGTCAGTTTTTAACAGAGTTTGTGGCCTAATACCATCCGCAGTGACAAGAAGGTGTCACTTCTAATGTGTGTGGCTTTGCTGTGAGCCTCGGCCTTCCCTTGCTGCCAATAAGTCCCCCCCACCAACCTGCTGAGCAATAGTGGGGGGTAAGGTCTGGTAGGGGGGATTTCCAAGCCCAGTGGACACTTGGCAGTTCCAGGCAGTAGGCCTGTGCATACCTGAGATAACACCCATGCATACAAATTAAGAACTGTTCCTTCTACCAAAGGTGGTAGAAACCCATTAAAATCTACCAAAAAAGCTAGGCAAATGCAAGTCATTCTACTTGATTATCTATTAATATGCAGGATGCTTTGCTACAGCCTAACAACTGAAGGAGAATGGTGGAAAGTGTGAAAATAAAATTACATAAAGGAGAACAATCTGAATGTGGACCAGGGCACATGATTTCACAAGCCTAATGGTGTGGTCAAGCAAAATATAGAGCATTAACCATATGCCTGATTCAGTGGCATCAATGATGGAAGAACTTTTAGAAAACGAGAGGCAGTTAATAAGCCTGAATTCACCTGGTGCCTTGTTGGAGACCTCTCCAAGGGGAGAGACCATCAAGTTAAACAGTGGAGGAGTATCAAATAGGAGAGTGATCCTCCCCTCAAAGAATTCCTTTAAATTTTTGACATTACTGTCTGAGGGGGGTCTCTGGCTGACCAAAGGTTTTTGCAGTCACTGGAGACCCTCTAGGAACCCCCCTCTCCTGGGTCAGACAGAATGTGGCCTGCCTCTTTCAAGAAAGACCCCAATAGTGGGAGCAATGCTGAAAACTTGACAGGGGTCTTGGCCAGGTCTGTCATCAGCAGGATGGAGCAGAGGTTACTTGGATGAGGAGGCTGAGTACCAGGACTGCCCAACCCACCTGCAATCCTTTGGCCTGCACTGGAAGTGAGGCATGGGCTGAAAAAGAGCTGCTGCCCACCACTCCCTTTGCTGCATTCTGACCTGGGGTGAGGGCCAAAGCAAATTTTGCAAAGATGGCCAAATCTGTATTTGAGGTGCCGACACAGAATCTAGAGGGATAATCCACCAATTAAGCAATGGAATCACCAGAAGAAACAATACTTCCTGTGTATAAGAATAAGCAATGGTACTCATATGGTGCCAATTGCCACCTACGGTTTTTATCATATTCAAAAGGGTGTTTTTGGAAATGTGTTGGATCCAAAGTACCCTCCCTCCCTTCCTCTGTAGGCCACAGTATCTCCCCCCCCCCCACCCCCAATAACACTTTGTGGAAAATGATGGTAAAGTATCTGTTCACTCAGCCAGTTCAACTTTGTGATAAGCTTACTGCAGAAGTTCCCAGAGGAGATTGCCCAGGAGCATAAACCATGTCAATTGTGCCCGGTGAACAGACAGGACTCAGAACCAAGATCACTCCATACTACATGAAGGTGACTAAGAAACCATCAGTGCTGCTTATGAACCAGTTACAAAGGGGGCTGAGTAAATATTAGAAACTCCAGTAAGTACAAATTTATTTTATTTGAAACCTCCGTTAGCATTCTGAAGGAGCTTCTGTGTGTAGTAAAGTGCTATCAAGTTGAAGCCGACTTATGGCAACTCCAGCAAAGGACTTTCAAGGCAAGTGGTTTGCCATTGCCTTCCTCTGCAGACTCATCCTTGAAAGTTGCACTTTCAAGTAACAATCTTGCTTAGCTTGCAAGGTCTGACAGGACTGGGCTGAACCATGCTCCCTTCCCTCCTTCGAAAAAAATAGACAAAGGTCCCTTCCGCACATGCAGAATAATGCACTTTCAATCCACTTTCAATGCACTTTGCAGCTGGATTTTACTGTGCGGAATAGCCAAATCCACTTGCAAACAACTGTGGAAGTGGATTGAAAGTGCATTATTCTGCATGTGCGGAAGGGGCCCTAGTGAATTTTCAGAAATTATTACTAACAGTAACAAACAGTACGGTTCTAAGGAGCGTTACTTCAGTCCAAGCTCATTCATTTCAATGGGGATAGAGTGGAGCAACTCGGCATAGGATTGCCCTGTAAGCCATTTTTAGAGCAGGTTTAGAGTTGTTGTCTTTTAAGGACCATACTTGAATACCAAAGTCCCACATTTGAAAGTTGCATCAGATTCAGTTTAGGAGTTTTAAGCAGTCTCAATATCTACCCTAGGATTCACTAGAACTTATTAACATACTGATCCAACATTTAGCATTTGTGTATTGCTTCAGGGTAGATGTAAAAATTCTCATGTACCAGAAAAGAGTCCATGTATCGGAAGAGAGTTCAACATAAAATTTCAGACCTCAGGTCAGTTGTACCAAATTTCTATTGGTTTGAACAAGAAAGATTCAGAAAACTATCTACAAAGCAGATGTAAGCACTAGAGTCTAGTCCAGTAGGTATGTGTGCACATACGGACAGACAGGTACCCCCATCCATCTCAATAGAGGCTATAGGTCTGCATATATTTGCCCATTCACCACTTTTGCATTTAGGCATAGTTCTCCTATGTTTCTCATCCAGAATTCCTGAAGTGCAAAACTTGCTTAGCTTCCAAAGTAGAACTGCATCTTAGCCCTCCAGAACATGGTTTGTGCCTGGAATCTAAACAGCGTAAATTGATTAGGGTGTTGTGGGTTTTCTGGGTTATATGGCCGTGTTCCAGAGGCCTTATCTCCTGTCATTTCATGTGCATCTGTGGCTGGCATCTTAAGAATCTATTGATTGTCTTGAAAATTTGGAGCCATCTAACATTTTCACTTGAACTCCTTAGTAGATCCCCAATAGAGCGTTCTCTCTACCAAATCCCCCAATCTTACATGTGAAAGGGTTCCTTCCGCATACTAGTTGTATTTTCAACACTTTGATTTATATGTATTTTTTTCCAGGATTATTTCCATATATTTTTATTTTATTTTCCAGGATGTCGACTAAGAAAGAAAATATTCCACAGAATAGTACAGCACCAATTGAATTCATCCTCCTGGGTCTTTCTGATGAGCCCAACTTGCAAAGTATATTGTTTTCTATTTTTCTAATGATCTATATCATCATTCTGGCAGGAAATCTTCTCATCATTCTCCTCACATTGCTGGATCCTGCCCTACACACACCCATGTATTTCTTCCTAAGAAACCTGTCCTTCTTGGAGATCTGTTATGCATCAGTCAATATACCCAAGATGCTTGAGGATCTTCTGTTTGGAAATAAGTCCATCTCTTTCCTAGGATGTGCTATACAGACCTATTTTACATTCCTTCTTGGCGGCTCAGAGTGTTTCCTTTTGGCCTCAATGGCCTACGATCGCTATGTCGCCATTTGTAAGCCTCTTCATTACCATGTGCTCATGAACAGGAAGGTATGCTTGGGTCTAGCAGTGGGTCCTTGGTTAAGTGGCCTTTTAACGGCATTTGGTCATACTAGTAATGTGTTTACCATGTCCTTTTGTGGCTCCCATGAAATCAACCATTTCTTTTGTGACATCCCCCCATTAATAAAATTGGCATGTGGGGACACATCCAGGGTCAAAATCGCTGTATTAGTGATGGCTACGATTTTTGGGATTCTTCCTTTTCTCCTGATCTTAATGTCTTATACTGGTATCATAATCACTATTCTAGGGATTTCTTCTGCTGAGGGCCGGAAAAAGACTTTCTCCACCTGCTCGTCGCACCTCACTGTGGTGACTTTATTCTATAGTTCAGCTTGTATTACTTACTTGAAGCCCAATTCCACTTACTCACCCCAAACTGACAAATATCTGTCTCTCCTCTACACAGTTGTTGGTCCTGTACTGAATCCTATTATATACAGCTTTCGGAATAAAGATTTTAAAAATGCCCTTAAGAAAATCTGGGAGAGAAAAGCTTTTGGATGAGAAAACAGCATGGTAATATGGTGTAATATCCAGAATGAGTAGGGCAACATTTGTTCCTGCTTATCACTAATGGACAAATCTATTTCACCAAAGGGGCTCGATGAAATGTCTTTTTCTAGCCAGCCTAATTTATATTCTTTATCACTCTGAAACATAAAGAATGTCTTAAAAAGAACAAACTGGTTTGCAGGAATATGCCAGGTCAGGTTTTGTGCGTTAGAATTTGCATTCTGGGTTGTGTTTCCTAGACAACTTTCTTTGTTGCACTTTTTGATAATACTATGGCAATGTACATGCTGTAGCATACTGTTATCTGGGTTTTATTCCTGGTCTGAACAAGTGTTTAATGTACGTAAGCATTTGCTGTTGGTCCTGCTTTCGGAATAAAGATTTTAAAAATGCCCTCAAGGAAATCTGGAACAGAAAAGCTTTTGGATGAGAAAACAGCATGGTAATATGGTGTAATATCCAGAATGAGCAAGGCAACGTTTGTTCCTGCTTGTCACTAATAGACAAATCTATTTCACCAAAGGAGCTGGAGCTATTAACTTTTTTTCTAGACAGCCTAATTTATATCTTTTATTACTCTGAAACATAAATAACGTCTAGAACATTACAAACTGATTAACAGGAATGTGCTAGGTCAGGTTTTGTGTGTACAGAATTTGTGTACTGGGCTGTATTTCCCAGGCAACTTTCTGTGCAGAACTTTTGATAATGCCATGGCAATGTACAGGCTGTAGCACACTGTTATCTGGGTTTTATTCCTGGTCTAAACAAGAGTTTAATGTACCCAAGCATTTGCTGAATTAAAGTGAGATCCAAGCACCTTTTTGCAGGGGAAAAAGGAAGGAGTCGTCCCCCTTAACCACTCACACAGGATATGGTGGGGCTTATGTATTCTGTATAGACAAATGTCATATGTGATGGGGAACACTGGATGAGATTAAGTTGTAAAACCATCAAATGATGCAACAGGTTTCCAGATTTTGCTCTCGGGTCTGCAAGTTTGATACGAAGTAACAAATGTTGGATTCAGAAATTTTTGAATTTTACTTTTTATGGTTAGAATTTTTAAATTCTTTTAGCTAGATTGTGTAGATTTATGTTTGAGTAGCTGATCTGAACGGACATGCATTTCAACACACGAAACTACTGGTCAAACACTATAATAAAACCTATTTGGATTTGAACAGGTGTCCTGTTTTTATTCAGAATCCTTTTGAGCTATGAGCATCCAGATAACTCATTATTCATATTTCTATATCAGCACTTCTTGCAGAGGGGGCACTTATACATACATACATTTGTGCTAACTACCCCCATTTTCCACCAGCATTTTCGCCAACCCTAAGATCAAGTGCCAAAGCTTGAAAATCATCACAGTTGCATGAGATTGAGCAGAGGACTTCATTCCACTCAGATAAAAGCCCCAGTTAATGTCTTCTCCAACTTGCCCCTTTTGTTTCACTTGGAAGAAGGGAGTTATAGAATCTAGGAAGTAGTTTGTAATTGTCTGGCCGCTGCATGGTCTGAGAGTTCCGAAACAATGGTGACTGACCCAAAACCACCCAATAGGCTTCAGGTGGAGAAGTGGGGAATCAAACTTGGTTCTCCAGATAAGGTACTACCACTCATAACCACTACACCCCACGAGCCCTTGTAGTAAATTATATTCATTGTATCCTCATTTATGTCTCTGCTCACACAAGATTTTGTGAAACCAGTTTCATGGCATTATAGCGTAAAGAGAGGAAATGGTTGATTATTGCAAGATCTTGTCCAAGTGCAATTGAACTAATGCTGTTTATGTTTTCTCTTGGAAATCACTGGAGCCAACCTCCTGTGATATCTTGGCTTTGCAAACAAGTTTGTTAGATCTAACAAAGTCATATTGGAAGCCCTTTCCTGCAGACCAGAGGTGTACCTAGGCAAACTGGAGCCCTGGGCAAAACCTGAGTTTGATACCCCCCCCCCCCCCGCCATGGGTGACCACCCTTCCCCACCATGACCAAACAATGATTTTTTTCCACCAGGTTGTTTCAAAGTCACCATACATTATAGAACATCCCCCAACTCACAAATCTGAACACAGCAATGAGCCATGCCAAACAGCAGAAATAATTTTTGGAAAATATTTTCAAAATGTTTTATTACTGCTATGAAAACATGTTATGGTGTTGTATCCAGTCCCCCCAATTGGGGGACAGCATCACTTTCAATGTTATTTAAACTGGGAACCCCAGATTCTCCTTTTAAAAGGAGAATCTGGGCTCCCTAGTTTAAACAAGTGATGCTGGAATCCACCCCCAAACAGCATTATTTTCAATGATGTTTAAACGAGGGAGCCCAGATTCTCCTTTTAAATCCACCTTAAAGGGAGAATCTGGGGTCCCCAGTTTAAACAACATTGAACGTGATGCTATTTTGGGGTGGATTCTCCCCCACCCTGAAACAGCATCCCTTTCAATGTGAAAACTGGGGACCTCAGATTCTCTCTTTAAATCCATGCCAAAGGGGGTGGATTTAATAACAACAACAACAACAACCTTTATTAGTAATTGAGAGTATAAAAGAAAGAATGAAAACAAGCATTGGCAAGAAGGGAGTGGATTTAAAAAGAGAATCTGGGGAAATTTAGGGGTGCCTGTTGTCAGGGGTGCAATTATTAAGATATCAGCACCAAAAATTTCAGAGTGTCTTCCTGAAACCCTACTGATGAAACCACACAGGTTTGGTGAAGTTTGGCTCAGGGGGTCAAAAGTTATGGACCCTCAAATGTGTACCCCCCATCTCCTATTAGCTCCCATTGGAAACAATGGGGGATGGGGGCACTCCCTTTGGGAGTCCATAACTTTGGACTCCCTAAACTAAACCTCACCAAACCCAGGTCATATCATCAGGAGAATCTCCCAAAAAATCCCAGAATTTTTGGTGCTGCTAGCCTAAAAATTGTGCCCCCTGCAGGCCAAAAACAGAAAAAACACTGAAAATACAAAATCCCCCACAAACGAACCTGCATTTTTGTCGCCCACCAGAAGGTGGCGCCCTGGGCAGCTGCCCACTTTGCCCAATGGGAAGAACGCCTCTGCTGCAGACCCTCCTTGTCCCCACTTCACCCAAGGTAAGTTATGTTGATAAAAGGAGGTAAATGGCATCAAGGATTTGTTGCAGCATGGTGAGGTTGGTTTGACTTGGCCTGGAGGAAGCTCGAAGAAAGGTGAGACATCTGAACTGGATATATTCAATGTCAACCCTTTTTCCTCACTTGCAGTCTTCACCACCATCACTAAATAGGTATATGTAAGCCCAGATGGTCATGGCTTCTTAAGGACCTTAGCGTGCATTACATTATTGAGATCTTCCTCTGAAATGGTTTCTTGGTACTAGTATTGAGAATTTTGCCCTGATTGTGGAGGTTAATTTTAGTCACCATGCTCATAATCTCCGAATGATTTATCCTCAATAACTTAGTTTGACATTTCATAATATAAGCAGGGGGAAATTCAAAGGTTGGTTTTTAAAGTCATTCGTACCTCTATAAACTACTGCTGGGCCTGATGATTCTACAAAGGAGAAGAGCATCTCTTAAAGACACAGAAGCCTTATTCGGAGAAGCGGTCAGTCATCCAAATAAGGCATTTCATGGCATCAGTATCAAAAACATTCAAAGTTTAAAAAAAATATACAACTTGAAGCACAAGAGGAAATTCGATTGTCTCCCTAAGGCCCCTTCCACACATGCAGAATAATGCACTTTCAATACACTTTCAATGCCCTTTGAAGCTTTGGGTCATTCCGCACATGCAGAATAATGCACTTTCAAACTGCTTTCAGTGCTCTTTGAAGCTGTGCGGAATGGCAAAATCCACTTGCAAACAGTTGTGAAAGTGGTTTGAAAACGCATTATTTTGTGTGTGCGGAAGGGGCCAGTTTTACTGTGCAGAATAGCAAAATCCACTTTCAAACAATAGTGAAAGTGGGTTGAATGTGCATTATTCTGCAGGTGTGGAAGGGACCTAAGTGATCCTGACCCAAGTGCCCTGTTTTTTTTCCATATCTACCATTATGTACATACTTCTCCAATGATGAATGGTATTGCCAGAGGAATTAACAGTTTAATCACATGTATTTGATATGGTTTATCCATCAGTTAAGCAATGAAATTGCCAGGATGTGCTCCTTCCTTCCATCAACATGCCATGAGGTGGGATATTCACACCTAATCAGGGAGGGAGATGCATTCTTCCCCTCTGCTACGTGAATGGACTTCCTTTCTCTCCCTTTGATGCTGGCCACTTAGATAAGTAGAAACGGCTCTGGTGCCAGCTCTGAAGGATTATCAGGGGGCTAGATTATCATTTCTCTGGCCTTGGGAAACTCGCCTCCCCAAAGGCTCTTTCTTTCAGCTGTGTCTTTCTCACATTCCATGGGGGATGGGAAGAGGGAGATAGAGGCATGACAAGGGGATAAAATCAAGTACTATTGTAAGCAAGATCAGAACTGTCTTTTGCAAAGCCAGGTGCGTGCTGCTGTTATCCATAAACGCTTCTGATCCTGAATCCAGAGTCTCACATGGACTTCAGTCATAGAACCTGATAGAAATCACCAGATGAGACAATGCTTTCTGTGTATAAGAGGAAGAAATGCTTCTCTTAGGATGGCCCTTGGAAACTGCAGTTTCGAAAATTATCGGTATTTGAAAAGATAGGTTGGATCCAAAGCACCACAGGAGGACCTCTCTCCCTTCCATTGTAGATCACAGCTCCCTCCGCCCCCCAAAAAACCTTATGGAAAATGATGGTAATATATCTGTTCACTCAGCCAGATCAACTTTGCAGTATTCTCACACCAGAAGTTCCCAGAAGAGATCACCCAGCAGCATAAACCACGTCAACTGTGTTTGGTGAACAGACAGGACTCAGAAGCAAGATCACTCCTTCCTATATGAATGTGACTAAGAAACCATTTGTACTGCTGATGAACGAGTAACAGAAGGGGCTGACTATGTAAACGTTAGAGATGCCAGTAAGTTCAGATTTATTTTATTTGAAAACTTCTGTTGGTATTCTGAAGGAGAGGGTAAGAGAATGTCTAGAAGTTCTTACTAATGCTAAGCCATTTTTAGAGCTGGATTATTCGTCAAGATTGTTGAATTTTAACAACACAACTTGAATTCATGCATCTTGCATTGGATTCAGTTTGACAGTTTTAAGAAGGAGCTAAGATCTGCCTTAGGAATCAATGGGACATGAAAAAGTGGTAGATCCTGTAGTTAGCTTCACATAGTACTTTACAGTACATCTGGACATTTTCTCATACCAGAAAAGAACCTTGATCTCTAAGCAAATATTTCAGGCCTTTGATCACTTGGTTCATTTGTACAGAAGTTTGTTTGTTGTTGGGTATTTTGTTTTGTTTTTGCACCACTTTTCATTGAGACAGAAGTAAGCACCATAGTCCAGTCCTAACTATATGTATGTACATCTGCATAAGTGGATGGATGTCCCCATTGATATCAGAAAAGATTGTTGATGTCCGTGTGCTATGTTTCTTGTGTTTAATGTTGGGTTTAGGTATTGTTACTCAAAATGGTGAGAATTTGTCCTTTTAGAGTTGGGGAATTAGCGAGAGCAGGTTCTTGGCAGGGGTTGGGCAAAAGTGGAATTTTTGTTGCCTGTATTGACTATAGGAAGGGTTGCTTTGACAAAGAATCCACAGGCAAGCAAAGTAAGTTTAACTTTTTTTTAAAAAAAGAAACAATAATAAACATACAAGCACACAATAATCAATGCAGCAGAACATACACAGCCCTAGAATAAAAACAGTTTAAATGGGATAAGTTGGGAATAGCGGAGGCATTGGAGGATATATGTAATAGTCACCGGATCTTGGAGCAGAATGGTCCAATGAGCAGATCTGAGAAATCTGCGCTAACTTTGGTAGAGGCAAGGACAATACGTTGGGGACAATATCAGCAGATAGAGAGGTGTCCAGAGATATTGAACACTGGGTGGTGGGACAGGGAGCATCTTATAGGGAAAGAGGACCTTCCAGCTTTCTTCAAAGTGACCCTTAAGCTCCCAACACAAAAGGGAAGTTCAACTTTTCAGGGAAAGAAAAGAGTGAAGTGATCCACTGGAGTGGACAATACTCAAGTTGATGAGTGAAGTACTTAAAATAATATTTGGCAGTTAGCATTGATGGGCTAGGCAAGGGAGTGACTCAATCATGGCTGCAAAACAATGAGAATGTAAATAAGGTGGTCCTTTGGAGAGAAAGTAGAAATTAGAAAAGAGGACGTTTAAGGTTAGTGCAGTGCTGGCAGGTACATTTGGGGCAATTACATTTGCAAGTCTTTCTTTGAGTGAAGAGGATAGACAAGGGCTGAAGATGGGAAATGAGGCTCCAAGGCAGAGGTATTGCTTTTGGGTATAATTCTTCATTTTATGTGTATTTTCTTTTATTTTCCAGGATGTCAACTGAGAAAGAAAATATTCTACAGAATAGCACAGCACAGTTTGAATTCATCCTTCTGGGTCTTTCTGATAAGCCCAACGTGCAAAGCATATTATTTGCCATTTTTCTAGTGACCTATATCATCATTCTGGCAGGAAATCTCCTCATCATTCTCCTCACGTTGCTGGATCCAGCCCTTCACACACCCATGTATTTCTTCTTGAGAAACCTGTCCTTCTTAGAGATCTGTTACACATCAGCCAATATCCCAAAAATGCTTCGGAATCTTATGTCTGGGAACAAGTCCATCTCTTTCCTCGGATGTGCTGCACAGAATTATTTTACACTCTTTCTTGGTGGTTCAGAATGTTTCCTCTTGGCTTCAATGGCCTACGATCGCTATGTTGCTATATGTAAGCCCCTTCACTACCATGACTTCATGAACAGCAAAGTGTGCATGGGGCTAGCTGTGGCATCTTGGTTAAGTGGCTTTATGTCCTTTGGTCTCACCAGTATGGTGTTTACCTTGTCCTTTTGTGGGTCCAATGAGATTAACCACTTCATTTGTGACATCCCCCCATTACTGAAATTGGCTTGTGGGGACACTTCCAGGACAGAAATAGCTGTGTTTGTATTAGCAATTATATTTATAACTTTTCCATTTGTCTTGATCTTCATGTCTTATGCTGGAATCATTGCTGCCATTCTGGGAATTTCTTCTGCGGAGGGCCGAAAAAAGGCTTTCTCCACCTGCTCATCACACCTCACTGTGGTGATCTTATTCTATGGTTCAGCTTGTATTACTTACTTGAATCCCAATTCCACTTACTCATTCAATAATGGTAAATATCTGTCTCTCTTCTACATAGTTGTTGGCCCTGTATTAAATCCTATCATATACACCTTTCGGAATAAAGATTTTAAAAGTGCCCTTAAGAAAATCTGGGGGAGAAAAGCTTCTGGATGACCAAAGAGCATGGTAATATGGTGCAAGATCCAGAATTTATAAGGCAACATTTATGCCTGCTTTTCACTAATACACAAATTATTTTCACCGAAGGTGCTGGCTCGAGTATCTTTTTCTAGTCATCCTAGTTTATATTCTTTATTACCCTGAAACATAAACAATGTCTAGAAAAGAGCAATCTGATTAAAAAAGAATGAGCTTGATCAGGTTTTGTGTGTTAGAACTTGAGTCCTGGGCTGTGTTCCCCAGACAACTTTCTTTGCAGCATTTTGCTGTCTGAGGGAAGTAGCTAAGAACCCTCCTAAATTTACAGTAAATTGAGTGCAACATGTTTTCTTGTGTGGTAAAAAGTTGGCCATAGCCATTTTATTTAACAAAATTGGATCAAGGCAAACAAAGCATATGGCGCAGCATGGGGGTCTGATCTGTGTGCTGGGCAGCCCGAATGCTGTCCCCCCAGACACCTAAATTTTTCTACAGCACGCCTGCTGATGAAAAATTAACGCGATGCGCTAGGAGCAGCTGTGAGAAGGATTCCAGGATGGTAGCTGCTGCCACTTCCTGAAGACTCCACTCCTGCCAGGGGCGCAAGCCATAGAAGCCCACGTCTGGGCAGGTTACCCTTTGGCTTGCTCCACCCCAAACCTCATAAGGAGGTTCCAATAAAGCGGGTATTTCACCCGCTGACCCTAAACTAAAAGATCAGTCCCCCCATGCGCAATCCGCCAACCCTTAACAAAACAAACATGCATTAACAAATAACAAATACAAGGAGGGAAGGGTGGGAGACTCGCGTGCTACAGCAAATGGGGGGAGGCAAAGCCAGTGCCCTACAGCTTCTTAAGTAGGCTGCCCGGCCCTCCCCCAGATGACGTCAGGGCGCCCAGCGTCACTGCCAGGAACCCTAGAAGACCCAAAGCCTCGCGAGCAGAGGGAACTCGCGAGGCAGCCGGGAAGGGGGCCGCCCATGGGAGGCTGTCCCTTCCCCAGCAGCAATGGTGACCGCGATAAGTCATGGACGCTTTTTTCTGATAATACTATGCCAATGTATATATTATAGCGCACTGTTATCTGGGTTTTATTCCTGGTCTAAACAAGAGTTTAATGTACAGAAGCATTTGCAGAATTTATGTACACAAGCATTTGCTGAGTTAAAGTGAGATCTAAGCACCTTTTTACAGGTGAAAAAGGGAGGAGTCGTCCCCCTTAATCACTCACAAAGGCTATGGTGGGGCTTATGATATTCTGTATATGTCATTTGTGATAGGGAACACTTGATGAGATTAAGTGGGAAAACCATCAAATGATGCAACAGGTTTCCAGATTTTGCTCTTAGGTCTACAAGTATAGAAAATCCAGGTCTACAAGTATAGAAAAAAGATACAAGTATAGAAAACCCATACAAAGTAACAAATACTGGATTCAGAAATTTGTGAATTTCGGTTTTTATGGTTGGAATTTTAAAATTATTTTGGCTAAATGTTGATTTATGTTTGAGTAGCTGATTGTATGAGCATGTATTTTTATGCATGTAACAACTGGTCAATATATGTCTGGATTTGAACAGGGGTCCTGTTTTTTTATTTAGAATCCTTTTGAGCAGTGAGTATCCAGATAACTGACCTAATCATGATTCATATTTCCTTAACCTTGTTCTGTTTTAAAATTTTGTCCTGTTTTATATGCCAATAAAGGCTTGTGTGTGATTCATATTTCTCTATCAGCATATACCAAATGGAAGATTGGCACCACTTGGAGAGGGGGCACTTACCTACATACACCCATTTGTGCTAACTACACCCATTTTCAGCCAGTAGTTTTGCCAACCCTAAGAACAAGTGCCAAAGCTTGAAAATCATCACAGTTGCATGAGATCGAGCAGAGGACTTCATTCCACCCTGATAAAAGCACTATGGCTTAAGTGATCCTGGCCCATAGTGTCCTGTTTTGTTCTTGGTCAGATCTACCATTATGTAGATACTTCTCCAATGAATAATGGTATCGCTAGAGGAATTGACAGTTTAATCACATGTATTGGAGATGGTTTATCAATCAGTAAAGCAATTAAATCACCAGAAGAGAAAATTCTTTCTGTGAATAAGAAGAAGAAATGCTTCTCTTATGATGGTCCTTGCCAACTGCAGTTGTGAAAATTATCAATATTTTAAAAGATGGGTTGGATCTGAAGCATCACAAGAGGGCATCCCTCCCTTCCTTTGTAGAGCACAGTGCCTCCCCCCCCCTCCAAAAAAAAACCTGTGTGGAAAATTACGGTAATGTATCTGTTCACTCAGCCAGTTGAACTTTGCAGTATGCTCACTTCAGAAGTTCCCAGAGGAGATCACCCAGGAGCATAAACCATGTCAAATGTGTTTGGTGAATAGACAGGAGTCAGAATCAAGAGCACTCCTTCCTGTATGAATGTGACTAAGAAACCATTAGTGCTGCTGATGAATCAGTAACAGAGGGGGCTGACTGTGCAAACAGTGGAAACTTTAGTAAGTTGAAGTTTATTTTATTTGAAAACGTCTGTTGGTATTCTGAAGGGGCAGACGAAGAGCATTTCTGAAGGTTCGTGCCACTGCTAAACCATTTTTAGAGCTCGATCATTTGGCAAGATTGTTCCATTTTGATGACAAAACTTGACTGCCATAGTTCCAAATAGTCAAGCTGCATTGGATTCAGTTTGAGAGTTTTAAGAAGGTGCTTATATTTGCCTTAGGAATCAATGGGACTTTACAGCACATGAAAAAAAAACCTAGATCCTATAGTTAGCGTCATATAATAATTTACATTACATATGGAAATTTTTCTCATACCAGAAAGTAATCTTGAGCTCTAACCAAATATTGCAGGCCTTATGTCACACGATTCACTTGTAGAGAAAGTTGTATGTCATTGAGGTTTTTTGTTTTCCTTTTGCATCACTTTCCATTGAGACAGAAGTTACTACCATAGTCCAGTCCATTCCACTCCTGAATGCATGGATGTACATCTGCATAAATGGATGGATGTCCCCATTGATATCAGCAAAGGTTGTTGAAGTTTGTGTGCCATGGATTCTTGTTTTTGATGTTGGGCTTAGGTGTTGTTACTCATTTCATTTCATTATACCTTTATTGGCATATTAAAGGATTATGACAAGAGTATAAACATGTGAAAGTCATTTTTAAAAAAGATACTTTCACTCATAATGATGGGAATCTGTCCTTTTAAAGTTGGGGGAATTAGCGGGAACTGACTCTTGGCTTAACAAGGGTTGGGCACGAGTGGAATCTTTGTTGCCTATGTATATGGAAGGTTGCTTTGACAAGAAATCCACAGGCAAACAAAGTAAGTTTAACTTTTTTATTAAAGGAAAAATAAAGAACGTACAAGCACATAATAATAAAAGCAGCAGAATGTAAACACAGTCTTAGAATATAAACAGTTTTGAGGGGATGAATTGGAAACGGCAGAGGAATTGGGGGATATGGGTTATGTCACCAGATGTTGGAGCAGACTGGTCTAGAGAACAGAGCTGTGCAATCTGTGCCAGTTTTGGTAGAAGAAGGAACCATACTTTTGTGACAATGCCAGCAGACAGAGAGGTGTCCAGAGGCATTGGACACTGGATGTTGGGAGAGGGGGCTTCTTATATGGAAAAATAAACTTTGAGGGTTCTGTAGTGACCCTTAATCTCCCAAGACAAAGTTGAAGTTCAGTTTTCCAGGGAAAGACAAGAGCGAAGTGATCAACTTGAACGGGCGATATTCAAGTTGGTGAGTGAAGTTATTAAAATTAATTTCTGGAGCTTAGCATTGGTGGGTTAGGCCAGGGAGTGACTCAATCATGGCTCTAAAACAATGAGAATGTAAATAAGGTGGTCTTTTGGAGAGAACATAGTCAGAAAAATAAGTTTAAGATTAGTGCAGCACTGGCAAAAACATTTAGAACAATTACATTAGCAAGTCTTTATCTTTGTGAGGTAGATAGTCAAGGGCTGGAGATGGGATGCGAGGCTCCATGGAAGAGGTATTCCTTTTGCTATAATCCCTGCAGTAAGGGAGTGGCAGTCTATTTACAAGGCAGATATAGGCAAGGGCAAGACCAGATGAGATTTACTGTCTGTGTGGATATCCTAGCCAATGCAGAGAATGGGCTGTTCATTTTGACAAGGTACTGTTTGGCAGCCCAAGTGTTAGTAGGAGGGGTAGATCTGAAAAACAGGGCTCCCCCAACCCACCATGGTTCAGTCTGGTAACAGTATACTTCTCAGCTGGCTTCTTATCCAGAATCCACATAGCTATCCACTCATTTAGCTTCAAAGGTAGAATTCATACCATTATGTGGTTCATGCACTGGAACAGTCCAAATTAGTCTGAATATCAATATTACAGTTCAGATCCAGCCACCATTTTTACTCACAGTCATTTGGTTCCCTTATTGTACAGGACTTTTGTCCATACATCTTCTATGATATCCACTGCAGCTTTTTTTGGGGGGGGGAGGGGGCGGGTTAAAGAGTTTCTTTCTTTCTAACTGGCAAGAAATATTTTTGCATACAGCCCTATATATAACCATATAATTAGTCAAAAGAGGACGTTTAAGATTAGTGCAGTACTGGCAGGTACATTTGGGGCAATTACACTTGCAAGTCTTTCTTTGAGTGAAGAGAAATGAGGCTCCAAGGCAGAGGTATTGTTTTCGCTATAATTCTTCATTTTATGTGTATTTCCTTTTATTTTCCAGGATGTTGACTGAGAAAGAAAATATTCCACAGAACAGCACAGTACTGTTTAAATTCATCCTTCTGGGTCTTTCTGATGAGCCCAGCATGCAAAGTATATTATTTTCCATTTTTCTCGTGATCTATATCATCATTCTGGCAGGAAATCTCCTCATCATTCTCCTCACATTGCTGGATCCGGCCCTTCACACACCCATGTATTTCTTCTTGAGAAACCTGTCCTTTTTAGAGATCTGTTACACATCAGTCAATGTCCCAAAGATGCTTTGGAATCTTCTGTCTGGGAACAAGTCCATCTCTTTCCTAGGATGTGCTGTACAGACTTATTTTGCATTTTTTCTTGGTGGTTCAGAATGTTTCCTCTTGGCTACAATGGCCTACGATCGCTATGTTGCCATTTGTAAACCTCTTCACTACCATGTCTTCATGAACAGCAAAGTCTGCATGGGTTTAGCTGTGGCCTCTTGGTTCAGTGGCTTTTTTATGTCCTTTGGTCACACCAGTATGGTGTTCACCTTGTCCTTTTGTGGGTCCAATGAGATTAACCACTTCTTTTGTGACATCCCCCCATTACTGAAATTGGCTTGTGGGGACACTTCGAGGATTGAAATAGCTGTGTTTGTAGTAGCGATGATATTTGTAACTTTTCCATTTGTCTTGATCTTAATGTCTTATGCTGGTATCATTGCCACCATTCTGGGAATTTCTTCTGCTGAGGGTCGAAAAAAGACTTTCTCCACCTGCTCATCACACCTCATTGTTGTGGTCTTATTCTTTGGTTCTGCATCCATAATGTACTTGAAACCCAATTCAACTTATTCACCTAACACTGATAAATATCTGTCTCTTTTCTATACAGTGTTTAGCCCAATATTGAATCCTATCATATACAGCTTGCGGAATAAAGAAGTGAAAAGCGCCTTTAAAAAAATTTGGGAGGGAAATTTTTTGGCTGATCTAAGAACATGAGTCTATAGTGTGAGAATGAAAACAGGCAAGGAGACATTTGTGCCAACCTATTCCTCATGGTTACATGCAGTTGTCTCACAGAAGGATACATATCTCATTATTTCCAGCCTAATTAATCTGTGTGTTTTTTTTCTGAAATATAGTGTCTAAAATTAGTGGGATCACACTGAATTACAAACAACATTAATAGAAGATTTCTTCTGAATTATGAATACTTTGGCCACATGTTGTGTGTTGATGAATGGAGATCAGGATTTGGATTGGAAACAACCAGATATTACTCTTGTGAATCGGGCATGACCACCAACAAAGGTTACGCCAGAGATTACTTGACTTGCATGAAGAAAATCCATGTTGGACTGGGGATGATGAAGAGAGGGGTATTACGTGAGAATGAGTGAAAATGCTGAAGGATCCAACCCTGTACCATACAGAGGCCTTTCCACGCTGCTGGGTTCTTGTTGTTGTTTTGGTAGCAATAGACCAGTAGCCTGCCTGTGATATATAGTTAACTGGGTTCAATTTTTTGTTATAATTAGCATGGTTCAACCACACATAATCATATGATGAATCATTGCTTTCACCTCCTGCATGTGAGCTCCCAAAGGCACCCGGTGGGCCACTGCGAGTAGCAGAGTGCTGGACTAGATGGACTCTGGTCTGATCCAGCAGGCTTGTTCTTATGTTCTTATGTTCATTGTTATACGGTGATAGGTGAACACATTTCGTGTTGTTAAAAAAGACAGGAAGAAAATGCTATGCTCAGGATTATAGGACAAACATGGGCAAATGTGGAATGAAATGTGGGCATTATAGAAGAATAATTGAGTGAGTCTGAGCCCAAAATCTGCCTGGATGCACACGTACACTTTTTAAAAATAAAATTATTATGTTAAAACTTGCTGACTTTTTATCACAACTTGTAAACTGAGAATTTTGCTGCCCTGATTGTGGAGGTTAATTTTAGTCACCGTGGCTATAACCTCCGATAGGTTTGTCCTCCATAACTCTAGCTAATTTCAGTTTAAGGCCAGGAATTTTTATGACTATCACTACATCCTCTGGTGGCAAAATACTCATCTTAATTACTTGCTGAATCTTGAAGTATTTGCTATTGTCTATCCTGAGCTAATTCCCATCAGCTTGGGGTAAGGGGAAAAATAGTAGAATTCAAAGAACCCAGTGAATTTGATCCCAGTGGTCAGAGTTGTGGCATGCTCTCTAGGTTTCATGCATAGAACTGAAGTCCAAGGAGTCACAGAGAGGTCTGAGGGAACCATTGTGATACAGTGGTTAAGAGGGGCAGACTCTGATGTGGAAAACTGGGTTTAATTCCCTGCTTTTTCACATGAACAGTAAACTCTAATCTGGTAAACCAGATTTTTTAATTGATTCATTGAATTTAAATGCCCCCCTTCCTCTTACCAAGGGCTGCTCCTATCGGATGATTATATGATAAAACCACAAACTTAAAGAGCAAATAAAACAGTTAACATGAAGACACTATGATGTTTATCGTTTGTTTCTTTTCTCCTCCCCACGCAGCCTTCTGGTTGACCTTGGGCTAGTTACAGTTGTCTCGGAACTGTCTCAGCCCCACTAACCTTACAAGGTGTTTGTTCGGAGGAGGGGAAGAGAAGCTGATTGTAAGCAGGTCTGTAACTCCTTAAAGAAAGAGAAAAGTGGATATACAAGCCAACTCCTCTTCCTTTTCCTCAACAGCAGTCAATTTTTCTCTTTGTTACCAATCTCCTTTAAGAGATTATCTCAAGAAGGGAGGGGTCTCTCATGCCTCTGAATTAGATCTAGTGGTTCCCAAAGCAATAACAGTGAAAATATGTATGCCAATATAACATTATTGATTGTTGTTTTAATGGAATTTTATTGTAACTATTGTTTTATTGTGTTGTTCACCGCCCAGAGCCCTTCGGGGGAGGGGCGGTATATAAAACCAATTATAAATAAATAAATAAATAAATAAATAAATAAATAAATAAATAATATTTACAATTCACTTTTAGGTCAGACCCTAGGCTAGGAAGCACTGATCTAACTTTCTAACTATTACTTCAATTACGTGACTCTCTAGGAATCCCCCAAATCTGCATGGTGATGTGTAGATTTCAAGAGAGTTGCTGAGGCGATTCTGAATACCTTACCCAGTTGAAACCCTTAGCCAGTTGGAACCATGTAACTTAATTGACCTGGACCTTCAGGAGATTCAATGCAAGACGCAAAGTTGTAAATGGTCCCTGGCAAAAACATGCATCAATAATTATACAGCTTCCAATTCTAATGCGTCAAATGCAACCATTCAAATAGAAGATTATGAGATTGACAGATATTCCACAAGGGTAGTGGGCCAAGCAATGGTTAAATCTTTGGAAGGCATATCTTGGGCACAAGAACTTATGGAGTATGCAGCATTGGAAGACTGTTTATTAGAACCAGATCTTGATCTGGTTCCCAATTATTCGCCCCCTCAGACAGTAGCAACGACGAACCCTATTGAGGGGATGGATTCTCTCAATGGGTGTGTATTTCATGATAGCAATGGGATGTTGGACCAACTAAATGAGGCGGATTGACTGATATTGAAAACATCTGACCCCAATACATCTCTCAGCCTCCTATCTTGGAATAACTATTACTTCAACAACACAACACAACACAAGCTATTACTTGTTTTTCTTGCCTGTTCTCCAAGGAGGTCAAAATGTTAACAACTTTGACAGATCACAGAACTATGGGATGATAAAACATCAGGATGCTTTAAGAATTGATATTGTGATTACTTTGTACATTTCATAATAGTCAGAGATGATCCCAAAGATTAAATTCCTTGACTAAGGTTCCAGCCCTTTTGAGGAAAAATTCAAAGGTTGTTTTTTAAAAGTCCTCTGTACCCCTGTAAACTGCTGCTCTTCCTGATTATTCTACAAAGGAGAAGATCTCCTAACGACACAGAAGCTGTATTTGGAGAAGCTGTCAGTCATCCAGATATGACATTTCAAGGCATCACGATCAAAAATATTCAAAGATTTAAAAACATACAACTCGAAGCACAGGAGGAAATATGACGGCCCCTTAGTCTCCCTTAGGCCCCTTCTGCACAAACAGAATAATGCCCTTTCAATCCACTTCAATGCGCTTAGAAGCTGCATTTTACTGTGTGGAACAGCAAGAGTCACTTTCAAATAATAGTGAAAGCAGATTGAATGTGCATTATTCTGCATATGCAGACAGGGCCTAAGTGATCCTGGCCCATAGTGTCCTGTTTTGTTCCTGGTCCGGTCTACTGTTACGTAGGTACTTCTCCAATGATTAATGAGATTGCTAGAGGAATTGACAGTTTAATCACATGTATTGGAAATGGTTTATCAATCAGTTAAGCAATGAAATCACCAGAAGAGACAATGCTTTCTGTGTATAAGAAATGCTTCTCTTATGATGGACCTTGCCAACTGCAGTTGTGATAATTATCAATATTTTAAAAGATGGATTGGATCCAAAGCATTACAGGAGGACAGCCCTCCCTTCCTTTGTAGACCACAGTGCCCCGCCCTATAAAAATGTTGTGGAAAATGATGGTAATGTATCTGTTAACTCAGCCAGTTCAACTTTGCAGTATGCTCACTTCGGAAGTTCCCAGAGGAGATCACCCAGGAGCATAAACCATGTCAATTGTGTTTGGTGAACAAACTGGACTCAGAATCAAGATCACTTCTTCCTATATGAATGTGATTAAGAAACCATTAGTTCTGCTGATGAATCAGTAACAGAGGGGGCTGACTGTGTAAACAGTAAAGACTTTAGTAAGTTCAAATTTATTTTATTTGAAAACTTTTGCTGTTATTCTGAAGGAGCAGCCAAAGAGAATTTCTAGAAGATCTAACTAATGCGAAGCCATTTTAGAGCTGGATTATTTGGCAAGGTTGTTAAATTTTAACGACAATACTTGAATGTCATAGTTCCAAGTATGCAAGCTGCATTGGATTCAATTTGAGAGTTTTAAAAAGGTGCTAATATCTGCCTTAGGAATCAATGGGATGTTACAGCACATGAAAAAGTACTGGATCCCATAGTGAGCTTCATATAGTACTTTACAGTCCATATGGGCATTTTCTCACACCAGAAAAGAATCTTGAGCTCTAACCAAATGTTGCAGACCTTATATCACTTGGTTCCCTTGTAAAGAAGTTTGTCGCTGGGGTTTTTGTTGTTGTCATTTTGGACCACTTTCCAATCCATTCCAGTCCTGTGTATATGTATATTCATCTGCATAAGTGGATGGATGTCTCCATTGATATCAGCAAAGATTGTTGATGTTTGTGTGTCATGTATTCTTGTTTTAAATGTTGGGTATAAGTACTCAAAATGGTGGGAATCTGCCCTTTTATAGTTGGGGGAATTAGCGAGAACAGGCTCTTGGCTTAACAAGGGTTGGGCAGGAGTGGAATCTTTGTTGTCTATGCATATGGAAGATTGCTTTCACAAGAAATCCACAGGCAAGCAAAGTAAGTTTAACTTTTTTATTAAAGGCAAATTAATAAATGCACAAGCACCCAATAATTAAAACAAAAGAATGTACACACAGTCTTAGAATATAAACAGTGTTGAGGGGACAAATTTGGAATAGCAGAGGAATTGGGGGTATGAGTTATAGTCACCAGATGCTGGAGCAGAATTGTTCAGTGAACAGAGCTGAGCAATTCGCTCTGGCTTTGGTAGAAGAAGGAACCATACTTCAGGGATAATATCAACAGACAGAGAGGTGTCCAGATATATGGAACACTGGGTGTTGGGAGAGGGAGCTTCTTATAGGGAAAAAGAAACTCTGAGGGTTCTGTAGAGACCCTTAATCTCCCAACACAGAGTTCAGTTTTTCAAGGACAGGCAAGAATAAAGTGATCAACTTGAATGGGTGATAGTCAAGTTGATAGGTGAAGTAATTAAAATTAATGTTTGATGCCTAGCATTGATGGGCTAGGCCAGGGAGTGACTCATCACAGCTGCAAAAACATGAGAATGTAAATAAGGTGGTATTTTGGAGAGAAATTAGTCAGAAAATGAAGTTTAAGATTAGTGCAGTACTGGCAGGAACACTTGGGGCAATTGCATTCGCAAGTCCTTCTCTTAGTGAAGGAGATAATCAAGGGCAGGAGATGGGAACCATGGCTTCATGGCAGAGATAATCCCTGCAGTAAGGGAGTGGCAGTCTATTTTCAAGGGAGATACAGGCAAGGGCAAGACCACCATGGTTCAGTCTGGTAATAGCATCGTTCACAGATGGCTTCTTATCCAGAATCCATACAGGTATACACCCATTCAGCTTCAGCGGTAGAATTCATACCATTATGTGGTTCTTGCACTGGAACAGTACAAAATTGTCCAAATATTTATTTATTTATTTATTTTATTATTTCGGTTTCTATACCGCCCCATCCCCGAAGGGCTCTGGGCGGTGTACAGCAGACCAGTATATATAGAGTAAAACAACTAAAACCATTAAAAGCAGCGATACAAATAAAGCTGAACGGTGCCCCCCCACTGCTCTGTGCCTGGGACAGTTACATCAGTTACATCAGGGTCCCCTCATATTGAGGGGCCCCACCGCCCCCCCCCCTCATGGGGGAAGGTTTTAAATTGGGGTTGGACGCCTCTTGTTGTTATTATGTATTATGGTTATTCGCTGTTTTAATGAGTTTTAAGCTATTTTATGGGATGGAGCTTATGTATTTATATTTGTATGACTGCTCCTGTTGATGTTCAAATAATGTTGTTCACCGCCCGGAGCCCTTCGGGAATCGGGTGGTATATAAATTTAAGAAATAAATAAAAATAAATAAATAAATAAATAAATAAATAAATAAAGCTAAACATAATAACAAGTTACCATAAGCAAGTGGCATCCTGAAGCTCCATTTTTAGATCCTCTTTCAGGAGGGAGGAACGATAAACCCCGAGATGGCAGAGGCCCAGATGTAAAGGCCGGGGGGGGCAGGCCGGGCCAGGGGGGCACCATCAATGGCTGGTTCCTCCAAAGGCCCGGCGGAAATTCAGAAAGATCCCGCAGGGCCCGGACAGCTGGTGGAAGGGTGTTCCACCAGGCTGGGGCCAGGGCCGTGAAGGTCCTGGCCCGTGTGGAGGCCAGCCGTATCATCGATGGGCCAGGGACCACCAGTAAATTGGCTTCAATATTACAGTTTAGATCCAGTCATTATTTTTACTCACAGCCACTTGGTTCCCTCATTGTACATGCCTTTTGTCCATGCAGCTTCCATGATGTCCAGTGCAGCTTTTTTGCAGGTAGGGTGGGTGGGTGAAAAGAGTTTCTTCCTTTCTAACTAGCAAGAAAGATTTTTCAGATACAGCCCTATGTATAACCATATAACTGTTGTCTCTTTAATTTTTCATTTTATGTGTATTTCCTTTTATTTTCCAGGATGTTGACTGAGAAAGAATATATTCTACAGAATAGCACAGCACAGTTTGAATTCATCCTTCTGGGTCTTTCTGATGAACCCAACGTGCAAAGCATATTATTTGCCATTTTTCTCGTGATCTATATCATCATTCTGGCAGGGAATCTTCTCATCATTCTTCTCACGTTGCTGGATCCAGCCCTTCACACACCCATGTATTTCTTCTTGAGAAACCTGTCCTTCTTAGAGATCTGTTACACATCAGTCAATGTCCCAAAGATGCTTCGCAATCTTATGTCTGGGAACAAGTCCGTCTCTTTCCTAGGATGTGCTGCACAGACTTATTTTACATTCTTTCTTGGTGGTTCAGAATGTTTCCTCTTTAGCTACTATTTCTACGATAAGCTATGTTGCCATTTGTAAATCTCTTCACTACCCTGTCCTCATATGAACAACAAAGGGTGTGTACCTGGGTCTAGCTGGCTGGCCTCTTGGATTAGTAAACTTTTATGTCCAACTGGTCACACCAGTATGGTGTTTACCTTGTCCTTTTGTGGGTCCAATGAGATTAACCACTTCTTTTGTGACATCCCCCCATTACTGAAATTGGCTTGTGGGGACACTTCCAGGACAGAAATAGCTGTGTTTGCTGTAGCGATGATATTTATAACTTTTCCGTTTGTCTTGATCTTAATGTCTTATGCTGGTATCATTACCACCATTCTGGGGATTTCTTCTGCTGAGGGCCGAAAAAAGGCTTTCTCCACCTGCTCATCACACCTCATTGTGGTGATCTTATTCTTTGGTTCTGGATGCATTATATACTTGAAACCCAATTCAACTTATTCACCTAACATTGATAAATATCTGTCTCTTTTCTACACAGTTTTTAGCCCAATATTGAATCCTATCATATACAGCTTGCGGAATAAGGAAGTTAAATGTGCCCTTAAGAAAATCTGGGAGAGAAAACTTTTTCGATGATCAAAGAACCTGGTAATATAGTGTAATATCCCAAATACAGAAGGCACAATTTGTGCCTGGTTATCACTAATGGAAAAATTTATTTCACCAAAGGAGCTGGATCAAATATCTTTTGCAGGAAGAAATGTAGCCAGCCTAATTTATATTCGTTATCCCTCTGAAACATAAAGACTGACTAGAAAAGAGCAAACTGGTTAACAGGAATGTGCTAGGTCAGGTTTTTTGTTAGAATTTTTGTCCTGGACAGTGTTCCCAGAACAACTTCCTTTGCAGCACTTTTTGATAATACGATGCCAATGTACATTCTATAGCACACTGTTATTTGGCTTTTATACCTAGTCTAAACAAGAGGTTAGTGTACTTAAGCATTTGATGAATTAATGTGAGATCCAAGCAGCTTTTTACAGGTGAAAAAAGAAGTTTTCCCCCTTAACCAAGTGTAGAGGCTATGGTCCAGCTCATGTGTTGTAGTAGTAGTAGTAGTAGTAGTAGTAGTAGTAGTAGTAGTAGTAGTAGTAGTAGTAGTAGTAGTAGTAGTAGTAGTAGTAGTAGTAGTAGTAGTAGTAGTAGTAGTAAGTTTATTGCCTTGGCCATTGGCCTTCACGGTCTCCTCATACACAACATAATAAAATTAAAACATACACGAAAACATCCCATATCCCAACAAAGAAAAAATAAACTTAATTAATCCTAATACAAATATCCCTGTCAAATGATTAAAACACATCGTCAGTACATCATAAGTAGCCTGATTCTTCTTGCGGCATGAGCAAAAAGTGCTACTCAATTGGAAATGCATGGATTGCCATCAGATAGTAGCCAAATTAGTTTCTCAGTGTTGTCAGTATCCCCCACGATTGGGAGAAGTTCTTTAATATATTTAGTCCTGATGTCATCATAAAGAGGACACTCCAAAACATAATGCTGAATTTCCTCATCTGCTTCACTGCCACAAGTGCATCTATAGTTAGGTACTGGCACATTACTACATTGAGCATTGTACACTGCCATTGGTATAGCCTGGAATCTCAGGTTAGTAAATGCCATTCTGAGAATATAAGTTGACAAATTCTCTAAATATGGCAACCTGATATGGTCCTTCTTAAAAAGTTTTAAAAGGGGGGCAACTTTGGACTGATTAATTCAATCTCTGTTTATTAATGCATCCATGTGAATGGTCCAGTCCCTCGAATCCATTCCGTGGCTACCACTATTGAAAACATCATCAGGTATGGGATATTGTGTTAGAATTAAAGTAAGATATTATGAATGAGATTTATCTTGGACCATTTTCTTGGACCATTCTTGGACCCTCCAACTTATCTACTACATCATTAATATACAAGTTGAACAAGAGAGAGGTCAACATGCACACCTGCTTTACCCCTTTATCTACTGGTATTGCGCTGGTCAATGAATCAGAACATCCTACCTTAATTCTAATAGAAGTATCCTAATGAAGTTGCTGCATTAAGTAGACCAAGCGAGGATCAGCCGTAAGATTTAGAAGGTTGGTGAGGCTGGTTTGACTGGGCCTGAACTCTGGAGGAAGCTCTAAGGAAGGTGAGGCATCTGAACTGGGTATATTCAATGTCAACCCTTCTCCTCACTTGCAACCTTCACCACTGTCACTAAATAGGTATATGTTAGCCCAGATGGTCATGGCTTCTTAAGGGCCTTTGTGTACATTACATTATTCTCACCTGCACTCCAAATCTGCCCCAGGTGCACATATGCATAAGAAGAGCCCTGCTGGAGCATACCAGTTGTCCATCTAGTCAGCATCCTTTCTCACACAGTGGCCAGTCAGTTACTGAGGACCAGTTCATGGACATAGTGGCTGAGCCCTTCCTCTGAACTTGTTTCTTGATACTAGTATTGAGAATTTTGCTGTGCTGATTGTGAAGGTTAATTTCAGTCACCATGTCTATAACCTCTGATAGATCAATCCTCCATGTCTGTAGCTAATTTCATTTTAAGGTCATGTATTTTTTATTACTTTCACCATGTCTATAACCTCTGATAGATTAATCCTCCATGTCTGTAGCTAATTTCATTTTAAGGTCATGTATTTTTTTATGTCTTTCACTCAGGCTGACCAGACGTCCCGCTTTTGGTGGGACAGTCCCGCCTTCAAACAATTTGTCCATCATCCCGCGGGTTATTTTAATTGTCCCAATTTTTGGGACAATTATGGGGCGCAAGGCAGTGCGGCAGCCTCCCAAAAAACAGGACAATTGAAATAACCCGCGGGATGCAGAACAAATTGTCTGCGGGGGGAGCGGCCCGGGATCTGAAGGCGTTTCTGTCCATGGGGGGGCTTTGCCATTCACGCATGCGCACACAGCTGCAGGAGCAAGGCCTTCTGGGGCTTGCCGTTTCCTGCCTCCTGCGGCTGCACACACATGCACGCACGCGCATGTGCGGCCACTTACTTCCCCCGTCCCGGTTCACAAAGGTGATCATCTGGTCACCTTACTTTCACTACATCCTGTGTTGGCAAATGCCTCATCTTAATTACTGGTTGAATCTAAAAGTACTTGCTATTGTCCATTCTGAACTAATTCCCATCCGCTGCATTCTAGTATTTTGGGGAAAGGGAATTCAGAGAACCCAGTGAATTTGATCCCAGTGGTCTGACGTGTGACGTGTTCTCTGGGTTTCAGGCACAGAACTGAAGTCCAAGGAGCTTGATTTGTATTGAGACTGTTGGGCAGGGATAGGGGACTATGGCTCTGCCACTGTTTTCCTGACTTGAAATAACTGGAGGAGCTGCTATTTGTACAGCTGACAAAACATATATGTAACCATCAGGACATGGATAATAAGACCCTGAGTATTCCTGGATGTATAAATGATTTTAAAAGGATGATTCCGCTAAAAAGAAATGTATATTTGAGAAGAGACCATCTACCTCCTGGTAGAAGATGAAATGGTGCTGGTTGTTATTAAGATGACTGCTGGAGATCTTACAGTTAAACCATGATGGTCCAATTTGTGTTTATGTACATAAAATTTCTATAATTACTTAAGAAAAGGCTGGGATGAGTTCTCTGTGTTATCTTAAGGATGTTGCTCCCATGATAATACATGAAAAGTTGGCCCAAGAACTCTAATTCATATTGACCAGAATCATGTAGATGCCAAAAGCAGCGCAAGGGAATCAGACGACAGTTTCCAGCCTCCGGCACGAGTGGTAGATTCTCTGCTCCCAATCTTTCCCACCACTGTTTCAATCCATAACAGGAAGAAATAAGTGGCTGTCAGACTGGTGATCTGCCATCAGTTCTGGAGAAAAACTAGAAGTGATTTCAGTTTTTAACACAATTCTGGGCCAAATAGCATCCCCAATGACATGAAGATGTCACTTATAGTGTGTGTGGCTTTGCTGTGATGGCAGCCTCGACCTCCCCTTGCTGCCAATAAGTGCCACTAAAGCCTGTTGAGGAATTGGGGGGGGGTACAGCCTGGGAGGGGGGATTTCTAAGCCCAATGGAAGCTTGGCAGTTCCAGGAAGTACGGGTCTGCATACTTGATGGAACACCCGTGCATGCAAAATAAGAACTGTTCTCTTAAAGAAACAGAAGCTTTATTTGGGGAAGCTGTCAGTCACCCAAATTAGGCATTTCATATCATCAGTATCAAAAATATCAAAGATGAAAAGTAACAAACATATTTAAAAAATATTCAAAGATTAAAAAATATACAACTTGAGGCACAGGAGGAAATATGATTGCCCAATTAGCCTTCCTAAGGCCCCTTCTGCACATACAGAATAATGAACTTTCAATGCACTTTCAATGCACTTTAAAGCATGATTTTACTGTACTGAATAGCAAAATCCACTTTCAAACAACTCTGAAAGTAGATTGAATGTGCATTATTCTGCATGTGCAGAAGGGGCCTACGTGATCCTGAACCTTAGGTTTTTTTTTCCTAGTCAGGTCTACCCTTATATAGGTACATCTCCCATAACTAATGGAATTCCTAGAAAAAGGTTAATAACATGCATTTGAGATGATCAATCAGTTAAGCAATGAAATCACCAGAAGAGTCAATGCTTCCTGTGTATAAGAAGCAATACTTCTATAATGAAGGCCCTTGCCAACTGCAGTTTTGATAATTATCCATATTTTAAAAGATGGGTTGGATTCAAAGCATTACAGGAGGGCTACCTCCCTACTTCTGTAGACCACAGTTCTCTCCCCCCCCCAAAAAAAAAATAAGTAAAAAACCTTTGTGGAAAATGATGTTAATGTATCTGTTCGCTCAGCCAGTTCAACTTTGCTGTATGCTCACATCAGAAGTTCCCAAAGGAGATCACCTAGGTGCATAAACCATGTCAATTATGTTTGGTGAACAGACAGAAACCAGAATCAAGATCACTCCTTCCTATGTGAATATAACTAAGAAACCATTAGTGTTGCTGATGAATCAGTAACGGAGAGGGATGACTGTGTAAACATTAGAGACTCCAGTAAGTTCAGATTATATTATTTGAAAACTTCTGTTGGGATTGTGAAGGAGCAGACTAAGTGGATTTCTTAAAGTTCTTACTAATGCTTAGCCATTTTTAGAGCTGGATTATTTGGCAAGATTGTTGCATTTTAATGACAATACCTGAATGCCATAGTTCCAAGGATGCAAGCTGCATTGGATTCAGTTTGAGTGTGTTAAGAAGGTGCTAATATCTGCTGTAGGAATCAGTGGGGCTTATCAGCACATGAAAAAGTGCTACATTCTACAGTTAGCTTCATATAGTACTTTAGAGTACATGTGGTACTCTCATACACCAGAAAAAAGAATCTTGCGACCTAACCAAATATTATTGGCTGACCTTAAGGTCACTTGGTTCCCTTGTACAAAAGTTTGTTCCTGAGTTTTTTTGTTTTGCTTTTGTACCACTTTAAATTGAGACAGAATTAAGCACCATAGTCCAGCCCATTCCAGTTCTGAATGCATGTCTGCACATCTGTATAAGTGGATGGATATCCCCATTGATATCATCAGAGGTTGTTGATAGGTTCTGATGTGTTTTCCAGGCTGTTGATGTTTCTGTGTCATGTATTCTTGTTTTTAATGTTGGGTTTAGGTATTGTTACTCATTTCATTTCATTATACCTTTACTGGCATATTAAAGGATTTATCACTGAATTGTGAAATGTATGACAATCATTTTTTTTTTAAAGATATTGTTACTCAAAATGGGGTGGGAATCTGTCCTATTAGATTTGGGAGAATTAGTGAGAACAGACTCTTGGCTAAAGAATGGTTGGGCACGAGTGGAATCTTTGTTGGATATGTATATAGATGGCTGCTTTGGTAAGAAATCCACAGATGAGCAAAGTAAGTTTAACTTTTTTTATTAAAGGAGAAAATAAAAACAAGCACACAATAATAAAAACAACAGAACATATACATAGGTCAAGAAAATAAACAGTTTTCAGGAGAAAATTTTTGGAATAGCAGAGGAATTGAGGGATATATGCAGAGGTGGGATCCAACCAGTTCTCACCACTTCTCTAGAAGTGGTTACTAATTTTTTCTGAGTGCCGAGAAGGGGTTACTAAAACGTACCTCCCTGCCCAATAGGGACTGGAGGTGCGTGTGTGCGGCAGCACCACTGTTTGAGTCCCACCACCATCGGAACCTGTTATTAAAATTTTTGGATCCCCCCACTGGATATATGTTATTGTCACCGGATCCTGGAGCAGAATGGTCCAATGAAGAGAGAATGAAGTAAACTTTGAGGGTTTTGTAGTGACCCTTAATCTCCCAAGTCAAAGTTGAAGTTCAGTTTTCCAGGGAAAGACAAGAGTGAAGTGATCAACTTGAATGGGTGATATTCAAGTTGATGAGTGAAATAATTAAAATTAATGTTTGGTGCTTAGCATTGATGGGCTTGGCCAGGGACTGACTCAATCACGGCTGCAAAACAATTAGAATATAAATAAGATGGTTCTTTGGTGAGAAATTAGTGAAAAAAGGAAGTTGAAGATTAGTACAGTACTGGCATGAACACATGTGGCAATGACCTTAGCAAGTCTTTGTCTTAGTGAGGTGGATTGTCAAGGTCTGGAGATGGAAAGCTAGGTTAAATGGCAGAGGTATTCCTTTTGCTATAATCCTTGCAGTAAGGGAGTGGTAATCTATGGCCTAGGAGCAGTATATAGGCAAGGGGGGCAAGAGAGACCAGAGGAGATTGCATGTGGTCTTTCACAGTATCCTAGCCAATGCAGACGTGGGCCAGTCTTTCATTTTTGACAAGGTTCTGCTAGGAGCCCCATGTGTTGGCAGGAGGGGCAGAACTGGAAAACAGGGCTCCCCCACCCCACCATGGTTCAGTCTGGTAACAGTATGGTTCTCAGCAGGCTTATTATCCAGAATCCATATAGCTATACACCCCCTTAGCTTCAGTGTGGTAGAATTCATACCATTATGTGGTTCTTGCACTGGAACGGTCCAAAATAGTCTGAATATTACAGTTTAGATCCAGCCACTATTTTTACTCACAGTCAGTTGGTTCCCTTATTGTACATGGCTTTTGTCCATACAGCTTCCATGACATTCAATAAAGCCTTTTTTGGGAAGGGTGGGGGGTTAAAGAGTTTCTTCATTTCTAACTAGCAAGAACGATAGTTGGATACAACCCTATGTATAACCATACAACGGTTTTCTCTTCAATTCTTAATTTGATTTGTATTTCCTTTTATTTTCCAGGATGTTGACTAAGAAAGAAAATATTCCACAGAATAGCACAGCACTGTTCAAATTCATCCTTCTGGGGTCTTTCTTGATGTGAGCCCAACATTTTAAAGAGCATATTATTTACCATTTTTCTTGTTATCTATATCATCATTGTGGCAGGAAATCTCCTCATCATTCTCCTCACATTGCTGGATCCGGCCCTTCACACACCCATGTATTTCTTCTTGAGAAACCTGTCCTTCTTAGAGATTCATGTGCCACACATCAGTCCAATGTCCCAAAGATGCTTGAGAATCTTATGTCTGGGAACAAGTCCCATCTCTTTCCCTCGGATGTGCTGCACAGACGTTATTTTCCCATTCTTTCTTTGGTGGTTCAGAATGTTTCCTCTTAGCTTCAATGGCCTATGATAAGCTTACATTACCATTTGTAAACCTCCTTCACTACCATGCCCTCATGAACAGCAAAGTGTGCCTGGGTCTAGCTTTGGCATCTTGGTTAAGTGGCTTTCTTATGTCCTTTGGTCTCACCAGTATGGTGTTTACCAATATCTTTTGGCTAGGTCCAAATGAGATTTTCAATGCATTTCATTTTGTAGACATTCCCAAGTGGTAGAAATTGGCTTGTGGGGACACCTCTAGGATTGAAACAACTATGTTTGCATTAACGATTATATTTGTAACTTTTCCATTTGTCTTGCTCTTAATATCTTATGCTGGAATCATTGCCACCATTCTAGGAATTTCTTCTGCTGAGGGCCGAAAAAAGGCTTTCTCCACCTGCTCATCACACCTCATTGTAGTTGTCTTATTCTATGGGTCTGCAGGCATTATGTGCCGAAACCCAATTCCAACTTATTTACCTAACACTGATAAATTTCTGTCTCTTTTGTACACGGTATTTGGCTCCAATATTTAAGATCCTATCATATACAGCTTGCTTTGGAATATAAAGAGTTAAAAGTGCCCTTAAGAAAAACTGGGAGAGAAAGGTTTTTGGATGATCAAAGAACCTGGTAATATGGTGTAATATCCCAAATACGGAAGGCATATTTATGCCTGGTTATCACTAATGGATAAATTTATTTCACCAAAGCCGCTGGATCTAATATATTTTTCTAGGCAGCCTAATTTATATTCTTTATCACTCTGAAACATAAAGAATGTCTAGTAAAGAGCAAACTGATTAACAAGACTATACTAGGTCAGGGTTTTTTTAGGTTTTTTGTGTTGGAATTTGTGTCCTGGCTGTATTTCCTGAACAATTTTCTTTGCAGCACTTTTCAATAATACTATGCCAATGTACATACTATAGCACACTGTTATTTGGCTTTTATACCTAGTCTAAACAAGAGGTTAGTGTACATAAGCATTTGCTGAATTAAAGTGCGATCCAAGCAGCTATTTACGGGTGAAAAAGGGAGTCATACTCCTTAACCACTTATAGAGGATAAAGTGGGGCTCATGTGTTCTGTATAGACAAATGTCCTGTGTGATTGGGAACACTTGATGAGATGAAGTCATTAGTCATATGGTTATGCATGCCGCCGCCGGCGTCATCATAGTAGTAGCAGTAGTAACAGTAACAGTAACTTTGTTGTCTTGGTCATTGACCTTCACAGTCTCTTCATACTCAACCTAATATAATTAAAACATACACAAAAACACCCCATATCCCGACAAAGAAAAAAATAAACTTAATTAATCCTAATACAAATATCCCTGTCAAATGATTAAAACACATTGCCATTACACCCTATGTACCCTGATTCTTCTTGTGGCATGAGCAAAAAGTGCTACTCAATTGGAAATGTTTGGGTCACCATCGGATAGTAGCAAATCAGTTTCTCAGTGTTGTCAGTATCCCCCCCAATTGGGAGAAGTTCTTTAATATATTTAGTCCTGATGTCATCATAAAGAGGACACTCAAAACATAATCTTCAAGATTTCCTCATCTGCTTCACTGCCACAAGTGCATCTATAGTTAGGTACTGGCACATTACTACATTGAGCATTGTACACTGCCATTGGTATAGCCTGGAATCTCAGGTTAGTAAATGCCATTCTAAAAATAGAAGTCTACACATTCTCTAAATATGGCAACCTGATATGGTCCTTCTTAAAAAGTTTTAAAAGGGGCAACTTTAGGACCAATTAATTCAATCTCTGTTTATTAAATGCATCCATGTAAATGGTCAAGTCCTGATCCATTCATTGTACCACTGTAGAAAGCTTATCATCAGGTATGGGATATTGTGTTAGAATTAAAGTAAGATATTATGGAATGAGATTGGCCGAAAAAAGGCTTTCTCCACCTGCTCATCACACCTCATTGTAGTTGTCTTATTCTATGGGTCTGCAGGCATTATGTACTTGAAACCCAATTCAACTTATTCACCTAACACTGATAAATTTCTGTCTCTTTTCTACACGGTGTTTAGCCCAATATTGAATCCTATCATATACAGCTTGCGGAATAAGGAAGTTAAAAGTGCCCTTAAGAAAAACTGGGAAAGAAAAGTTTTTGGATGATCAAAGAACCTGGTAATATGGTGTTTGTGCAACACTCACACTGGAACACACAGCAGGAACTGAGACGCACACAGCTATATCAGCTTCCCAGAAGCGGTCCTTCTTTATTAAGTTCACAGCAATGTTGCTCTCTCTGACAAAGTGCTTCGCCAGACAACCAGAAGACAAGAGTCTCACAATACATAGCACACTGCTGCATTATATGCATTTCATCCACCAATCAGAAAACCTTTCCAATTAGCTCCAGAAAGAGGCTGTCATACAGAGGTGGTCATATGACACCTGTCATTTAGATTGTGTAGATCAGACATATGCTCTGACAACTTTTTGATAATACTATGCCAATGTACATACTATAGCACACTGTTATTTGGCTTTTATACCTAGTCTAAACAAGAGGTTAGTGTACATAAGTATTTGCTGAATTAAAGTGCTATTCCAGCAGCTATTTACAGGTAAAAAAGGAGGAGGAGTCCCCCTTAACCACTTATAGAGGATAAAGTGGAGCTCATGTGTTCTGTATAGACAAATGTCATGTGTGATTGGGAACACTTGATGAGATGAAGTCGTAGTCATAGTCGTCGCCACCGTCGCCATCATCATAGTAGTAGTAGTAGTAACAGTAACAGTAACTTTGTATTGTCGAAGGCTTTCACGGCCGGAATCACTTGGGTGCTGTGTGGTTTCCGGGCTGTATGGCCGTGTTCTAGCAGCATTCTCTCCTGACGTTTCGCCTGCATCTGTGGCTGGCAGTTGTCCCCTTTTAAAAGATCCTCTGAAGATGCCAGCCACAGATGCAGGCGAAACGTCAGGAGAGAATGCTGCTAGAACACGGCCATACAGCCCGGAAACCACACAGCACCCAAACAGTAACTTTGTTGTCTTGGTCATTGACCTTCACAGTCTCCTCATACTCAACATAATATAATTAAAACATACACAAAAACACCCAATAAAGAAAAAAATTAAGTTAATCCTAATACAAATATCCCTGTCAGATGATAAAAACACATTGTCATTGCACCATATGTAGCCTAATTCTTCTTGTGGCATGAGCAAAAAGTGCTACTCAGTTGGAAATGTATGGATCACCATTGGATAGTAGCCAAATCAGTTTCTCAGTGTTGTCAGTATCCCCCACAATTGGGAGAAGTTATTTAATATATTTAGTCCTTCTGTCATCATAAAGAGGACACTCCAAAACATAATGTTGAATTTCCTCATCTGCCTCACTGCCACAAGTGCATCTGTAGTTAGATACTGGCATATTACTACATTGTATGCTGTACACTGCTGTTGGTAGCCTGGAATTTCAGGTTAGGAAATGCCATTCTGAAAATATAAGTTGGCAAATTCTCTAAATAATGTCCTTCTTAAAAAGTTTTTAAAAGGGGACAACTTTGCTAGCCTGGGTCAATACCCTAGAAATTCAGTAAAATTCAGATTCGGATTTATTCGAGCATAAAATTATCTGTATGCCCAAACAAGACAAATAACGTATTCAGATATACCAAAATATTTGGGTAAACCCGAAAGATTCGGGTCAGTCTGATTTTTTTTTGTATTTTTGGTGGTTTTTTGCTTTTTGTCATGGAGGGAAAGCATTTTTAAAACTAGCAGCACGAAAATTTCTGGGTATTGTCTGGAGACTGTTCTGGTGATACCACCCAAGATTGGTGAAGTTTGGCTCAGGGGGACCAAAGTTCTGGATCCTCAAAGATGGTGTCCCCATCCCCCATTGTTTCCAATAGGAGCTAACAGGAGATTATAAATGGTGACTAAAACATTTTATCCTAAGACATAATGTTTATTGTTTGTTTCTTTTCTCCACCATATGCAGCCTTCTGGTTGTCCTTGGGCTAGTTTCAGTTGTCTAAGAACTCTCTCAGCCACACCTACCTTACAGGGGGTTTGCTAGGGGGAGGGGAAGATTATTGTAAACTGCTTTCAGATTCCTTAAAGAAAGAGAAAAGTAAATATAAAAGCTACCTCTCTTTTTTCCCCTCAACAGCAGTAAATTGTTTCTCTTTGTTCCCAATGTCCTTCAATGAATTGTGTCAAGGAAGGAGGGGGGACTCCCCTGCCTCTGAATTAGATGTCTAGCAGTTCCCAAATCAAAAACAGTGAAAATACCTATGACCCACTTGCATAGTATTTGCAACTCAGTTTTAGGTCAGACCCCACGCTAGGAAACACTGATCTAACTTTCTAACTCTTACTTATTTTTCTGGCCCATTCTCCAAGGAGGTCAAAATTATAGCAACCTTGACAGATCACAGAAATATGGGATGATAAAACATCAGGATGTTTTAAGAATTGATGTTATGATTACTTTTATATCTCATAATAATCAGAGATGATTCTAAAGTTTAAATTGCTTGACTAAGTTTCCAGCCCTTTTGACAGTAATATAAGTGATATTATATAAGTGATATTATATATATACAGTAATATAAGTGATATTATATATATTATATAGAAGCTTCTATAACGATGGCCCTTGCCAAATGCAGTTTTGATAATTATCCATATTTTAAAAGATGGGTTGCTTCCAAAGCATTACAGGAGGACATCCCTCCTTTCCTTTGTAGACCACACTGCCCCCCCCCAAAAAAAAACTTTGTGGAAAATGGTGGTAACCTTTCTGTTAACTCAGCCAGTTCAACTTTGCAGTATTCTCACATCAGAAGTTCCCAGAGGAGGTCACTTAGGAGCATAAACCATGTCAGTTGTGTTTGGTGAACAGACAGGACTCGGAATCAAGATCACTCCTTCCTATATGAATATAACTAAGAAACCACTAGTGCTGCTGATGAATCAGTAACGGAGGGGGATGACTGTGTAAACATTAGAGACTCCAGTAAGTTCAGAATATTTTATTCAAAAACTTCTGTTGGGATTGTGAAGGAGGAGACTAAGTGAATTTCTAGAAGTTCTTACTAATGCTAAGCCATTTTTAGAGCTCGATCATTTGGTAAGATTGTTGCATTTTAATGACATTGCTTGAATGCCATAGTTCCAAGTATGCAACCTGTATTGGATTCAGCTTGAGAGTTTTAAAAAGGTGCTACTGCCAATATCTGCCTTAGGAATCAATGGGACGTAAAAGCGCATTAAAAATTGCTACATTCCATAGCTAGCTTCATATAGAATCCCGAGCTCTAACCAAATATTGCAGGCTTTAGATCACTTGGTTCACTTGTACAAAAGGTCGTTTGTTGTTGGATTTTTTGTTTGGTTTTTTTGCACCACTTTTCATTGAGACAGAAGTAAACACCATAGTCCAGTCCGGTCTAGTCCTGAATGCATGTATGCACATCTTCATAAGTGGATGGATGCCCACACGGAAATCAGCAAAGGTTGTTGATGTATGTGTGCCATGTATTCTTGTTTTTATGATAAGTTTAGTTATTGTTGCCCAAAATTGTAGGAATCTGTCCCCTTTAGAGTTGGGGAAATTAGGAAGAGCAGACTCTTGGCTTAACAAGGGTTGGGCAAGTTTGGAATCTTTGTTGCCTGTGTATACGGAATGTTGCTTTCACAAGAGATCTTCAGGTGAGCAAAGTGAGTTTACATTTCTTATTAAAGGAAAAATAATAAACGTACAAGCACACAATAATCAAAGCAACAGAACATACACATTGTCCTAGAATATAAACCGTGCTGAAGGGATAAGTTGGGAATAGCAGAAGAATAGTGGGATATGGGTTATAGTCACCAGATCTTGGAGCACAAATGTCCAATGAAGAGAGCTGACCAATCTGCACTAGCTTTGGTAGAAGAAGGGACAATACGTTCGTGACAATATCAGCAGAGAGATGTCCAGATATTTGGAACACTGGGTGTTGGGAGAGGGGGTTCCCTATAGTGAAAAAAAGGAACTCTCAAGATTCTGCAAAGCAACCCTTCATCTCCCAAGGCAATGGAGAAGTTCAATTTTTGAGGGAAAGACAAGAGTGAAGTGATCAACTTGAGTGGGCAGTTGATCAGTGAAGTACTTGAAATTAACATTTAACATTTAGCATCAATGGGCTAGGCCAAGGAATGACTCAATATCGGCTGCAAAACAATTAGAATGTAAATATGGTTGTCCTGTGGAGATAAATTAGTCAAAGGAGGCCGTTTTTAGATTATTGCATTACTGGCAGGAACATTTGGGGCAATTACCTTAGCAACTTTTTGTCTTAGTGAGGTTGATAGTCAAGGGCTGGAGATGGGAAGCAAGGCTCCATGGCAGAGATATTGTTTTTGCAATAATCCCTGCAGTAAGGGAGTGGCAGTCTATTTACAAGGCAGATATAGGCAAGGGCAAAACCAGACGAGATTTACTGTCTTTGTGGTTGCCCTAGTCAATGCAGAGAATGGGCTCTTCATTTTGACAAGGCACTGCTAGACATTCCAAGTGTTGGCAGGAGGGGTAGAACTGGAAAACCGGGCTCCCCCAGCCCACCATAGTTCAGTCTGGTAACAGTATAGTTCTCAGAAGGCTTCTTTTCCAGAATCCATATAGCTATGGACCCATTTATCTTCAGTGGTAGAATTCATACCATTATGTGGTTCTTGCTCTGGAACTGTACAAAGTAGTCTTCAATTCTTCTTTTTATGTGTATTTCCTTTTTATTTTACAGGATGTTGACTAAGAAAGAAAATATTCCACAGAATAGCACAGCACTATTTGAATTCATCCTTCTGGGTCTTTCTGATGAGCCCAACGTGCAAAGCATATTATTTTCCATTTTTCTCGTTATCTATATCATCATTCTGGCAGGAAATCTCCTCATCATTCTCCTCACATTGCTGGATCCGGCCCTTCACACACCCATGTATTTCTTCTTGAGAAACCTATCCTTTTTAGAGATCTGTTACACATCAGTCAATGTCCCAAAGATGCTTGAGAATCTTATGTCTGGGAACAAGTCCATCTCTTTCCTCGGATGTGCTGTACAGACTTATTTTACATTCTTTCTTGGTGGTTCAGAATGTTTCCTCTTGGCTACAATGGCTTATGATCGCTATGTTGCTATTTGTAAACCTCTTCACTACCATGTCCTCATGAACAGCAAAGTATGCCTGGGTCTAGCTGTGGCATCTTGGTTAAGTGGCTTTTTTATGTCCTTTGGTCACACCAGTATGGTGTTTACCTTGTCGTTTTGTGGGTCCAATGAGATTAACCACTTCTTTTGTGACATTCCCCCATTACTGAAATTGGCTTGTGGGGACACTTCCGGGACAGAAATAGCTGTGTTTGCTGTAGCGATGATATTTGTAACTTTTCCTTTTGTCTTAATCTTGATGTCTTATGCTGGTATCATTGCCACCATTTTGGGAATTTCTTCTGCTGAGGGCCGAAGAAAGGCCTTCTCTACCTGCTCATCACATCTCATTGTGGTGATCTTATTCTTTGGCTCTGCATCCATTATATACTTGAAACCCAATTCAACTTATTCACCTAACACTGATAAATATCTGTCTCTTTTCTACACGGTGTTTAGCCCAATATTGAATCCTATCATATACAGCTTGCGGAATAAAGAAGTGAAAAGTGCCTTTAAAAGAATTTGGGAGGGAAAAGCTTTTGGCTGATCAAAGAGCATGAGTCTGTAGTGTGGGAGTGAAGATAGATAAGGTGACATTTGTCGCAGCCTATCGCTAAGGGATACATGCAGCTGTTTGACAAAAGGAAATAGATCTTATCCTTTCCAGCCTAATTAATTTAGATTCTCCATTTTTCTGAAATATAGTGTCTCAAATTAGTAGGATTAACTGAATTACAAACAAAATTGAAAGAGGAGGAGGCGTAGGAGGCTTGGCGTAGGAGGTTAAGAGCTCGTGTATCTAATCTGGAGGAACCGGGTTTGATTCCCAGCTCTGCCACCTGAGCTGTGGAGGCTTATCTGGGGAATTCAGACTAGCCTGTGCACTCCCACTCACGCCAGCTGGGTGACCTTGGGCTAGTCACAGCTTCTCGGAGCTCTCTCAGCTCCACCTACCTCACAGGGTGTTTGTTGTGAGGGGGGAAGGGCAAGGAGATTGTAAGCCCCTTTGAGTCTTCTCCAGGAGAGAAAGGGGCATATAAATCCAAACTCCTTCTCCTCCTCCTCCTCCTCCTCCTCCTCCTCCTCCTCCTCCTCTTCTTCTTCTTCTTCTTCTTCTTCTTCTTCTTCTTCTTCTTCTTCTAAATTATTAAATGTGAAGGCCACCTTTTGTGCGTTTATGACCGGTGACCTGAGTTTGGGGTGGACCGAACCATATATTACATGGTGAATGTGGCATGACCACCATCAAAGGTTATGCCACAGATTACTGGATTTGCTTGAAGAAAATCCATGTAGGATAGGGGATAAAGAAAAGAGGGATATGAGGTGAGAATGAATGAAAACACTGACTGGATCCAACACTATACCATACAGAGGCCTCCCCCTGCTGCTATTTTTTTGTAGCTATCGACCAGCTGTAGTCTATCCTTTGATATATAGTTAACTGGGTTTAATTCCAGTTATAATTAGCATGATACAACCACACATAATCATACAATGAATCATTGTTATAGGGTGAAAGCTGAACACATTTTGTGTTGATAAAAAAGACAGGAGGAAAATGCTATGCTCGGGATTATAGGACAAACATGGGCAAATGCAGTATGAAATGTGGGCATTAGGAAGGAGAACAATTGAGCAAACAATTTGGCTACAGTTTTGTTAAATAAAAATATTACGTTAAAACTTGCTCAGTTTTTATCACAACTTGGAAAAGGGTTTTTTACATTATGGAAAGGAACGAAATAGATTAGCACACTACCATTGCTTTGAACTACTCCCGAAAGTGCACATTCCAAATAAAGTTAAATGTTTAAATTATGGAACACCCATTTTGTGATTGCCATCCTCAAAAGGATCCTCTACCTGGGAATGTAACTTTTCAAATGCTTTTTAAATGTTCCTTGTTAACATTTTCGTTCTAACAATTTTATTGCTAGATTTCCCTTTACAGTCATTTATTTTACCATATTTTACACAAACAAATGTATGAATTCATGATAGCCTTTATTGGCATTCCAAAATACAATAAATACAATAAAACAATAAAACAATTGTCCATAAAAGACAGATAGTTACGGCAGCCATTCAGAGTCTCATTAATAGTTTAGTCCAAATGGACTCATCAAAAGTGCCATTCCTATACACCTCTCCACAGACCTGACTGAAAACCCACCAACAGAGCCCAGGCATCACAACAGCATACAGTATCAACACTCCACTATAAAACACAGAGTTTGTTAGAGTGGCACAGAACAAGGGATAGGGGGCGAGGAAATGGGCAAACAATTGATTTGACTCCCATAGGTTGCCACAGCCTTCAGTTGTCACTCACTCTGTCTAGCAACCAATAACAAAACTACGACATCCCTCAATGAATCACCCACATTTGACTTTGGGTGACCGTGACCATGAACCCAAAGGTTGCTGGCAGAGGTAGGCACTGTGTGCCAGTAGCAAATAGTTAATGTAAGCAGCATTGTTGTTGTTATGATGATAGCAATCTAATGCTTAGTATCCATCCAGCGTTGAGTCTATAATCTTTAAAAGATATTTTGCTATGCTTTCGCAGAAGTAAGGATCAAGATTATCTAAGATTAAAGGAATCCTAAGAGCATCAGTTAAATGATTGTATAGAAGTGAAGCAATGATGGGTTGGGTCATTCTGATCTTGGCAAATCTTGCACAATGAAACAGAGTGCGTATGAATTGTAACTTTAACTATTCCATTTTTTTTTAAAAAAAAGATTAAAAATGACAAAACAACGCATTTTAAGTACCAAACATGGAGAACTTCTCAAAGTAACTACCAGAAGGGGTGGGAGGTGGGGAATCATACAATGTCATCCTGAGCACCAAGGAATTGTTAGAGAAATACAGCTATCAAATCCAAATTGGCTAACATTCCTATCTTTGATTGCTGACACGATGATTTCATTGGGAAATGATGTCACAGTATAGACATTCTTCCCAGCTATTCAGGAAGCAGCCTGCAACTAAGAAGGGAGCAGGTACATAGCAATAAAAATTAATAGTAATAATAAATGTGTGGGGGAAACTCTTATAAACACAATTAATTCCTGTTCTCTGTGAGATGCTTCCTGGAGATCAGTTCAGTACTGAGAATCAGAATGTGGCATTTGGGGAGAAAGATGCAAGTCAGTATGTCTGTGTGGCTAAAATGGCAAATGCTACCATAGCCACTGTGTTTTTTTCCCCTTGGTGCTCAGGTAAGCAGGAATAAAAGAGATCCAAACACAGCAAAACACCACCATGTTGAAGGTATTAAACTTAGCTTCATTGAAAGTGTCAGGAAGTTTTCTCATGGGAAAGCTGTGACAAACTAACAATAGCTAGAAAGCCAATTTAGACCAGAGTACAGTAGAATAGAGAGATGAACCCTTCATGGCATCCTATTATTATTTTATTTATTTTATTTATTTATTCAATTTGGTAAACCGCCCTACCCCCAAAGGGCTCAGGGCGGTGCACAACAAACAACAATACAATAAAACAAATCGAATAACCCCAGTTAAAATACAAAGCCTTAAAACTATAAAACTACGGCAGCAGTAGTAGCCTTCAATAAATAATTTGATTAATAATAGACTATTATGATTTGCCTACCCTATGAATGGATGTCAACATCTCGGAAAGGAGGGGATGTCAAGAGCCGTTCAATACAAATCCCCATTTGAATAAGGGAACAGGAGAGAACAAAGGATTTGGTGTAACGACCCAAAGGACCCCCAAAATATTATTTATATATATTTCTGCTTTAAAATCATATTGGCAAAAGTCAGTTGCCAAAAGCACTCCTATGGGTGTAGGTAGCAGCATGTCCAAAGGTCACAGGTCTGCTTTACAAAATCTAATCAAGAGGATGAGTCACCCCAGCATAACCTGGAGGTCTCATTTTGTTTGTGGCCAGAAGCTTGATTACCTCACCTTGCAAAGATACTGTTAAAGACAAAGAATATGGAAAGCCACCTCAGTATCAGATTCTGCATTTCCCTATCTCTTCTGGAAACCAAGTCATCAACAGATGGTTGCTTCTCTGCATCTCCTCTTCCCATTGTTATGAATTTTCCTAAAGCACCCACCTTTCCCCGGTCTAATGTCTCAGCCCAAAATCAGAGTTACTTTGCATAAAGCCATTCTGTGCTTCCTGACTTAATCTAGGACCAATTGACTCCCATTGTCCCAAGGTGCAGAACAATAGAAGAGCTGATTAATGACCTCAGCACCACCCAAGCCCAGCATGGGAAATTCCAGAGAATTTAGAAAAAAAAGGAAAACTCACTAGCTCCCGCCTCTTCCTGGGCAAAAGGGTATAAAAGATCAGTTCACCCCAACACATGTGCTCTTTGCCACATGTGCTCTTGCTGTGGTGTTGAGACATGGATTCGTCCTTCATTGGGTTCCTGTGCTGGCATGGAATCCCTGCCTTCTACTTCTACCCTCCTAAGAATCGTTAGGTAAAGTATTTCCCTGAAAACCCCCCTCCATTTCTATCATCCAATCTATCTTTTAAAACCTTTTTTATATCTCAGGAACTTGAATGTATGTGCCCTTGTGTCTTGCTGTGTGTGTGTATTTTTAAACAAATTTATATAAACATTTAAACTCAATTTGGACTCTTGCTTCTCTGTGGAATATCCATTGCTAGAATTCCTTCCCCGTAGATACAGTCTAAAAGATCTCCTCTCGGCCCCTCTCGCTGCCAACGTGAGTGTTCATTCCCCATTGATCTACTTTTAAAAACTATATGTGTGCTGTTACACTTTTTAGCAGCTGGTGGAGAATCCCTTTAATAAAATCCTTACCCCTGTTAAGGCCGTAACATTGGGTATTTTCATCCCCAACCATTTCCTCATCCTGTTGCCTGGTTTTGTAGCCATGAAGGCCAAGACCACTATGATAGTTTTTTTGCCAGCATACAAGACAACGAAACACTGAAAATGATGCCAAAAGACATTTGACAAAGAAGGCAAGTCATTTTCCCAGGCTTCCCAATGAATAACAGGGATGAAAAGTAGCAAAGCAAGACAGGGCTGAGAAGAACACAGATGAGGTTCCACTTGTTGGCTTTGACAATAGGAATATTCTAGTTCCTGAGAAAGGTATCTATAACCAGCCCTGTGATCACAACAAACAAATTGCAAGAGGGACCAGAATGAGCCCTGTAGATTCTTCATAGGTTAGGAAGGCTTGTATACATAGAATACATAAACAAAAGATATTTAAAACAATAGAATCTCAAATGTTTAATGAGGTAGGCTGGTGAACTCTCATAGCATGCAGCAGGAACTTTGTAATCAATTCTATTATTGATGAGCTCTACATTGCCAAAGAAATGATGTTCTAGTTTTGTGAGATTTCCTCTTCCTTTTGGAAAGAAAGGGTTCAAAAAATTAGCCCAGATACTAACATAAAAAATTATCCTTCAGCTTCCAGAGAACAATGTCTCTGTCAGACATAGTCGATTTTTCTATAGATAAGAGTCATATGAATTGCAGTATTTGTAGGTGGTTCAGTTTGTTTGCTACAACTGAGAAAGACCTATAATTTGTGATGTCAGAACTGTCTTTATGACATTAATCCAAAGCAGGTCCATGTTTTGCTGAGCAACTTCATTGACCATCTCATCCCACCCATGGATATAATAATTTATCTAATTGCTATGTTAACACATAACCCAGTCTACCAGAGAAACACTAATAGCATTGATTACCAACTGGTGATATGGGAAGAAGTTGTCTCGTACATGTGTTGATCCCGTGCTAGATAGGGTTGTATGGCTCAAAGCCAGCAGGTGTAGCAGTTTCAAATAACACTGGTGCCCTGAATCTCACAATAGTGGCATCTATCAGCATACCAGAGATGACATGTGTGTATGCAACACTCCACTGACTATGGTCGGCTCCATAGTTGTATCAAAACCCAATGAATTAGAATACCATTGGCCCCACATGGTTCTAAATATCAGCTTTCTAGAATAGGAATCCATAGGGTCAGCTTTTACATATATATATATATATATATATATTTAATAATTTGGCCTTTAGTAGAAACATACTATGTAGAAGTAAGCAGTTAACTTGCTAACAAGGAAGGGATCAGCTCTTAAGCATACAGAAATGCGGTAGTATAGTACAAACAGCAAGGTCACCATTAGTGATCATAAAGTGTATTTATTTCCTCATTTTTGTTTAACAAAGTGTCAATTGTATGGTGTAAGCTAAGCAGTTATACTCTTTTAATTAAAACCATGTGCAATGTGTACCCTCTTCACTTCTATAATAATTCTTCAGGCAGGGAAACCACTCACTAACCAAGGCCTGTCAGATTTTCCTATCTTTTTTCCTTCGGGGACTGAGTTGCCTTCAGAAATGGTAGCATTTGGTGAGAAGAAACACTTTACTCAGCCCTGTTATGCTTCCCAGAAGGTGAGGAAACCTGTTGACCTTTTAATCCTTTCCACGCCTCCACTCACTAGACATATTAAAATAAATATACTGAAGGAGAAGTAAGCTAAGAACAGTAACTCAGATTAATTTAACAGACAGAGAAGATGGTAAAGGAAAAATATTAACTTGGAGTTGGATAGAGGCAAGAGAAATGAATGAAGGCAAGTGGAATGTATATACATTAATGACACAAGGAAAGCTTGACACAGAGGTTTCAAGTTTTTTTTATTTTTCAGCACAGCATTTAAGATTACTCAGTTATGGATTCAGTTTAGATGTTGGTTTCATAGATGTTACTCAGGCCCTTCCACGCATGTACAAAATAATGCGTTTCAAACCACTTTCCTGACGCTGTTTGCAAGTGGCTTTTGCCATTCATACAGATTCAAAGAGCACTGAAAGCAGTTTGAAAGTGCATTATTCTACATGTCTTGAGAATCAAACCTCAGTTTCTACAGTTCCTTTATCTTAGATGGTACTTGCTTATGGGTGTCATGGCCTGGCTGCTGGTGAAGCCCAGGAAGCAAGCTGAGGTTAGCAACAGATCATGGTCTACAACGTAGTCTACAACTAAGCCACAGTTCATGCCCCACCATATTTATTTAATTATTTATTTAGTAAATTTATATACACCACCCTCCCCGAAGGAAGTGTCTTAAAATGTAAAACACTGCAGAATCAACTCTTTGTCCTTTTTAGTTTACTTCCATCTTAGTACACACCAGTTTTACTTTCACTTGCCATCTTAACTGCAAAAAGTGGAAACATACACAATAACTGCTGTTGCCAAATCACAAAAAAAGCCATATATATTGAAGGATCAGAAAAGTAACGGGAGTACATGAGCTTCTGTGAAACACAGTTAGAAGTGAACGTGATTTACAAAGAAGCTCATACCCTACCAGAAATTTATTAGTCTTTCAGGCGGTGGGCGGGCTACAAGGAAGGGGGCTGCACATTGCCAGGTATGTACCTGGGGCGCGAAATCACCCCTGCTCCAGCCTGCTCCCCACCCACCCCACCTTGCCAGGCCTGGCCTGCCTGTGGGCCCATTTTCAACCAGCAGAAGGTGTTTTCTGCGTCTGGAAAAGATGAGGGAGTGGGGGGTGAGGCAGGGCTGCAAGGAGCAGAAAACACCAGAGATAAGCCCTGGGCATACTCCTGCCCAGCTAATGGCTTCTGCTTTCCAGGTGCTACTAGACTTTTGCTCTTTTCCATTGCCACAGAACTAACATGGCCACCCATCATGTTTATCTATATTGATGGAGTTAAACATTAAACATTGTAGATGGCTGCGGGGCTTGGAAAGGAATTAGATTTTCAGAGGGGGAGCGAGGCAATAGCTAGGATTGGTAAACATCTGACTGCTATGAAAGATGTGACAGAGAATATTGGGATTGCAGGACCAGAATATAAACTAAAAAGCTAAGTCATCCAATCCAGTCCTCCCTTCTCAAATTATCTGAAGTCATATTCATTTAGTTCAGTGTATCCTTCAGTACAATAGTCCAGGTCAGCTGCTGAGAAAATAAAGAAACAAAAAGTCCTTGGTCTAAGGGCAAAAAGAGCACTTCCCTACCAAGTACACCAGTTCCTCCCTTCCCAAATCTGTTCAAGGCAGACTTCCATTTTATATGATGAGATCTTTTAGAACAGGAAAAATTATGGCAAAAGCAATATCGAGTACTGACTGACTAGTGTTCCAGCAAAAGTAGCAATTCTTCAGACTTGCCTAGTCTGATCTTCCCCGATTCCGCATGGCCAACTCACATGGTTCAGGGTGAATTTTTTTAAAGATCATGGGTTTTTTGTTTTTTTAAATCCAACATTCTACTATATGTTTTCTCTCAAACACGGTGGTAAGATCTGTGAAAGACCTTTTATTAGAACCAACCAAATTGTTATCAATAAACTGTTCTGGTTTATTCATCTAGGACCACAAAATCTGGCTAGCACTAACAATCCTGAATCTTTATTTAATGTTACAATGCAGCAAATTCAGAACGATATACTGCATAGATGTTCTGTCCTTGAAAATCTGTAGGTTATGCAGTCATTCAAGTTCATCGGACCAGCGCTGTCAAGACCCACTTCAGTTAAGTCAGAAGAAATCTGCAGTTTCACCCTTAAAGAAATCCACAAGACTGGTCTATGTTGTGTCTATGCTTTGGAAACAAAGGGTCAGGATGTTTTAGGAGTCGTGCTAAAAGAAATATTATTTCAGATTTTATTTGTATCCAGCTGATAGTGGGAGGAGGAACACAGATTAATTTCTGAACCTATATACTGTACTGATTTCTCTGGAACTTTCACAATCACATAAGTGTGCTTAGTTTTGCAACAACAAAAGTGAGGGGGGGGGCTGCACAAGGCAAAAGATAGAAAGCAAGAGAAACAAATGAACAGCAGATGAAAATGAATTCTGTAATAATTTTCAATAGCCCTATGTATTTCATGTACCGGATTTTGTCAGGGAGAACTCTTTCAGATTTTTTTTTTTGTGTCGGTCTGGACAGCATCCCCTAGACTTCCCTCTCCCCAAACCCCACTTTCTCCTGGCCAGCCCGACTCACTTTTACCATTAGGCAAGGCACAGGCAGATAATGGCAGATTGTCCCAGGTGGTTTGGGGGGGAGTGGGAGCTGCTCATACTGCGGGAATTGCTGCTGCTGGAAGGTTTTAGTCCACCCGAGGGATGGATGCCTGGATCTTGAAGAAGCCTCACTGGCCTCAGGCAGGCAGGAAATCTTTAAACCCACTGATGAGAGGGCTCCACCTTGCCTGAGAGGTGAAGCATAAGGAAAGACCCAGATGCTGAGGAGGAGGTGGCACCCATGCAGGGCCTGGGAGGGGCAACACTACCTGGGATCGGGGGCAGGGAGAGCACAGCAAGAATGAGCAGGTAGGGAAAGAGGTGGAAGGTATATTTCCCAGCCGAGAGGAATGCAGAATTGGGGATTTTTTTGATGGGACAGGAATACAAGAGGCTGAGGTGCCCAGATAGCCAGGAAGGAAGTTGGATGGCTGTCTCTAAGACAAGAGACAGCCAGGGAGGCAGGTCACTGCCAGCAGCTGGTCTGGCTCCATTCTGAGGCCAGAGGAGGAAGGCCAGCCCGACACCACGAGTAGAGATAAGGGGCACAGGAAGCAAAATGTGCAAAGAGTTCTATGTAATAAATGATAATAATAATAAGCCTTTATTGGCCAAAAATTTAACAATATTACAGTACAATGATAGCATAAACAATATGAACAGATGAATAAAGAAATTAAAAAAAAAACAGAAGCTTTTGTAATTTCAAACAGGAAATTTGCAACTGTCTCACAAAATGTCAAATCAGTACTATTCAACAAGTAAGGTATCTTGCTTGTAATAGTCTGGCAACTGAAAACAATTTGCTAAAACTTAGTCCTTATCAAAGAATTGAGTCCTGATTCTTTCATGCTGGGCATTTCAAATAAAAGAGTACTCAGCATTTCCACACTACCATTATTATTACAAAGGGCAAAATCTTGGTTCTATCAATGTTCCTGTATCTTCAATCAGAAGAGCCAAAAGAGTAATACATTAAACTAGGTGCCAGGGCTCTTCTTGTTTAGAAGGATCTGACAAAGAGCCGAAGATTATACATACTTCCTTGTACTGGACCAGGATCAACATGCAAATCAAAGAATATTTTCTTTTTAGCCACTAGCATTTGGAACTGTAAGTCCAACATTTTTTGTTCAACCATTTAAAAGGCTTAAGTAGAGAATAAAGCAGATTAATTCATCAACTGGAGTCAATGTTTTCCTGTTTCTTCTCCGTAAGGAGATACAATTTAGAGATGAAGCTATCGCTAGCATCAGTTGAGAGTTCCAGCATTGCAGTATACCATAACCAATATGGTAGATAGTATTGGTCAGCTCCTAAAACAAATATATCCCTGAGTATTATATTTTCATTTTTTATCAGTTTTACAGAATGTCTTATCCTTGTATATGTAAAGTGCAGAAGCTTAAGCCCGAAGTCCAGTGATTGACTGGAGACTACCAAGAAAGATTTTGCAGTGATCACTGTAAAACCACTTGCCTTGAGAAACCCTGTAAAATTAGCTGCAACTGGATGGCATTTCACATGCACGTATCCCTGGCATAATGAAACAGGAAGTTAATGATGCGAATCTGAAGAATTCCTCCAAGAAATTAAAATGAACAAGCAAAATATGCTTTGTCAATGCAAGTTGCTATCAAAATTCAGAAGAAAATGTTTAGGAGAAACTTTTTTTGATTTCTTTGTAGAAGGTATCAGCTGAGCTTTTATTATCGAAGGAGGAATATAAAGCTAATTTCTGTGGTCGCAGTGTAACTGTTACTGGTTGTTCTGAAAAGGTTTGAGAATAAATTAAGTGTTGGCTCCATCCTCAAAACATGTATTATGGTTTTAAATGGGTGGTGGTGGTGGTGGGGTTACATAAATTGTAAACAATTAATTCATTTGACTGCCTTGTGGAACGTGTGACCCTTCAGGACAGAGAGGTACTGTTACTTACATCTTATACCCCCCTGGTTGCCTTTAGATTCACTTTCTTCAAGTACTATTTTTGGGATGATAATTGTAAGCATGAATCTAATTCATAATGAATGCGGTTTTTTACCAATGTAAAGCATGAATGAAGGGTAATCTATAAGAGAGGAGGCTTGAGGCAAGTGAAATCTAGTACTGGAGAGGAAGAACCACTGGAAGAGACTGGAAGGGAGTCTGATGAAGACATGGAGGTGTGATGAGACAGATTCTGAGAAACGGTGGTCTAGACGAAGATGTATTTATGAAAGACGCACGGAAGCAGAAGCAAAAAATAATTCTAGTTCAATTTATCTAAAACGAAGTCAATGGCAACAACTACAACAATGGTCCAAATATATTGTCGAAGGCTTTCACGGCTGGAATCACTGGGGTGCTGTGTGGTTTCCGGGCTGAATGGCCGTGTTCTAGCAGCATTCTCTCCTGACGTTTCACCTGTATCTGTGGCTGGCATCTTCAGAGGATCTGATGGAGATCCCATCAGATCCTCTGATCCCATCAGATCCCACCAGATCCTCTAAAGATGCCAGCCACAGATGCAGGCGAAACGTCAGGAGAGAATGCTGCCAGAACCCTGCCATACAGCCCGGAAACCACACAGCACCCCAATGGTCAAAATGTATGCTGACCTGAAAAGGTTCATACAAAACAGAGAAGACTGGAGAGTTCTCAAGCAGTAAATGGAAACATGAAAGGTAGAGACAGCAACCAGGGTGCTTGTTTAATTAAGGATGCCGTTTATAATGCTCTTGCTTGTCGCTGCATTACATTGAATGTCTTTTCAATATGTGAAGAAGCCTCGGCTCCACAGTACCTGTTTTGCAAGCAAAAGGTTCTAGATCCATTCTCTAATGTCCAGCTAAATGCCCAGCTAAAATGATCAGGCAGGAGATAATGTGAACTATTTCTAACTGGCACCCCGGGCTGCCACTACCAGCTATTGGCAATGCAGACCTCAGTGGACGAAGGGTCTGATTTGGTAAGGCAGCGTCACATATTAATGTGTTCAGTATACTCTGCATGCTATATTTGCAAGACTTGGGGGAACTCAAAACGGCTGAACAGACCTACAGTAAACTGCCGAACATGTCATTGATCCCTGAATCTGGTTACTATAAGCAATGGCACAATATCTGCTTCACAAACTCTCTGTGAAGTCAGCATGTCTGCTTTTGTTTTGTTTGTTCTCCTCAGATGAGATGCTCTGACGGCATGAAGTATGAATGAGACTTCTATCACCTATTTCACTCTCCTTGGATTTCCCAACTGTTTGGAGGTGCAGATTTTCATGTTTGTTCTACTTTCTGTAGTCTACGCGGTCACTGTAACTGGTAATTGTCTCATTGTCATTATTACTTGGGCAGACGTGACCCTGCATACTCCCATGTACTTTTTTCTGAGAATCTTGTCATTTCTGGAGATCTGCTACATCTCTGTCACTCTCCCAAAGATGCTACAGATCTTGCTCTCCAAGGACAAGTCCATCTCGTTCAATGGGTGTGCTGCCCAAATGTATTTCCTCTTGTTTCTGGGGACAGTTGAGTGTTTTCTTTTCTTTTGGCCTCCATGTCTTATGACCGCTATGTTGCAATATATAGTGCTGGTGTCCAAACGTGTTTGTGTCTGTTTGGCTTTGGCTTCATGGACGGCGGGTATTCTGATTCCACTGGTGAACACGTCCTGGGCATTTAGTTTGTCCTATTGTGGCTCTAACAAGATCAACCATTTCTTCTGTGACTTCCCACCAGTTCTGAAGTTAGCCTGTGCAGACACATCCTTGAATGAGATGGTGATGCTAGTGAGCAGTTTAGTCATCACTCTGATACCTTTCATGATTATACTGGCATCCTATACCTGCATCTTGGGCACCATATTAAGGATGCCTTCAGCTAAAAATCGGCATAAGGTGTTCTCCACATGTTCTGCACATCTCTTTATGGTGACCCTTTTCTATGGCTCGGCCAGTTTTATGTACTTACATCCCAAATCCAGTTTCTCTTCGGAACGAGACAAATTCCTCTCTCTTTCTTACACAGTGATAACACCAATGCTAAACCCTATCGTCTATAGCCTGAGGAACTCTGAAGTGAAAAAGGCCCTGACAAGATTGTTTAAAAGGAAGACAATGTTCTAGATTGTTGTTTTAATACAGGGATCAAATGTGCGTGACACCAGAATACTGGTAAGACTATTATATGTAATGAAAATATGCTGCTTCCTGTAAAATCAGCTAAATGTACCTTCCTAAGTATAAGACTTCAGGTACTAGGTAGGTACTAGGTAGAATTAATAATAATTTATTAGAAATATTCCTTGAGTACCATTCTTCATTTATGAAGTGCTCCAAGTGTGGATATGTGTAAGACTGTGCTATGCAATAATATTTTGAGCATATATAAGTCAAGTCAAGTGTCTATTGTTTGAGCCATTGGCAATAACAATACAGAGATACATGCAGTTAAAACATTTAAGTTAAAACAATAACTTAGTTTTACATTAAAATATAAATTATTTGTATTCGCGATCAGATCCAAGTATGTGAATCTCACTCCTTTACATTTACCCGATCTCCCCGATTTATTTCGATTACACTACTTGTTGGACAACCCTGATCCTTCTCTCTGTATGATAGTGGCAGACCTTCTCCTGGAAATTACTAAATGCCAGTAGATTTCCTTCGTCCTAACATGTATATCCTGTATTGTATATGCTTTTTAATCTGTTTTTATTATTGTTGTACTGCTGTCTATGCCAATAAAGGCTTGCTAAGTACTTTGCTCGTAATTTCCTAGCCGCCAAGGCAAAGAGAGCCAACTTGTAAGAAACATAGGAATCAATATCAGATAGTAAGAAAATCAGTTTCTCATCATCGGACAAAAAAGCTGTCCTAGGTAGTATCGGCTCCAAAAACCTTTTCCTTATTTCTGAATATAAAGGACAGGAGAGTATATAATGAAAGAGATCCTTAGGCTCTTGTTTTCCACAGATACAAAAGCGCTGAGAAAATGGTATTCGTGTGTCTCTAAGCACTGCTAAAGGCATTGATTGAAATCTAATAGAAGTATAAGCTATTCTTAGGTTTCTTGTTAGTGTAGTGGTCAGATATGTAGCTCTAATATGATCTCGTTTAAATAGTTTATACCATGGAGCAGTTTTTGTCTGGACTACTAATTGTCTGTTTATTCTGGCATCTTCTCTGTACACCCAGTCTCGGAGTTCAGCATTGGATGTTAAAATTCCTATATTCACCAGGTATGCTCAAAAGGACATCTACAATTAAATTATTAGAAATCACTCCCATGGCTTTAGTGGCTTATTCTGTGATTACAAAAAAATCACAGATTAGGTAAATGTGTTTGTGCAAAATAATATCAAGTCATAGCTGACTTATGGCAACCCTGTAGGGTTTTCAAGGCAAGCTACAAACAGAGGTGGTTTGCTATTGCCTTCCTCTGCCTCTGGACTTTCCTGCCTGGTCCCCCACTCAAGAGCTAAGGAGGGCTGACTGTGCTCAGCTTCCAAGGTCTGATTGGATCAGGCCAGCCTGGTCCATTCACATCATGGTGACTGGATAAATGCAAGTTCTAAACTCACTTGAATTTACATTAAATTCCAATGTTAATTTATTTTGATTTCCAGCTTTGAACTTTTTTTTACAAAAATAATTCCTTAGAAAGTATAGGGAATGACCTTGAGAATGAAAGAAAATCTTACATTCATTCTTAGCAAATTAACTTGCAATTCAGTTGAATAATATGGGCATTTCAAGCGTTTGGGAGAAGAGATCAAATTATATAGGGTACAAGATCTGGCCCAGGTCTTCTTGTCTGTTTTGACATGTTATCATATCTACTGAATCCAGGGGTGTAACCAAAATGGGGGGCGCCCGGGGACATAGGGTACCCCCTGTCCCTAGGCAGGAACGCCACTGACCGAATGGGCTGGTGAGGTTCAGGGGCTGGGCCACAAGGCTTTCATTAAAGGACTCCTATCATTCTCAGTCCCTTCATGTGTATTCTGTCTTCTCTATTCATTGTTTTACAGCCCTGAAATGTTAAGAATGTTCACTGTTACTAAATATAAAGAGTGCTTTGTGATACTGAAACACAGTCTTGACAGTTGTGCAGTCTGGTTTGTAGCTAGTTGTAATAAGCATTCCTTCATATGGTGTATTATCATATGGACAGGCTAGATCAGAGTCACTGGAAAAGACAATAAGACTAGGAAAAGTTGAAGGCAGCAGTAAGAAAAGAGGAAGACCCAACTTGAGGTGGATCGAAGAAGGGAAGCTACAACCCTCAGTTTGCAAGACCTGAGCAAGGCTGTTAATGAGAAGACATTTTGGAAAGCATTAATCCATAGGATCATCATAAGTTGGAAGAGACCTGAGTTATTTTTATTTGCGACATTTGTAAATGATGCACAATAATAAAGTATTTCAAAGCATTCTCATCGTTTTTTAAATGTATTCTATAGTGTGCCCATTTGTCAGTGTCCAAAATATGATGTGAAACATGCACCTTTTCTATGTTGTGAACTCCTGACAGTCCAGTGCAGCACCCAATCTTTTTCTGCTGTGTACCATTGGAATCAGCGATAGAGAAAGAAATGCCAGTTGTTTCTACCTTTCTAAAACTTCCATGATAAGAAAATATGACAATATTACTTCCCTCCTCAATCAAGTCCTTTTAAAGTCAAAATACTTGAAACTTAAACAGTTGGGCAGCCCCATCCAAAGCCTGCAGCTGCCCCGCCCATAATCTCCAGAGGATTTTTAGATGTCATGGGGAGCCAAAGAAAAGGAAAAATTTCCCAACCACATGAAAACCCTCCATTGCCTTAAACAGAGTTATACCACCCTGGTGTAACTTTGAGGTCTCGGGCACTAAATTCTCAGCAGCAAAGCATGGTGGGAAGCCAACTAACATTGGCTCCATCCCCGAGAATGCCCCTGGAACATCCTGAGTCACACTGATATCTCCTGGATGCCAATGGAGCTCTGAAGGCCAGACTTCCTTCCAGTTTGCCCACCTTGCTGGTGCATATGTCAAATATGCCGGCGGGGTGAGGAAACATGCAAGCAAAAGTTCCCACCAGCTCCATGAACCCATTTGTTATCCTCCCCCTTTGGATTGTGCTGTAAGTACACAAATGCCAGGATCTAGTGGTGATGTCCCACCTGAAGTCTTCAGTCCAGTGTTTCAAAACCTTTTCTGGGATGTTGCTAAAATCGTTTTCTTTAGCTATTTCTATGACTATGTCACACATGTCTAGAATGTTTACACTGGCTTCGTATTAAGTTCAACACCATCACTACCACCCCCTTTTGGCCAGAACTGTTTCTCCTCCCTCATTGTTCCTTACATCACAGTGATCAAGGTGGAAGACCAGTGCAGATATGGAGGTCCTTCACTTCCTGAGTGAAAGAGGAAGCTGCCGTTTTCTTTGCTTTCCACTTGACAGCAGTTAAAATACACACACACACACACACACACACACACACACACACACACACACACAGATCTTAAAATAGAGCCACATTCTTATTCTTATGCTGTTGGTTTACAAGGGATGGATGTTTCTTGGTATCTGGTACCATTATATCCTGTAACATTGCATGGCCCCAGAAATCCAAATAAAACCATTTTAAGAAATACAGATTTTATGTAATAAACATTTTAAGTAATAAATATTTTTCAATAATCAACAAAGTCCAATCCAGTTCTCAGGAGCAGGGACCCCGCCATGTTATCCTCAGAAGGCTTCCAAGTAGAACAGAGAGGCAGCTAGAAGACCAAAAAAGCCCTGCCACTCTCCATAGGGCTGGATGGAGCTACACCTTCCATTTGGATGCCACACCTCTGAACCCTGAGCTGTGGTATTCATGACCCTAATGCCTTGGCCTGCCCACCCCCCACTGTGCTAGCATCCAATCAGACTCCTGGGTTGCTCTTACACATCCCAACTTCTGAGTTTTGCCACCATGGAGCTGGGGGTGGCCAGATACCACTGTGGTTGAGCCTTATGCCAGCAGGGGTGCTGCTTATGCCGGTGAAGGGGGAAAATGTGTCAATATGGCCATCTGCCACTCCCTAAGGACATTCCCCTTGCATCTGTATTGGGCTCTAACACTACTATCCTTAACAGAGTTATACTATTTAGGGCCCATCATATTAAATCAATTTGGAAGGGTACAATTCTGCTTAGGGTTGCATTGTATTGTGTATCAAAAAGTATGTTCGTGTTAATCTTGGACTGCATGACAACACTACTGGGGTATTTTGGACAGTATTGCTATTTCATTATCTGATAATACTTCTGTTACTTGTCAGAAGTGTCATTTCTCTTGGTTTTTAAATTGTTATTGTTGCCCTTCAATCCCACTATTCACCCCTTGGTTTATGCGGATCAATGCAGAGTTGTTTTGTATGAGCAGAATGAGAAGAAAGTGTGGCTCCAACATAATAAATAATGAGGGGGGGGACTCAAAAAGGACATGCCCCTTTACTGATAAATCTGCAAAGTCATGCTGTTGGGAAGAAATACAATACCATCTCCACACAGTTTTTTTTAAAAATCCAACATGGTGGTGCAGAAAGAAGTCCAGTATATCCATAGTTACAAAATTACTTCCTACTAACCTCATGGCTGGAATCTAGATATTATCCAGCTTCCATTTGGAATTCCAACAACATTTTCTCTACTGCTTTTCCCATCCCGTTCTGAATACAAAGACACATTGAGTCTCATGGGCCCCTCCCTGCTTTTTTTCTCTTAACAATCCTCTGAGATATGGCGAGGTGACTATTTCTAAACAATTTTCTCAAGGAAACCTTCACTTCTCTATTTCTAAGGCTATATATGATAGGATTAAACATAGGAATCAAAATGGTGTAGAACAAGGAAATCAACTTGCTCATAATCAATGTCTCTTTTGACCTGGGACTGACATAGACAATAGTTGCTGAACCATAGAAGAGGGATACCACAATAAGGTGCGAAGAGCAGGTAGCAAATGCTTTCTTCCGACCTTCAACTGAAGGCATCTTTAAAATTGCAGAGATTATTTTTACATAAGAAGCTAAGATAAGGAAAAAGGGAAGGATTAGGATAAGTGCAGAGGCCGCAACCATGTAAACTTCGCTAATAAAGGTATCTGCACAGGCCAGCTCCAGAATGGGTGGGATATCACAGAAGAAGTTGTCAATTTCACGAGAACCACAAAATGGCAAAGTAAAAAGGAGGTATATCTGTCCTGTATGGACAGGCATGTTGACAGTCATTGACCCTGTAACAAGTCCTAAACAGAGTTCCTTGCGCATAATGAGTTTATAATGCAAGGGGTTGCATATGGCCACGTATCGGTCATAAGCCATGGCAGCCAGAAGAAAACACTCCGTGCCTCCAAGGAAAAGTATGAAGTAGATCTGGGCAGCACAGCCAACAAATGAGATGCTCTTGTTTTGTGCCACAAAATTGACCAGTATTTTTGGAAGGGTGACTGAGGTGTAGAAGATCTCCAGAAAGGCCAGGCTCTTCAAAAAGAAATACATTGGGGTATCAAGAGTAAGATCAGTTGTTATAATGTAAATGATAAGTCCATTTCCTATTATGATGCTCACATAGATCAATAGGAACACCAAAAACAGCAACATCTTCAAAACTGGGAGTTCAGAATACCCAACAAAAGTGAAGTCAGACAATGCAGTGTCATTCTCTCTTGTCATTTTTGGTTGCATCTGTTGTAAAATAACAATAGGAGACAGACATTGGTAATAGATATTTAATTTCCACTATCTTGGTTTAGCAAAGCATTTATCAAGATAGTCCAAAGGTGAGCTATGCCCCTCTAAGCTCTTTGATTTCAAGGGGCATAAAAGGGTATAATTCTGTTTAGAATTGTATTGTTGGGGTTAGATCCAGTCAACATGTTTGCTCAATCTCACCCAACCTTTTTCTTTACTACAGCCTCCATCATAGATGGCTTTTGTCCATCAATGTCTCTTGGTCCCCAGCATAGATTTCTTGTAGTCCATACTTCCATTTTCACCTGCAAAAATGTTGTTTGGATAAAAAACCCTGGGTTTCTAGGCTCACTTTCAGTGTCCACGAATTCCCACATTCCCCCTTATCAAACTACTTGGGCTAACACTTATTGTATTTATTTATTTACAAAGTGTATATCCTGCCTTTCTGTCCTTACAAGGGCTGCCAAGGCAGTTAACTTTTGATAAGATACTTGATAAAATTACAATTATGATACATCATACAATAATTGTGTGATACATCATACAATAATGATACATCATTAAAACAACTCTGATATCTGTAATTATGTTACTACAACACTGTCTTTCAACATTTAAGGAAATACATGGAGATGTTTATGGAGCATGTAAAATGAGACTTGGGAAACCCTCATGTACCTCTATGGACGACAGGAATACAATCTGAACAACCTCCACCTTTCTATGGCTCATTCCGCACACGCAAAATAATGCACTTTCAAGCTGCTTTCAGGGCTCTTTGAAGCTGTGCGGAATGGCAAAAACAGTTGTGAAAGCAGCTTGAAAGTGCATTATTTTGCATGTGCGGAATGAGCCTTTGACTAAAAGGCCATATAAAAACACTAGAATTTAGCAAAAACCAGTATAGGGGTTTTTTTTGGGGGGGGGGGTCAGATTGTTTTTGCATACCAACAGGGACTGTAAGCATTTTGCCTTTAAACTATTGTACAATGAAATATTTAGTACATTATCTGAGACATGAGCAGATTTCATGAATAGTATGGAATAGCAGGAAAGGAAGAAGCTTGACTACTCCCAAGCAGGGAAAATCAAACAGGATGACTACTTATGAGAAAGAAAAGGGAATTAGAAAGCAGCTGTGGCTTGGACCATTTGATAAAAGGAAGAGGTCAGAAGAGAACCTGTGCTGGATGGCCCACACTAGCTTGATTTTATCAAATACTAAAAGCTAAGAACTACTAGAAATATTAGAAGTAGCCCTGATTCGTACTTAGGTTGGAGACTGCCAAGAAGTTCAGGGTTGCTACACAGAAACAGGAAATGACAAACCACCTCTGTTTGCAATTACCTTGAAGATTCTCCGAGGTCTCCATAAGTTGGTTGTAACTTGATAGTCCTGACCATTGAGAAGAGGTTGAGAAAGTGTCCACTTGCAGATGTTGCTTGAACTGAAATGGGCTTTAGGGATGAGACTAGGGGTGATCAACTCTGATTCATTGATCCAAGCACTTTTATTATGAGGTCAAGAGAGTGAGTTAATAGGAATCAATAACCCAGCAACTTTAGTTCCTTTACACTCATTTTTATATACGCCACTATGATTTGTACCAGTCAATAAAGACTAAGGAGGAAGGTTTATAATATGAAAGTTCTAAAAAATCAACAGCAATTCTGAAAACTTGTGAAAAAAATTTTTCAGAAAGTTCCCCTCATGCTGAATGAAGGTCAAGTTAATCTCATTTGCCTAGTAGTCAGGGGATTAGCCAAAGGAACTGAATGGAGGCAACAGGAGGGAACAGTGCCATGGTCCTAGTGGTCCTGCTTGTGGTCCTTCTTGGAGCATTTGATTGGCCACAAAAATGCTAACCTGGACAAGCCACTGATCTGGTCCAACAAAGCTATTAATGAGTAATAAGAACATAAGAACAAGCCAGCTGGATCAGACCAGAGTCCATCTAGTCCAGTTCTCTGCTACTCGCAGTGGCCCACCAGGTACCATTGGGAGCTCACATGCAGGATGTGAAAGCAATGGTCTTCTGCGGCTGTTGCTCCCGAGCACCTGGACTGTTAAGGCATTTGCAATCTCAGATCAAAGAGGATCAAGATTGGTAGCCATAAATCGACTTCTCCTCCATAAATCTGCCCAAGCCCCTTTTAAAGCTATCCAGGTTAGTGGCTATCACCACCTCCTGTGGCAGCATATTCCAAACACCAATCACACGTTGCGTGAAGAAGTGTTTTCTTTTATTAGTCCTAATTCTTCCCCCCAGCATTTTCAATGTATGCCCCCTGGTTCAAGTATTGTGAGAAAGAGAGAAAAATTTCTCTCTGTCAACATTTTCTACCCCATGCATAATTTTATAGACTTCAATCATATCCCCCCTCAGACGTCTCCTCTCCAAACTAAAGAGTCCCAAACGCTTCAGCCTCTCCTCATAAGGAAGGTACTTTAGTCCCTCAATCATCCTCGTTGCCACAACTGGGCTACTTACTATATAGTCAGTGGAAGTAAAGAAAATGTGTGTAAATGGAAAGAAAAAAACTGCAGTCCACAAGTACATAAGAAGATCCCTGTTGGATCAGATCAGTGGGAAAAAAAGTTCTTTCTATCTACTCTTTTGGACCCTGTGCTGAGATACTAATAAACAGTCAAGCAGAACAAAAACTGTATTGCTTTACCTGTGTCGGGAGTAAATGCGTGTGCAGAAAGTACGGTCAAGTCACAGCAAACTTATGTCAACCCCAGCAAGGGACTTACAGAGGTGGTCTATCACTGTCTTCCTCTGCAGAATCTTCCTTGACTGTCTCCCATCTAAGTATCAGCCCCTCTTAACTTTAAAGATCTGATGAGATCAGGCGCTATACCATGCCATCTTTCTTCTCTTGGGAGTAAACAGAAGTGGAAATTTCAACCTCTTAGTTTCCAAGCTCCTTGTTGTTTGTTCCAAACTCCTAGTTGTTCCAAGCTCCTTTGTTGTTGTTTTGCTCCAAATGAAAGGATGAAAACTTTTTTGCCCAATGACTTATTCTAATTCATTTACATATCTCCACAAGTTAAAGAGAACTGGCAAATTCTTCACTTCCAGTATAGTTCTTTTTTTTAAAAAAATGAATCCACTTATACTGGCACAAGAATATAGAAATACCCCTGGGCTGTATGTTCCTTGGGAAAATGCTGTCAAATGTAATGGTAATTCATTATAACATTTTCTGTAATGAAAAGCTAGTAATAGGACATTGTCACTTAAAAAAAACTTGTTCTGAAATGTCCTGTGTTTAATGGTCAGATCTGGATAGTGTGGAATGGGTAACTCAGAAGGAGAAGGCAATGCCATATTAATGGCATGTTACTAATGAGAAAGTGTGGTTTAGTGTTTGCCAGCTTAGCTCCTTCCTCTCTAAAGCTTCTATTTTCTGTGCCACCTTCATACATTTATTTGTTTAGTTCATTTTTTTAAGTGTAGATGACTGAGGACAATGGCAAATTAATCATTGAAATAGTCTACCTAGTAAATGACATCACCCCACAGGTTGGTGGGAGTTAATAGCAGTAGAAGTAGTGGTAGTAGTAGTTTGGATTTATACTCCGCCTTTCTCTCCTGTAAGGAGATTCAAGGTGGCTTACAAATTCCTTTTCCCTTCCTCTTCTCACAACAGATACCTTCTGAGGTAGGTGGTGGTGGGGCTAAGAGAGTATCAAAGTACAATGACTAGGCCAAGGTCACCCAGCAGGAATGTAGAAGTGGGGAAACAAATCTTGTTCACCAGATAAGAGTTCACTGCTCATGTGGAGGAGTGGGGAATCAAACCCAGCTCTCCGGATTAGAGTCCGTCTGTTCTTAACCACTACACCACATTGACTGTACTTTTACCTTTTACTCAATGCAACAACCTTTATTAGGCATATAAAAATAGGATCCAGAGCACTACAGACATTTCTGAAGTACAAATCAAAAGTACGTTCAAAACACAGACAGATAAACTGTATTGGACATTACTTAGAAAATTCTGTCACTTGTAAAAGAAATATTCTCTGGTTTCTCTTCAGATCGTATAAATCTTTCGCCTTTTACCTTTTACTCCATGGTGTTCAGGACATTGTAAATTCTAAGTCAAACATTTTGGTTTAAATAAATCCGCAAAAGATGATGTGAGAATCATCGCTGGCTTGAGCATCATAATGACAGTGGTGGTCAGTGTCAGACTAGATAAATGAATCAGTGTACATTTCGTTCAGCTGACGTAGGTTACGGACATCAGTTTGACAACTTTTCACTTGGTTGTGTTTTATTATGTTATTGATTTTTATAAAGACACCGTTAGTCACTTTTTAACTGTCAGGCCACATTCCAAACAGGATATATTAAATCATAGCAACTTCAAATGCATAAAAAAACTGAACACCATAATAAGCCCATGATGAAATATCACAGTTTGCTAAAGGAAATCAACTTTATTTAAAAGCCTGTCCCATACCCAGGTCTCAAGAAACAGAAACAAAAACAAAAAAACCAGATATATTTTCATCTGATGGCACAATGCCATAAGCTCCAGGGAAAGTATTCACTGACCAGGCCTCTTAAGGAGAAGACATTCTGACCATTGAAGAGGATTGAGGCAGAAATGGGATGATGAGGTGTTAGCATGTCCTTTCTGCTTCAAATTGCAAATGGGATTCATTTTTTTTTTAAAAAAAAAGTTCTCTTGCACGAAAACAATGGTCTACATGTAGAAAAAATGGCACAAAATAGAAAAGACTGGACTGTGGAATCTGTCTCTATTTTTTCAAAGGAGACAGAACTGGAAAATGGCGTCCTTCACTTGCAGCTGTAGGTGATTTTTATTACCTCACATATCTTCTGCCTCCTTCTGCAGCATGTGCAGATGAGGCCTAAATACTGATCCATCTAGAAGCTGTTCCTTTATCAAGGCACAATGTTAAATAATGCACAAAATAATGGTTTTGACAAAGGCAGCGTGTAAAAATGATCATTCTCATATTCGTTCAGGTCTATATTCTAATGTGGAAGTATACAATTTTCTCAGCCATTGTACCGCAGCTGACAAAACTAACATCTTTATGTGGAACATAGCAGGAACTTGTTCATTTTTTCCCATTTATTTGTTTGTCTTTGATTTCATTTTAATCATTTTAGTGTCTATTTATTAATCACACATGAAATGCAGATCATCCCTGCAATATGGCAGTGTCACTAGATTCTTATATGCCTCGGAGCTGGTTCACACATGCATGTTCACCATTTATTGACAGGAACTTTAGATAATAACTTGTCATTACAAAGCAAGTGGTCCATCATTGCTATAACCCCACAGAGAGAATGCTCCACTTGCCATATGTCACATCATATGCAGTGTTTTTTTAACTTCAATTTACTGCTAATCACCAAGAGATATACATTCAATTGCATATCAACCCCTTACCATTTTATGTACACAGCTAGACTGAGGCCGTTTCCCCACTTTGGTCGTTTCCCCTTTGCTGCACGCTACTTTCAGCGCACATCATTTCTGGCGTGTGCCCGGGCTTCCCCACGGCGCCGTTTTGAAGAGCGCCAGGAATGACGCATGCGGAGGGGGCACAAGAGCGGCAGCTTCGGGGTGGCTGCGTTGTTGCCGCCCCTGTAGTGGGGAGTGCCACGGGACCCCACGCTACTTGAGGAGAGTAGCGCGCAGCATAAGGTGAGTGGGGAAAGGCCCTGAGTTATCTCTTTACCCAGGCCGTTTCTGCACGGCCACCTCGCGCCCCCACGCCGGCGAGAGTTTCGCCGGCGAGTGGAGCCTGCTCGCGACGTGCCGCGATATGCGAGCAGGCAACAGGGAGGCCGGCAGAAGGCAGGCGGCTCCGCACGGAGCCGCCTCTGCACCCTCCCCCGCCCCACTTACCATGTCTCGCTCGTCGCCAGCGGGGCGTAGCAGTCTTCGCCCACGCTGCCCTCGGACCCCTGGAGGTCGGAGGCCATGCAAGTGGGGCTGCGATGCCCTGCCAGGCTAATGCAGGGAAGACACAGTAAGTGGGGCGGGGGATGGAGTGCCACTTTTCTCGGCGCTGTTCGCACCAAGGCTTCATTGGTAGGAAGACGCATTCTCCCCAACAACAACCTTCTTTAAAGCGTTGCTGTTTAGGGCGGCCGACGCCGCTCTGGGGGGGAGGGGAAGTGATTCTCAGGTCGCCGCTGCCGCGCTGCAGCAGCGGCGCTTCGTGCTTAACGCAGGCCTGGGGGCGCCTTTTTTGGCGCCCCCAGGCCGTCGTAAAAAGGCCGTGCAGATACGGCCCCAGTGTCTTTTACATATTCTCACTGCTACTGTGATTCTGTTCTGAAATTTTCACATAACACTACTAACATTAGCTTGGATCCAAAATTACACTTTCAGAGGCCGAAGAAAGTAATTTTTACTGATTCCACATTTCTGTTGAAAACGTCCACTTATTCCCCACACTGTTCTTGAGAATTCTACCAGAAGAACATTTCAGGAAGCTGCACTCCAAAAGTTGAAATCTCCAAAAATCACATGCATTTCCTTTTCTGCTAGCCAAACATCTTTATTTGGTTGGAAACTAAATTTTGGGTCTAACCCACTGATCTCATGCTTTTTCCATATTCTCCTTCCCTGCCCTCATGGGGTTCAGGCACAATTACGTTACAGCAGAAATATCCCTGCACATACTTCATTTCATTGTCTTAGGTCTTGAAAAGAAGTCATTTTGAAAACACTCTTCTCTTCAATGCCCCATTGATCTCCTTACTTCTCAAACTGTAGATGATAGGATTAAGGGCCGGGGTGATAATGGAGTAGAGCAGTGCAATAAATTTGTCATTTTCAAGAACATAGCTGGACCTGGGTCTCAAGTACATAGTACTGGCAGATCCGTAGAACAGAATTATGACAATGAGGTGTGAGGAGCAGGTGGAAAAGGCCTTCTGCCTACCCTTTGCCGTTGCAATTTTCAGGATGGTGGCACTTATATGGATATAGGATCCTAGTATTAACAAAGCGGGTATCAAAGTAATTAGCAGTCCAGCCAAGAAGACAGTGATTTCATTAATAGATGTATCTCCACATGCCAGACTCAAGAGTGGAGGGATATCACAAAAGAAATAGTTGATCTGGTTGTCCTCACAAAAAGGAAGGGCAAATATCAGGCTGGTTTGTCCCAGTGAAAGTACCATCCCGCTAGTCCATGACCCTGCCACCAGCCAGGCACACAGGTCCTTCCTCATGATGGATGCATAATGCAGTGGGTTGCAGATGGCCATGAAACGGTCATATGCCATGGCGGCAAGGAGGAAGCACTCTGTGGTTCCCAGAGAGAGAAGAAAATACAGTTGGGCAGCACAGCGCGAGAAGGAGATGGCTTTGTCTTTTGAGAAGATGTTCACTAGCATCTGAGGGGCTGTGACGGAGGTGTAGCAGAGGTCCACCAGTGATAAGTTAGCAATGAACCAGCACATAGGGGTATGAAGGGCAGGTTCCAGCCAGACGATTGTACTGATTAAAGCATTCCCCAGCAGTGACATAGCATACAATGTCAAGAACAACACAAAAAACACACCTTGTATCTCCGGGCTGCCAGAATATCCCAGAATGATAAACCCATTACTTTTGTTTTGGCTTTCCATGGGCCTGAGGCTGGTCACCTGAATAGATTAAAATATTGATGAATGTCATATAAACAATGGGTTGCTATAGCCCAGAATCATCAACACAATTTAACTTAACATAAAACATTTCTGGCCACTGAGTCCGCCCTTCTTTGTTGCTCCTTACAGCTTTGTCATCTGCTGATTGAATATCGGCCTGTCCCCTCCCAGGAGGTTAATGCCGGACAACATCTATTTATTTTAATTGTGGAAGATCACTGCTGCTAGTGTTTTAATGTTTAATTTATTTATTGGTTTAATTGAAACTATTTGCTCTATTCAAATGTTGATTGTTTTGTAAACCGCCCTGAGCCCTTCGGGCTCAGTAATGGGTTTAATAATAATAATAATAATAATAATAATAATAATAATAATAATAATAATAATAATAATAATAATAATAATAATAATAATAATAATAATGACCATCAATCGAGCACTGCATCCAAGAAGTGATGTAGACAGACTCTACCTAGCAAGGTCAGAAGGAGGAAGAGGACTGCTCCAGGTCAAGCAATCAGTAGAGGAAGAGAAAAGAGGCCTGAAAGAATACATCCAAGAAAGTCAAGAGCCAGCATTGAAAGAAGTCCACAAGGCTGAGATGCTGAAAGCCAAAGAATCAAAAGAAGAGTATAGAGTCCAACAGTTTAAAACACGAAAGGAGCAGTGGCTAAACAAGCCACTCCATGGGCAGTACTTTAAGAACATTGAAGGGAAGGTTGACAGCAAGAAAACATGGGAATTTGGCTCAGAAGGGGAACTCTTACAAAGAAGGAAACTGAGAGGCCTGATTTTTGCTGCCACCTAGGAGCAAGCTGATTACAGGACAAAATCTGCAATAAAGACACAATGGTAATCCAAAAAAGTCCTACAATGACCCAAAGTGCCAGTCTCTGCAAAGAGTGTGATGAAACCGCGGAGCACATCATCTGCTGCTGTAAGAAAATAGCCCAACCTGACTATCTCGAACGTCACACTGTAATAGGGCTAGCAGCAATGGTGCACTGGAACCTTTGCAAAAAATGTAATGGCCTGCCCTGTAGCAAGACCTGGTATTAGGCTGAAGCCAGAGAAGTCTACACTAGAAAATGAAAGAAGCAAAAAATACTCTGGGACTTTAGGAATGCACAGACAGACACCTGGCACACAACACCCCAGACTATAACAGTGATAGAGAGAAGAAACATGTTTGGATCATCTGATGTTACTGCATGCCAGTTGACAGCAGGGTAGAAGGACAAAAGAGCTGGAAAAGATCACAAAATACAAGGACCACCACAGGAGGAGGAGGAGTGAAGTTGAACGATTGTGGCAAGTAAAAGAACAACAGTAATCCCACTAGTAGTCGTTGATTGCTCTAGGAGGAGGAATCCCAAGAAATCTTGAAAAACTTATCTGGAAAGCCTAAACTTTGGATACAGAACATCAGTCCACATGCTGCAGAAAGCAGCACTTCTAGGAACTGCACATATTCTACGCAAATACCTCTAATATCCTAGGTCCTTGGGAAGGACTCGATATTCAGAGATGAATTCCAGACACTTGTGCTGTGTTGTTATGTGAATAATAATAATAATAATAATAATAATAATAATAATAATAATAATAATAATAATAATAATAATAATAATAATAATAATAATAATAATAATATGGTTCTAGAAATTCTTTATACAATGACCATCATATGGGAGATTGGGGGTGGAAAGTCCTGTCGAGTTAGGGCTGACTTATGGTGACCCTGCAGGGTTTTCAAGACAAGAGACAGAGGAATTTGCCATTGTCTGCCTTTGTGGAGCGACCCTGGACTTTCTTAGTGGTCTTCCTTCCAAGTACTTACCAGAACCTGCCTTCCTTAGCTTCTGAGATCTGACAAGATTGGGCTAGCTTGGGTCTTCCTGGTCAGGACGTACAGAGTGTTATGACTTTAAAACGATTTTACTCATTTTATTTTAAAAGTCTGCCGTGTTTTTAGTTCTGCTTGGCCCAGACAATCTTTTGTTTCTTCCACGTCGTATAATTGATTCGTAATTTTTGAACAACCATAAAGAAAGCAATTATAATAACAATAGAAGTCATGCTAGAGTTATGTCGGGAAAGGATAGGTGAGATGGGAGGGAAGACCTAGGGAAGAGAGTGGGAATTAGGAGTGGAGAAAGGGCAAAGTAGTCTGTTATGTGGAAAGGTAAACAAAAGGAAGGGGGGAGAAAAGGGGAGACAGACAGCAAAGCAGTAAAGGAAAGACATGTTTTGTGTTAAGTTAAATTGTGTCGATGATTCTGGGCTGTAGCAGTCCACTGTTTATTTACAATAAGAGGAGAATACAGAAAACAGAAATGAGATATGACAATTGCTTGAAACAAGTCAAAGCATCAGTTTCAACCCTTCCATACACCATAATCTGATTCGGTGCTGAACCTCCATGTATACGATTAGTGTCTTATCTGCATATGTGTTGTGTGGGTTCAAAATCCTGTCAAGTTGCATCTGAATTATGGCAATGCCAGAAAGTGGCTTTCAAGGCAAGTGAAAAGCAGAGATGGTTTGCCAGTACCTTCCTCTCCAGCCTCCTTTGGTAGTCTCCCTTACAAATATCAACACTGCTTAGCTTCCAAGTTTTGATGAGCTCAGGCTGCACCCTGCTACATTTCCTTCTAACAGACTCCAGAAGAAGAGGAAGAGCTAGAGGAAGAGTTTGGATTTATACCCCACCTTTCTCTCCTGTAAGGAGACTCAAGGTGACTTACAAGCTCCTTTCCCGTCCTCTCCCCATAACAGACACTTTGTGAGGTAGGTGGGGTTGAGAGAGTTCCGAACAACTGTGACTAGCCCAGGGTCACCCTACAGGAATGTAGGAGTGCAGAAACACATCTTACCAGATAAGCCTGTGCCACTCAGGTGGAAGAGTAGGGAGCCAAATCCGGTTCTCCAGATGATAACACACCTGCTCTTAACCACTACACCATGCTGGCTAGATGGCATTAAAGCAATGTCCATCAGGTAGTGAAAAATGAGGCAATTGCCTTTGACCACAGCAATATTTGATCAGCTGTACCACTTACCAGTTGGTTTGTAGCTCCAATTCAAGATGCTGATTTGAATTTTAGAGTCCAGTACCTGTATAATTGAAGGGCTATTTCTTCATATTTGGATCCAATCTCTTCCTCATAGTACCACACTCACGTACCTTTTGTACATGCAGGTCCAAAGATCCTCAGCATAGCCTTTTGGGTGATCCAAGAGTACAAGGTCATTGTCTCCTAGACTATACCCAGGCTGTGATTGTCCTGGGGTCTTGGGTAAATGCAATAATAACACCAATATTCAAAAAGGGTGACCATATGTCACCAGCTAATTACAGACCCATCAGCCTTTTATCTGTCTCAGGTAAACTTTATGCCAAACATTTGTTAAATAGGCTATGTACCTGGATCAATGATGGAAAAATTCTTTACCCCGAGCAAATAGGATTTTAAAAAGGTTGCTCTACACTTGATCATTGTCTGATCCTTAACCTCCTGTTATTAAAATACAAAACAAGGGGGCAATATAAGATCTTTGCTGCCTTTCTGGACCTGAAAAGTGCCTTTGATTCAGTTGTAAGAGACTTGCTGTGGCTTAAGTTAACAGAGATGGGGATCGACGTTAGATTATTACTACTTATTCAATCTCTCTATTCAAACACAACCTGCCAGATAAAATGTACAAACTCTGGAGACCTAACTCTTAAGATTCTCGTCGTGACAGGTGTTAAGCAAGGCTGTGTATTGGCCCCAGTCTTGTTTAACTTATTCAATAATGATTTGGTACAAGTGTTGTCAGGCGTTAATGCACACAGCCCAGTTCTTTCAAACAAGCCCGTATTACTCCTACTTTATGCTGATGACATGATACTGATCTCTAGATCTCAAGTGGGCCTTAAAAGGCTCCTTAGAAAAAAAAGACTATACCCAGGCTGTGATTGTCTCTTGTAATTTACATAAATCACCACATTCAGTCTTTCCACCCCTCATTGTATCACCAGTGTCATTTCCCCTTTTTACGCTACTTATGTGAAAGAGGAAAAAAATGGATGGAAGTCAAATGATCATTAAAAGTAAATATGCCATCCAAAGCCTTCCTTGGGTATATTCAACTGAATTCAAGAGTGATTCGATTCAGAACTTCTACTATGGAGACAGACCTGAATTTTATCTCTTCCAATGGTAGCAGAGTGTCATGGTATTATACTTACAAATCATGGGGCCGATTGCGCAATGAGACAGTGAACGTTCTCAGTTCAAGCTATGCAGAAAGGCAAGATTTCAATGTTATCGTTTTGTCTTGGCCTTAACAACTCACACTTGTATTCAAGCCTCCAAGAGAACTTGATAGAATAAGCTGCATTTTTAATGCCTGTTCAGATTCTTGTCCCTGGTGCATTTCAAGATCTGCCGCTGGAGGATTATTTATTTATTCCTCAACATAATTTGATGTTTAAGCACTTAATGATACATGGGGGTTGGATGACAACACACACAAATCTAAAGCAACAAACACACACACATACACACACACACACACACATGATTCTATCACTGGGAATTCCTAACTATGGATAGTTGAAAGGCGTATATGCACTATTTGTCAGATTAAGAAAAATGAAATTGCTAATAAATGACATTGGTGTGAATCCAGCAGTGTGTACATAGAAATGTAACTAGATTGAGGACCAGTTCTGCTTGTATAGGTGCTTGTATGGCCTCATAGAGCTTTCCTTCCTATATTTGATGTTGGACAGGAATTGAATGGATAATGTCCCATGCAAGTGAGACAATGGTTTGTGATATACCATGAATGCTCATACCAGGTATTCTTCATTCCTCTGCTTGTGCAAAGACCCTAGCATATGTAGAAAGTTTCTGGAAAATTTGGACTGTGTTTTCCATAACTGTTTTGTGGACCGTGTTTTCCATAACAAGCCCCATCAATATACAGTTGGAACCTCCGGATTAGACAATCACTTTGCTCCTTATTGCACTGCAAACCAGCAGATTTATATCTTTTAAGATTTGAGACGCTTCCCAAAATGGGTTACTACAGAAGACTTGCCCTTACTTTCACGCAAACTATGACTCCTAACAGACTTTTTAAAATTAAGGACTATCTGCAAGAAAAATATGATATACATGTGGTGAGAATGTTTAAAAATACAACTGTCAACAATCTTATTGGAACTGGAGCCCAGAATGGCTGTGAAATGGAATTATTTCCAACCCAAGATTTATTTAGTGATTGGAGACAAGTGGTAGCACAATTGTATCTGAATTCTCAGTTCCTCACCTCTAAAAAGAAACAGAAGAACATATGTAGCGCAATGATCTACCCACTAATACAGGAGAAAAGCAAACACCCAACATAAAGAAGAAAATCCAAGCAAGACTCCTCGAATTATGGGAGCTGCGACTTTGGACCAAAGTGCATAGAGGCCCACTGCTGCTTCAACTTCCAATATACCTTACGAATGGGCTGATCGATCCGAAACTAGGTTGAAAGCCTACATCCACAAGTGGTCAGAAAGCAAAACCAGAGGCAGTATTAGTGGGCACAAGAACTAGTAGAAATCAATGGGCCAAATCCATCACAATCCAAGCAGAATTGGCAAATATCAACTCCTGGCTTTAAAACAAGGACTTACAGGATTTTTTTGGTTCTTTAACTGAATTAGCTAATGGGCAAGAAGCACCTGAGGCAGTTGTAGAATTACCTCAGGTAGGAGATGTAGCAATAACACCATGCCCTAATAAAATAAGTCATTTATTACAACCTTCTTTGACCAATATGGATGAGGATTTGGTGTACACCAACAAGAAGATTCTAGTAATATGTATTAGCCAACGTTACGCATCTATCTGCCAAACAGAGTGCTCTTGCTGCTAAGAGCCGACTCTACTGACTCCTAGACTGCTAGTTCCCACAATACTATCATTGCTACATTGACTGAAATGGATAGCTGCTGACACAAAGCTGAAACAGTAGGAACAGAGCCTGTGAATGTAGGAGGCCAAGAGGAACTCCCTGAGGCAACCAAGCGGCTGGAAGTCCTCACCTTGACAGTGTCCAGAATACTTGAGGTCCCTCCTCCAAGAGTCCTGCTGGTGGCATTCCTCCAGCTGTGCATGCAGCCTCTCATAAGAGAACACATCCTTCAATGGCTGCATACAGCATTCTCTACCACCAACGAATTTCATCCCTGGATTCCCCTATTTCCACCTGACGCCATGTAAAAACAATTTTGATCTTTTGGTTCTGTCTTGGAATATCTCGGGGTGGGAGGAATAAATGCGGGAACCCAAACTTTCTCAAATATCTGAGAAAAACAGATCTAATTCTCTTACAGGGAAACTTGGCTATATCATCCCATAGATTTTGAGGGCTACAGGGCCTTCTGCTCCCTAGCAATTAAATGCAATGGGCCCGACCCGTCCTTCTGAGTGAGGTCCTCTGCATTTTAATTTCTGTCTCTCTGCCAGCAAAAATTCTATCAACCCCCTCCCACTTAATTCAAGCATTGCTGATTAATTGGGGCAAATCATCACTGATATTCATTAATCATTATATATCCATACAAGTGCGAATAATAACGTTAAGTGATGACCACGTGGCAAGAATTATCCTCGTTTGTTGAGAATCTAGAACTAAAATATCCTTCAACTGAAATTACTATGTTAGGATTTCAATCCTGCGAGAGTGGGTAATAATCTAACCTCATATTTGGGCATTAGAAGGTTATGATGATAGCGATTATGTCTATTCACTCTTACTTCCATCAGAGCATCATTCTGAGGATACCCAGACCAATTACACTGCTAGGAGTCTGATCAGATTCACTATCAAACATAACATGTTATGGCTCAAATGGTCACAAATGCTATATGACTGTTCTAATAATTTCACATTTGTTGAATGCAGCTGGGGAACAGTGTTATAGATTATTGTTTTATGTCACCAAACTTAAGAACTTCAGTCCAGTCTTTTAAGATAGGGAGACCTTCTACTAGGAGATCTGCCTCTCTCTTAACCTTGTTCTCCATCAGGAAGAGGGGATTTACGTTCCTATGGATACATCTAAAGAGTATTTACCTAAACTTTTCTGGACATCCCATTTGGCCCATACCGCCAATGAGCTAATTAATTCTCTCAGCATCTAGGTAATCTCTTAAGTGCTTTTTTTATAAGGCAGGTTAGCCTTGTGTGGCAATTGGCAATTTTGAAGCATTCATCAGAGTATATCACAGACTGTATCTTGTAAAGTCCGTTAAGCAGAAACCTCCATATATACAGCACTAGAGTTGCCCCCTGGTTTGACAAAGAGTGCCATGAATTAAACGACTAATTCGTGCATTACTCTTACCAGCAATTCAAGAGATTTAGAAATTTTAATATTAAACGTCTAGTTCAATATAAAACTACTCTTCATTCTTTACTGAAAGTGAAACAGGTTCAGTATGCGCTTAGAATCAGTGGGATAAACTATATCAAAACACCATCTCCAATAGAGCTCAAGACGGATTTTTTTACTTGGGCCTTGACAAACAGACTTGACTCCAATAAAATGAGGGCGTTTTCTTCCCACATTCTCCCTGAGGTTTGGATAGATCATTTTGCTTGGCTGTTCCAAAAGGAAGAGACCAGTAGCATTTATGTCCATCACCATCATTAGATGATTCCAAATGGCCTCCTGTTTACAGCTCAGGAAATCATGGATCTAATAACTGGTGAAACCCCGTAAAGCCTCTGGCCCAGACATAATTTCCCCAGACAGACTGAAGTCGCATATGAAGTGGTGGGCACCTTTTTTGGCCCAATCTATTCACTTAAATCAATGACTCAGGCCTCCTTCCTAAATATGGCTATCTGCAGTCATTATTGCCTATTTATATATAAGGTGACCCGCCGGATCCTGCCAACTTCCGCCCAATGACGAACGACATCAGTCATTACAGGGAAAATATATGCTAAGACACTTCTACCCAAACTACAGGCCCACCAGATGATTCATCAGAACATCATTGGCCCAGAGCAAATAGGCTTCACGAGGGGGAAATCCACGTTAGACCATGCTATGCTTCTTACGCATTTGGTTAATAAATACTCCACAAGTCCAAGAAGCAAAATTTATGCTGCCTTCATTGATTTGAAAGCAGCTTTTGACACAGTCTCTAGAAAACGTCTTTGGAATAAATTGGCTATACAAAGGAATAGACAATAAACTTCTTTTTCTAGTCAGGCAACTTTATACCAACACAAACTGCAGAGTTAAGTGCTCACGTGAAGGTCTCATGACTGGATTCTAACCACCTTTAAAAGGTGTGAGAGACGAGCTGTGTATTCGCGCCAACCCTTTTCAATTTATTTTTTAGGTGACCTTCCATTAGCCTTATTGGAAATTAATAGCCATGCCCCTAAATTGGGCTCCAGGAATATTCCAATACTTCTATATGCTGATTATAACATGCTTCTATCTAGCTCAAAAGTTGGACTTAGTCGACTGCTGAATAGATGTGGGCAGTACTGCACCAGATCGCGGACTAGTCATCAATTATCAAAAGGCTTAAAGATTTTGATCTTTGCGTAATGCAAAAAACATAACTGGGCGATTAATGAAGTGCCAGTGGGTAGCAGGTTAACTAATGCACAAATATCTTGGGTACGACTTTCTTATAACCTCTCCTGGATTTACCCCACAAAAAAGCTGCTATTACGCCGGTGCTGCCATCAGTTGATGCCATTGCTGGCTTCTGCTATGGAAAGGGCCACTCCCTTGTCCCAGCAGCACTAAAAATCTTTAACTCTAAGATAGAAGCGCAGGTGCTTTATGGAGTACCTATCACAAAACCCAGCAGTTGGCGACTCCTTGAATACTGTCCAATCCAAATTTTCCATTAAAATTATGGGCCTGCCAAATTATTGTACCATTATGCGTCCCTCTGTTTAAGAACTGGGCCAAAATTCATTAGTTTATAGGGCTTGGTTGAGAGCTTTTAAATTTGAAAGTAGCCTGCATTTCTCGCATGATGAAGGAGCTTTTCGCTGGATTCACCTACTTTTGTCTGATACTCAGGCTAATCCATGGTTCTCTCTGATCGAAAGAAAGATTGAATCACTTGGTATATCTCATTTCGCTTTTCCAGCTATCTAGTTCAGAATCCTACAACTTGTTAAAACAAAAATTGTTGGAAAGCGGTGGATTAGTATTTCAGGGCTGCTATGAAAACTTGTTCCACCTTACACCTTTCAATGCACCTATATCAAAACAGGATGGCTCCCTATTTGTATTTTTTGACTAATCCGAAGTACCGGAAGAGCCCTCACACTTGCAAAACTTCAATGTTTTCCCCTCCGCTTTATTGCGTGGTAAGATTTTAACAACTTGGAAATGAAAGCGAAGAAGGGTATGCTCTTACATTGGTGAGCAACAAAGTGCGAGCATTGGCACATCGGCTTTGCTTTGCTGCTGTCCTGCTTTAATATCAGATCAAAATATTCCAACATTCTTTCCAGGAGATACCTAAAGGTAAGGAAATGGAAGAATCAAGTAGACTTCCTTTTCTTCTGGACAATTCTGACAATGAAACTTGTGAATTGGTTGCACAATTTTTACTGGAGGTGATGCACAATCAATAATTTATATTTTATCTTAAACCTTTGTATTTGTATACCTTTTATCTTAAACCTTTGTATTTGTATACCTTTTATATAAGGTTTATTGTTGATATTATTCTTCTTTGGCCTGCAATGAAAGGCTGTGTATTAGCCATTATTATAGTTGGAACCATAGTGTTGAAATTGCCCAGATTCTGTCCAGTGAAAGAACTTCAGTTACTTTTCAACAAATGGAATTTGACTTCATTTGGGAAATGAGGGGCCCACAAGGACTTATGGGGGACACCTCATTCCTCACTATTATTTTTTTCCTTTCCCTACTTTGAAAGTCCCAATAGCCTTTCACCTTTTCCCACTGATTTTCCCTTCCCACACAACAGCCAATCTACCATTGTCTGCCCTCTCCAATCTTCTTCACTTCTCATGGTACCCTCTGTCCAAGAAAACTGTGACCCAACTGTACAGCTCCAGCCTCTGAGCATACCTGCAAGGACTAGCACAAAACACCTCATTTCCCATGTATTACACTCCCCACACTATTTCTTATTTCTCTTTTCCTAGCAGCCCCCATATCTTCACCTTTCCCTTCTTTCTTCTCTTCTTCCCACCTACCACCTGTTCTCTTCAGCCATATTTATTATTTGCTTCAATTATAGCCCACCTTTCTCCACAATAGGGATGCAAAATAGCTTACATCATTCTGTTCTCCACTGTATCCCAATAAGAACTCTCTGGCCCCTTCCGCACACGCAAAATAATGCATTTTCAAATCACTTTCACAACTGTTTGCAAGTGGATTTTGCCACTCCGCACAGCTTCAAAGAGCACTGAAAGCAGTTTGAAAGTGCATTATTCTGCATATGCGGAATGAGCCTATGAGACAGAGTAGTTTGACAATGTATGACCCAGTCAAATGTTATGGTAAAGTAGGGAATTGAATAGAATAAAAGATATAATAGTGTATCCAGATCCTAGTCTGATACTCTAAACACTGCACCACACTGCCTCATAATCACTCTTAAAGAAGAGGAAGATTAGTTGGTTTTTATACCCCGCTTTTCTCTACCTTTAAGGAGTCTCAAAGCAGTTTAAAATACCCTTCCCTTTCCCTTCCCATAATGGACACCTTGTGAAGGAGGCAAGGCTGAAAAAATTCTGAGAGAACTGTGTTTGGTCCAATGTCAGGCTTCTTGTAGAGGAGCAGGAAATCAAATGCAGTGAAGGAATGTGTGAAAGAAAGGGAAATCAAACCCAGTTCTCCACACAAGAGTACACCACTCATGTGGAGGAGTGGGAAATCAAATCTAGTTCTCTACATGAGAGTCCATTGCTCTTAATCACTATACCATGCTGGCAAAAAAAAAGTTGAAGAAAGAAATCAGTGCCTCATGCAATAGTCAGGAGATAAATATAGAGATACCCCTTCAAGTGTATAGGTGCTGGACTATAAAGGGTTTTAAGGGTCAAATCAGCACCTTGAATTGAAGCCAGAAACTAATTAGCAGTTGTCTTTCTACATTTATTTGTAGTATAGACTCACAAAAGGAGAAAGATCTTTGCCACAATGTATCCCAAAGATCCATGTAAAATTTTTGGATTGAATATATTACACAGACAACAGACTTTCAAAACCTGAAGATCGCTTAAAGATTAATTGTCACTTATTAAATTTAAGAATTTGATGACTTTAAGTTATTAAACTGCAAATTGGGTGCTCTTTGGCTTGGCAGATATATAAATTAGGGCAACAAGGCTTGTGTATGATTATACACAGGGCAGTATCTATCTAATTAACCAATCACTTTTGTTAAATTCTCCAACAAAATACAAAAATCGCAGAGTAAAATATTTAGTAAAAATTATAAAATATAATATAAAATATTTAACAATTAGTAAAAATGTAATATCTGGCAAAAGTATGACACAGTCAAGCATGTATTCATTATATTTGAATCCTGTTTATTCAGAATATACTTATCATGTAAATTCATTGAATGTAACAGTGATTTACAGGACCATCCTAAGTAGAACTACATTTTTCAATGTCTATTGACTTTGATGGAATTAGAACAGCATAACTCAGTTGAGGACTGTGCCAACACTGTGGTTGGATGGATCGGCAAAGCAGATATTTCTACTTTCTAAAAAATATCTCTTCCAGACATCAGTTTCTTCAGGGAATCCTTCATTTCTCTGTTTCTGAGGCTGTAGATTAAGGGATTCAACACAGGGCACACGACAGTGTAAAAAAACGAGAGCACTTTTTCAGTGTCCCTAGAATTTGCTGATGTGGGTCTGAGATAGGTGAGAACAGCGGAACCGTAAAAAAGAGTCACCACTGTGATGTGGGAAGAGCAAGTGGAGAACGACTTGCTTCTGCGTTTAGTCAATGACATCGTCAGGATAGCATGGAGGATGCGGATGTAGGAGAGCAAGATCAGCAGGAAGGGAAGCATGATGAAGATCACGGTCACCGTGTAAATGATGACTTCGCTTCTGTAAGTGTCTGCACAGGCCAACCTGAGCAGTGGAGGGAGATCGCAGAAGAAATGCTTGATCTTGTTGGGTCCACAGAAGGGGAGAGTGAATATTAATGTTGCTGGCACTACAACCACCAAGGCTCCACTAAGCCAGCAGGCTGCAGAGATCTGAAGGCAAACTGTCCGGTTCATAATGACAGAATAATGCAAAGGGCAGCATATTGCGACATAGCGATCATACGCCATCGCAGCCAGCAGACAACACTCTGCAATTCCAAGAGAGCCAAAGAAATACATCTGTATGGCACAGCCAATGAATGATATGCTGGTGTCCTCTGACAGAAAGTTGGACAGCATTTTGGGGATTATAGTGGAGGTGTAACCAATCTCTAGGAATGATAAATTTCGAAGGAAGAAATACATGGGAGATTGAAGAACAGGGTTTGTCAAACTAGCAAGGATGATGAAGACATTTCCTATGAGGGTCAAAAGGTACAATGACAGCACCAGCGAAAAGAGGAGTATCTGGATAGTGTGTATATCAGATAACGGCTCAAAAATGAATTGAGACACAGGTGAATGGTTCCCAACATCCATAGTACACCATTATATTTTCTGTAGTGATAACAAAGATTCATTAATAGGTTACATTTATTAGATCAAAACATTAATTGTAAACATTTGGTTGCATTCACTGAACTTTCTTTAAAGAAGGACAGTTTTCTGTATCAACAGAACCCTTTCTCTTCTAAAGAAAGAGCTAGTGGAAGATAGAAATCAGATGCAATTTGGGGGAAGCTAATAATCAGATCCAACTCAATATCTCTCTTCTCTGCCACCAGAGCCTTCCTCCTATCTATGGTTTGCCATATTCTTTAAGTACCAAAATCTTTCCAACTCGCAAATATGAAGTCTCTTCTTCTGTGTCTTATGGATACCTAATAGGAAGAAGAGGTGAACTGTCTTGTTCAGGGATAATTGATCATGCTGATTCCTACAATGTTTTACCACAGCTGTTTTATCTCAAAAACTGTTTTCTCCCATCCCAAGTCTCTTCATTATGCACCAGTTCTCTCGGCAGCCAGGAATTCTCTCTTTCTCTTTCTCCCTCTCCCTGTTTGGCCCTAAAGAAACACACTTGGATGATCAAGAAAGACTGGATCAGTTTCATTTCACATTCCTAGATTTCGCGGGACACTTTTCCCAATGAATATATTGGGTGATCCCCTAGTGGATGGAGACTGAAATTGGCCAAGACTTTCAGGGGCTAAGAAAGCCTTAGGGTTTGGAATTACAAATAGTGGGGGCTTTTCTGGTGCATGGAGACGTTCTCTTTAACACATCTATTCCACCAGAGACTAGAGGAATAGAGAAAGACTCCGCTGGCTCCAACTATTCACCAGTTGCAAGACATTGTGCACTGCATTCATTTGGGTGGTCAGAGATGAACACCAGGAAACTGAAATGAAATTGCCCATGGTTTCCTTAGTCAGGGATGTATGCCTATCTATTTAGACAATGTTTGTGCTGCCCCTCCAGAGACCTGAACAATGAGGCACACAAGGTAAAAATAATACAATTGTAAACCCGCACAGAAAAGAAGAATTAAAACTGGCCAGGCAAGAAGATAAGAGGGGAGAATTTTGCCAACTGCACAGATGCAAAGGCAGAATATTCAAAAATATGCTTTTATAAAGGATATCCCATGATGCCCTAGGGCATGAAACTCAAGCACAGATTAGAAGCACTTATGTACCTGCCATGGTAAAGGCTGCCACGACATAGAGAGCTACTCACGATGCAATTTGCAAGCATGTTTGAGGTCATCAAATAGGCATAGAAGTAATCATAAGAAGGTCTACGTGGAGCTAAGTGCCATGTTACTCAGTGGTGCTTACTCCCAGGAAAGTGTTCTTAGGATAGCAGCCACGATACAGGAATTTGAAATTCGAATGTCGATCACATTGTTGCCAAGGTCTCGGCACCATAATTTAAATAACAATATTCACCTTTTGTTCTTCCAATTAAAGACATTTGAGACATAAGACCCATGACAGATTTGACCGATAAAATATAACAGTGTGGACAAAAAAGTTTGACAGTCCTAAAATAAGGCTTTCTCATTTACCTGCATCAGGAAGAGCATCTTTCTTACCATCCATTGTCTTGACAATATTAAACCTTTCCCATGTCTCTTGAGGGTGTCCCTTTGGAGAACTGAGTTGTTACTAATCATCCAATTAGATTTTTCAACACACAATTACAAAAGGAGCATATCCAGAGATTTATTATTGCCAAAATAAAAGGCAACCATTATTTGGAAAATGTATACATTACCATACCAGTGTGTGTACCTGTACATGCATTACAAATACCTTAGTACCAAAGCTAGCAATAGTAAATAGCATAGTGGGAGGAGGTGAGGGAGGCAACACCATGCCCCCTTCCTCTTAGCATCCTACAGGGTCTGCTCATGGAAACAGCACATGACCACATCAGCAGATTTGCCCCCCTTGGGGCTCTTGTCATGGGGAGAGGCAAAAACACCAATGTGTAGCCACCATGACCCTCCCTGGTCTAGGATGTGGCACCAGTTGCAGCTCTAACGTCCCTGCACCTCTGCCACCACCAGCATAGCAGGCACAAAATGTGGGCATGGCCGGGGGGGGGGGAGCCTACATTAGTTGGCTCCATCCTTATTATGTTACACGATCCATTAGTCGGCTCCATCCTCACCATGTTATGCTGTCAGCTGGAAATTCAGACTTATGAAAACCTTTTGTGTCGTGTAAGTCTATTGAGTCTCAGGAGCTTGGGCGCCCCTGCACCGGCAGGAATCCTGCCAGTGGAGGGGTGGGGGCCGTTCGCACGGGAGCATGCGAGAAGCCCCCGCAGAGGCTGGCGCGGGAGAGGCGGCTCCACATGGAGCCGCCTCTTCCCCATCCCCCCTCACCTCGGCGTCCTGCGTCGCCCTGCTGGACTACTAAGACCCACCCATGCTGCCCTCCAACTTCCAGGGGTCGGAGGACAGCGAGGGAGGGCCTCAGCAGTCCGGTAGAGTGACACAGGATGATGAGGTGAGGGGGGGACGGGGAAAACAGCGTGTTCCCTGCGGTGCCGTTCGCACAGCGCTGGAGGGAACACGCTGTTTTTCAAAAATGAGAACACACTGTTTTTCAAAAACGGGAACACGCACTGGCGGGAACACGCTGTTTTTTGGGGCAGCCTGACGCCGCTCTGGGGGACGTGGAGGGAAGCCAGGTTTGCGCTGCTGCATTTCAGCAGCGCCGCCTGTGCGAATGGCACCTTAGGGATGGCATTTTTGCCGTTCCTAAGGCGTCGTATTTAGGCCGTGCAGAAACGGCCTCAAAGAGGCTTTTCAGTAGCAGGGAGGCTTCCTGGTCTCTTGGATGGGGCTGCCCCCCACGTAGCCTCTCTTAACCACTATACCACAAAACAAATAAGTTGGGCTAGAGTAGACTCTAATTCTCTAAAGCACAATTGATTCTGTTTTAATGTTGAAAAAAGATTTCTGTAATGTCACGTGAAGAGTGAACTTTCTGAAACACTTCTTCATAGCTTTCTTCACTTCCTTGTTTCTTAGACTATATATGAGGGGATTAACCATAGGAGTCAAGACTGTGTAGAACAGGGAGAAGACTTTCTTCACATATCTCAGCTTCCTTGAATGGGGAAGCATGTAGACAAGCATTAGAGTGCCATAAAAAAGGGCAACCACTGTGAGGTGAGATGAGCAGGTGGAGAAGGCTTTTTGCCTCCCAGTGGTGGATGGGATTCTGAGAATTGTCACAATGATCAATGCATACGACATCAATGTGAGTAAGAAAGGAGGCAGGGTGAATGCACAGGCAAATATGAATGCAGTCATTTCTACAATGTAGGTGTCACTGCAGGAGATTTCCTTTATGACTGGAGATAAATCACAGAGGTAATGATCAATTTCACGGGGCCCACAGAAAGATAATGACGTCACCGAAAGGGTTGTGCTTGTGCTAACCAAAATCCCACTGATCCAAGAAACAGTGGCTAAACGAAGGCACAACTGGCCATTCATGAGGGCAGCATAGTGCAATGGCTTGCAGACAGCTAAGTACCTGTCATAAGACATCACAGACAGGAGGCAGCATTCAGCTCCTCCCAAGCAAGCAAACAGATAAAACTGGATGAAACAGGCTTTGACGGATATACCCCTTTCCCCAGTCAGAAGACTCGCCAGCATTCTGGGCAAGATAGTTGAGCTGTAGCAGGATTCCAAGAAGGACAAGTTTCCCAAGAAGAAATACATGGGAGTTCGAAGGTGTTGATCAGCCAGAACTAGCAAAATAATGAGGAGGTTCCCAGCCATGGTCACCAAGTAGATCACAAAGAAGAGCAGGAAAAGAAACAGCTCCAATTTCGGAAGGTCCCCAAATCCCAAGAGGAGGAATTCAGAAACAGTTGTTTGGTTTTGCCATTCGTCATTTGTCATGGCTGCATCAAAAAAAAGATAAAGTATTTGGACATATGTTTTGCCAATCTCAAATTTACCCCTTTGAATTCCTGAGCCATCCTGCAGAAAATGCACCTCTTGGATGGCTCAGAACCATAACTTTGTCTTTACGGGATTGGTTCCAATAATTCCTTTCTATTACAATATATCCCTTCCAGAATGAGGGGGTACATTGTTGAGATTGTTGAATAAAGGACAACATTTCACATTGCTGGTGATAGATCCAACAGTTCTTCACTTGTGTAAAAAAATACCTAGCACAGCTGAAAGACAATAGGAGAACATAAAAACATAAGAACATAAGAACTAGCCTGCTGGATCAGACCAGAGTCCACCTAGTCCAGCACTCTGCTACTCGCAGTGGCCCACCAGGTGCCTTTGGGAGCTCACATGCAGGAGATGAAAGCAATGGCCTTCTGCTGCTGCTGCTCCTGAGCACCTGGTCTGCTAAGGCATTTGCAATCTGAGATCAAGGAGGATCAAGATTGGTAGCCATAGATAGACTTCTCCTCCATAAATCTGTCCAAGCCCCTTTTAAAGCTATCCAGGTTAGTGGCCATCACCACCTCCTGTGGCAGCATATTCCAAACACCAATCACACGTTGTGTGAAAAAGTGTTTCCTTTTATTAGTCCTAATTCTTCCCCCCAGCATTTTCAATGAATGCCCCCTGGTTCTAGTATTGTGAGAAAGAAAGAAAAATTTCTCTCTGTCAACATTTTCTACCCCATGCATAATTGTATAGACTTCAATCATATCCCCCCTCAGACGTCTCCTCTCCAAACTAAAGAGTCCCAATATGCCAAATAGAGAATATGCAATTCTACCTAGAAATTGCTTTCCTTATGTTGCTTTTTAACTCAATGTATTACTAATGAATCTTGGGCACATGTTCAATAAAAATATCAACAAAGGTCCTGTATCTCAATGTCTGTCTATTATTCTGTAGAGCCACATCTGGAAAATTATATTTAGCTGTGGTCACCCAATATCAAAAAGGATAGCTGGACTAGTGCAGAAAAATACAACCAATTCAACCAATGGGTTGGAGCACTTCTGAAGAAGCATCAGTTTTTATACTCTGCTTTTCTCAAACTTTAAGGTGTCTTAAAGTGGCTTACAATCACTTCCTTCCTCTCCTCACAACAGACACCTAGGCTGATTCTGCATGGGCCAAAAACAGTGGTGTGAAAACGGTGTGAAACCAGTATAAACCCTTTTGCACCGTTTTAAACCCTTTTACACCATTTTCACACCGTTTTCACACCGCTGTTTTTGGCTCATGCGGAATGAGCCCTTGTGAGGTAGTTGGGTCTGAGAAAGTTCTGTGACTAGCCCAACGTCACCCAGCAGCTTTTGTGAGCAGGAGTGGGGAAACAGACCTGGTTCACTGGATTACAGTCCATCAAAAGTGTGGAGGAGGGGGGAATAAAACCCAGTTTTCCAGATTGGAGTCCACCATTCTTAACCACTTCACTACACTGGCTCAAAGGCTAAAGCATTTGTGGCTTTAAAAAAAATAGAAAAAAAGAGGGCTATGATAGGAACTAATGGCAATCCCCGCAAGTGGCTTTCAAGGCAAATTAGAAGCAAAGGTGAATTACCACTGCCCTTCTCTGCAGAGTCTTCCTTGATGGTCTCCCTTCCAAGTACCCCTCCTGCTTGACTTCCAAGATCTGATTTAGCTGTGTAATGCCACTTCCCTCCATAAGAAAACAATCATCCCTCCATGTGGGATTATTAGCAGGCAAAGAAGTTGTGAAACTATGGTTTACCTTATGGCTCAAGCAGATTCCTGAATTTCTGGTAGGACCTTTTGCATAGCCGAAATTCACTTCTTGTTCTTCTCTGAAGACACATATGCTGCACAGCCCTGCTGAAAAGTCTGTATTTCTTGTTGTTTCTGCTCCCGCATACATATTCATTGTTTTTTTTTCAAATGGTGTTTGCTAGATATCGCACACCTCTCTCTCTCTCTCTCTTCTTTTTCTAGGCATGTTTCCCTTTAATAGACTCAAACCTATTTTACTTTCACAAAAAGTTAATTATTTTTTGTGCTTGGTAGGAAAGAAGACCATTTCCCTTGATGTTTTCAGTAATTGAACTTGCAGTCTACTGGGAAGGCCAAACAGGGAGGGTCCTTGGCTCAGTGGCAGTATACACATTTTCCACAGAGAAGATCCCATTTTCAGTCTCTAATATTTCAAGTTAAAGCTATTGGGCATTTATTTACTATAAACCTTGGAGGAGGGGCCGGAGAAAGGGGGAACTGCACCCAGGGCACGTGTTCATCCTGCTCCCCTGCCCCTGTCCTGCCCCTGCCCCTGCCCCTACCCACCCCTACCCCACACCAGAATGCCCCAACCATGCCCCCTACATGCCCTGGCCATGCCCTGCCCCTGCCCCTACCCACCCCTATCCCTCACCAGAATGCCCCAACCATGCCCCCTCCATGCCCTGGCCATGCCCCTACCCACCCCTACCCCACACCAGAATGCCCCAACCATGTCCCCCCATGCCCTGGCCATGTCCTGCCCCTGCCCTTGCCCCTACCCACCCCTATCCCTCACCAGAATGCCCCAACCATGCCCCCTCCATGCCCTGGCCATGCCCCATCCCTGCCCCTACCCACCCCTAGCCAATACCAGAATGCCCCAACCATGCCCCCTCCATGCCCTGGCCATGCCCCTACCCACCCCTACCCCACACCAGAATGCCCCAACCATGCCCCCTCCATGCCCTGGCCATGCCCCTACCCCGGCATGCACCCGGTGCATCGTATATCCCCCCTGCCCCCTTGGCGCTGCGCCACTGCCCTGGAGAGCTGATGCCAAACAGAAGAGACAACATACTACATAGATCAAGACTCAGGCTTGATATATGGCGATGTCATATGTTCCAAGATTATGAGAGATGAATTAAAAGTTTAACCAATCATCACACATAATCTTGTTTAATAAGAAAACATGATTCTTTATCTGTTGCCAACCAGGCAGCTCTGATTATTTCAGACCACTGGACATGCTGAACAGTGACGTTGATGGATTCTGAAACCATCAGACAACTCCTACACTAATGAAATGCATTAACACTGAACTTCACCAGTATGATGGAGGACATGTGAATTGATAGACAGATTGGCATATCTCATTACCAAAAACATCTTGTATGAACTTTTCATGTATGGGAATTGCCCTCAGGTCTATAGCATTTTCCCATTGTGAATAATCTCTTTTCTAAAGGAGCAGAATGTAGATAATGATAATTTATAGAATTCTATGTTCCTTTAAAAGACGACAGAGATGATAGCTCCTTGGAGACAGTATACTTGTTAAACACTTTGGCTCATTCTGCACATGCAGAAAAATGCACTTTCAAACTGCTTTCAGTGCTCTTTGAAGCTGTGCGGAATAGCAAAATGCACTTGCAAACAGTTGTGAAAGTGGTTTGAAAACGCATTATTTTGCGTGTGTGGAAGGGGCCTTGGTATTGTACAGGAAAAGAAGGCTGGGGACATCTTTGTGTCAGTTAAATAGGATCTGGACTGAGCTTTTGATTCTACTCTGTTGCAAGTATTTTGCCTGAGTGTACCTGGAATAATGAGCTTTCGGCATGGGGTGAAGAGCAAGAACCAACAGGCTCTTGGTCCTTGGATCTTAGCAAGAGGCTTGCAACCTTGATACTGGATCAGTCCAAGTATTGGAACTGTGTAGTATATTTTTTTTTCTTGTGTGATTCCCCCCTCCTCTGGAGGAGACTTTGGCTCATTCCGCACACGCAGAATAATGCACTTTCAAACTGCTTTCAGTGCTCTTTGAAGCTGTGCGGAATAGCAAAATCCACTGGCAAACAGTTGTGAAAGTGGTTTGAAAACGCATTATTTTGCTTGTGCGGAAGGGGCCTTTGAATCCCCAAAGGGGAGAAATTGTCAGGACTGTGAATGTGCGTGAACTGTCCTTGGTTATTCCTGCCAGCCTGCCTTGGCAGACTGCCTAGCTTGGGAGGCTCCGGCGTTGCTGATATGCAAGATAGAAATATCTAAATAAAATCAGTGTAAAGCTGTGGTATAAAGTTATGAGAATGGCTGTTTGTGGCACACCCTGACCTGGATAGTTCAGGCTAGTGCCATATTTTCAAACCTTGGATGCTAACCAGAATTGACCCCGGTTAGCCCTTGGATGGGAGACCACAAAGGAAGTCAAGGTCACTACTCAGAGGCAGATAATGGCAACCATTTGTTTATCACCTTGAAAACCCTCTAGGAGTGCCATTAGTTGACTGTAACTTGATGGCACCTTACACACATGCATCTGTGCCACAATTCATTGTGGTTGAATTAACTTGTGGGTATAGGAGCATCTACAAATAAGAACAACTGAAAGACTAAAGCTATAGGGCTGGTCAGAATAGTGCCTCCAAATATAATTTGAAAATTGATATGTGTAAGTACATTGTTGGAAATAAAGTCATCCTTGAGATTTTTTAAAAAGTAATAAACCATTACATAACAGGGGGGAATGATTTATTTATTTTTATTTATTTATTATTGCATTTATAAACCGCCCCATCCCCTAAGGGCTCTGGGCGGTGAACAACAGGTATTATAAACAATGTGGCAATAACAATAACATTTAAAATCATTATCATCATTAAATATATAAAATTACATTAAATTACAGCGTTCCGTGTGAACCATATGGCATCCAGCGTTAAAACTATCAACAAAAAAACCCCTCCCGGAGAGGGGGGGGCAGTATAGATGTTACAAACTCCCAGAGTAATAAAGGGAACAGACAATTCAGTACATTCCACAGATTCCAGTGTCTCTATAACTGCAGGGGATGAACCAAACATTACAGTGTCATATATGTGATAAACCTCTTGCAACCCCTTCTTATGGCTTCCTTCACTTCCATATTTCTTAGGCTGTATATTAGGGGATTGGCCAGAGGAGTCAACACTGTGTAAAAAAGAGAGAACATTTTCTTCACATCTCTTAGGTTCTTGGATCTGGGTACCATATAGACAAGCATCAATGTTCCATAATACAAGGCAACCACAGTGAGATGAGAGGAACAAGTGGAGAAGGCTTTTCTTCTCCCAGTCTTGGATGGGATTCTGAGAACAGAAACAATGATGAAAATATAAGATGACAAGGTGAGAAGAAAGGGAGGAAGAGTGAAGGCGCAGGTAAATATGAGACCTGATAGTTCAAATATGTGAGTGTCACTGCAGGAAACATACCTAATGTCAGAACTAATATCACAAAAATAGTGATCGATTTCATTCGGACCACAGAAGGATAACCAGGATATTTTCAAAGTCAAGGTTGTGCTGACCAAAACTCCACTCACCCAGGACACAGCTGCTAACTGGAAACTCAATCTGCCACTCATAAGGATCGCATAATGGAGAGGCTTGCATATTGCTAAGTATCTGTCATAAGACATCATGGCGAGAAGGTAGCATTCAGCACCTCCTAAGCAAGAAAACATGAAAAACTGTAGAAAACAGGCTGCAACTGATATGCTTCCATCCCCAGTCAGAAGTCCACCCAACGCCTTCGGCAGGATGGTGGAGCTATAGCAGGACTCCAGGAAAGACAGGTTTCCGAGGAAGAAGTACATGGGGGTGTGAAGCGACTGATCAAATATAACTAGTAGAACAATGAGGAGGTTCCCCGCCATAGTTGCCAAGTATATCATTAGGAACAGTAAGAAGAGGAGATTTTGAAGTCTAGGAAGGTCTCCAAATCCTAGAAGTACAAATTCAGCAACAGTTGTTTGATTGTTCCAGTCTCTGTTTCCCATTGGTTGCATCTTGAGGGGAGAAAAAGACTTAATATTGCATCATGTATGGAGCAGTACGTCATTTGACTGCATTTTGAACTAAGAAGACACTCTCAAAACCTGCAAAACTGACACAAAACACACACTGCACACATATATGTCTGGATAACACTCTTGCATAAATGATAACCAGACTATTCAATTATCAGTCTATACACCATAATCTTCTTGCCACAATGTTATTCAAGTAAAAAAAAATACATTGGTGTATTTCTTTCCTAACACCCTTAGTTAACATTAGTGGTGCAATCAGGATGGCACTTCGGCAGGTAGAATCTCAAGCACTGGCGTAATGCCCATTGGGAAAGGCGGGCAGCTGCCCAGGGCATCACCTTGTGGGGGGCATCAAAATGCTGGGCTCGTTTTTGGTATTTTTAGTGGTTTTCCATTTTTTGCCTGCAGGGGGCGCAGTTTTTAGGCTAGCAACACCAACATTTCAGCGTATCATCAGAAGACTGTCCTTATGCTACCCCCCAAGTTTGGTGAGGTTTGGTTCAGGGAGTCCGAAGTTATGGACTCCCAAATGGGGTGCCCCTATCCCTCATTGTTTCCAATGGGAGCTAATAGAAGATGGGGGCTACAGTTTTGAGGGTCCATAACTTTTCTCCCCCTGAACCAAACTGCACCAAACCTGGGGGGTATCATCAGGGCAGTCTCCTGATGAAATCCTGAAAGTTTTGAGACTGTGCCTTCAGAAATGTGTCCCCCCAGTCTGCAACCCCCATTGACATCAATGCAGAAAACTCAATGCAGAACAAATATTCTTGGGCAAATTTCGGGATGTTCTTGCAGGGAGGGCATTCTTGGACGTATCAGCACCAAAATTTCAGGGTATGATCTGGAGACTGTCATGATGGCACCTCCAAGGTTTGGTGCAGTTTGGTTCAGGGGGTCCAAAGTTATGGACCCTCAAAAGGGTAGCCCCCATCTCCTTTGCAAAGAACGGGGGATGAGACACCCCCTTTGAGGGTCCATAACTTTGGACCCCCTAAACCAAACTGCACCAAACTTGGAGGGGTCCCATCAGGACAGTTTCCAGATGATACCCTGACATTATTTTCCTCCTTATAACAGTTTTGGTTCTGTTGACCTCTGAAAAGAATGATTACACACAAAGTCCAAATCTTTTGAATAACTATCAGTTGAACTCACTTGGTTTTGTTCCTTTCCTCATAGCTTCATCATTTCCATGGCAGAGGTTTCCTTTCTTTGTTTTTCCTGCGGACCTCTATTTCTTCAGTGCTGGATATAAATTTGCTATTTATATTCTACACTCTAATGTACAAAATTGTCCCTTGACATTTCTGATAATGAATGCCACAATCTCTGGAGAAAGGAAAGAAACTTTAGGAAATAAAATGTTCAGAAAGGAGTGAGACCATGTTTCCTTAACGCTAGTAACCTCTGCCATTTCCAACAATCAGGGAGGTTCCAAAGAATTCCAAATCCAGATTTGCTCTGTTCACGTCTGCCATTTTATTCAGCCCATTTAGGATTACCACCATTATTTCTTTGTCATACATTCAATTTCCAAAGCTAAACACTATGTAATAGATACTAGAGGTGTACAATCCAAAAGTATTTGGAATTGATAATTCCAAGGGAGGTTCTCTGCAGAAGAAACCAATAGCAAACCTGCTCTGCTCTCATTTTCCTTGGAAGGCCCTTGCTGGAGTTGGCAATAACTTAGCTGAAACTTGACATACTTCACATGCACACATCAGAAACTTCTAATTCATTACCTAGTTCTGAACCACTGGTTGGCTTCCCTGTGGCTTTGGCCCATTGATCAACACTGTACAGTCCTTTATTCCTTGGAGTAGCTGAGCTTTCAGAAATTCTTATTTTGAGACTGTGCTAAAGTACCACTTCTTCCTGTGAAGTGATTTTCTAAGCACGCTTTGTGATAATTATAGGCCGTTTCTGCACGGGCATTAAATGGCGGCCTGGAGATGGCAAAAACGCTGTCTCCAGGCTGCCATTCGCACAGAGGGCGCAGCTGCATCGCAGCCGCGCCACCCTCGCGCCGCCCGCCCAGCCCGAAGCCGGCGTTTTCCCAGAGCGCTGGGAAGCGCTCTTTTTGGGGAAACGCCACCGTGAAGCCACTGCCGAGCGAACGGCAGCAGCTTCACGACTCCTCCCCCACCCGGGACTTACCTTGTCCCTGGGCCTCCGGCGCGTCGCCGAGGCCTGGGGACACGCCCCCCTGCCCTGCGCCGCTGGAGCAGGCGCGCAGGGCCAGGGGGGTGTGTCCCCAGGCCTCGGCGACGCGCTGGAGGCCCGGGGACATGCCAGGTTGGCCGGGCGTCGTCGTTCCGCGGTGCTGGTTGCCCGGCTGTTTCCAGGACTGTCCATGCGGATGGTCCCAGCGTCGTGGGGTCGGCGTTGGAAACGCCGACCCGGCCGCTTCCGCCTTCGTGCAGAAACGGCCATAGTTAGTGTATGGTATGAACACATGCAAAATTACTATAATCATAGTTATTTTATCAATTAATCATTGTATCATTTCTTAGAATGATAAGTGTGGCATTCCAAGATGCATCTATGTATCTGGCACTGAGGAAACATCCATCAAAAAGGTTTCCTGCTGTACTCTGCTTATGAGCTGAGTCCTATGCATACTTCAGAAACAGAGTGCAATTTTCACCACCTTATGCAACAACTTGGTGGTAACACAAGAAGGTGAAACTATTACAGATCCGTATATGAAGTTCCTACTAAAATCCATATCACCCCACAAGTATCTCGAGAGACAAACAACGTGGGTACTTCTCTTCCCTCCAACAGACAGGTTATTGAGGATTATTGATAGTGATGTGACAACGTATGTCCCAAACTCCAATGCTTACTCAATGCTGGACAATGCTTTTCCTCAGCACCATTTTTAGTAGATCTGCCCCTGATGTGGGGTCCAAGATCCTAGGAATCATCTTGCTTAATGTCTTCAATACAAAAAAAATTGAGAAAAATTATAACTTCTGAAAACACAGTACTGCCCCAAAAGATGCAATGTTTATTTTCTTGGAGCTAGATACACAAGGGTCTTTTATCACGGAGGTTTTACTTCATCCCATGCTCAGTCTTTCAAATTCAAATGCTAATAAAACTGGGCAAGGAATGCTTCCAACATGTTTATAGCGCAACACAAATATGATGCTTCACCAGGGCCTATCCATGACATTTTGTTGTCCCAAACAAGGTCATCCGCTGCCTCCTAAAGAGTGGGAAGGGCAGAAACAAAGGATGAAGGTACCTTAACCCAGTTATAGTAAGGAGCAAAAGGACATACATAGAGAAAGGTGGGAGACTTGAGTAAGATCTGGAAAAATGAGGGCCTAATAATTTATACCAAACTATGTATGTGTGCCCAGAAATACTAATTCACTTCAGTGAAGCTACTCTGAATTAGATGGTGGTTGTAAGTGTGAAGTCCTAGAACAGTTTAACATGATATTGAGGGCTGGAGAACGGAAAGAGAGAATTCCTACTATCTATGCCTTTAGTCCAGGGTAAGGTTTTCCCTGAATTACATTCCACTTGAATTAGCATTTCACAAGAAGAATTTGTAAAATTAATTCCAGAAATTGAGTCAACACAATTTCCAATTCTTTACTTTTTGCTTCTGTATAATGCACACTTTTTCATGAATTAAAAAAAAGTTCAAAAATCATAAATGGAGACAAAGATGAAGTATATGGTTTTAAATTCTTAATCAAAGCCTGATGTCAATTTTAAAAATGTGGGCAAAATCCCTGAATTTATACAAGGCTGTTGGCTGGAAATAAAATTGATCTGTGTTTGATTTACCACCTATATAGAACACCCAGACTGTTCAATAATGAGGCTTTGTATGCAAATGATTTCTTTATTATGAAACAAGATCAGGAAAAAGCATGTAGACTTATATTGCCAAAACTAACAGTTTACACACCACAGCACCCTTCATTTTACCCCTTGTCATCCCCCTCTCCATCATACAGCGCCACCCCTGAACCCCAGTTCCCAGGGGAGTTTGGCATCCCTCCAGCCCCACAGTCCAGAGCCAGTGTAGCCTTCACTTAGATCAAAACCACCCACATTCCCCAGTGCTAAACAAAACAACAGCTATCTGGTCTAACAAGCTGACAAAGAATGAAACAAAACTACTATAACAATAATTAGATAAAGGGCGGGGGGAAGGATCCCACATCCTGGCCGAGAGACCTGGCAGGACTAAGCCAGAACTGGGCAGGTCATTACACTTCCTCTCCTTTTGAAGGAAAAGGTACACTGTCTGACAGTACATCTAGACCCAGAAGTGTTTCTTGACCAGAAGCAAGCATTCCACATTATTCTTCAGAATGGTTTAGAGTGTTTGGTAATGTTCAGAGTGATTGGTAATGTAATGTAACATAACATAGTAACATAACATAATTAATTACATTGCAATATATCTGACGTATGGCTGTATGAACATCTAGAAACCTAGATTGTCTGGAGTCAGTCTACATGGAGCTCACCATGAAAAGCATGTGCTAAGATAATTAATGTGACATGGTAATTACCATATGAAAATACAACAGCAAAGGTCCAAGTTCCAATTCATACTTAGCTAATGAAACTCATTGGATTACCTTGGCCACCCCTCTGTCTATTTCAGAGTAGCCTTATTCCTAGGATAAATAAAAGAACAAAATGGAGAATGGGAGAACCGTACATGTTATCCTCAGCAGTTTGGTAAAAGGTTGGGATGATAAAAAAGAAGAACTAGTTATTATATTTTGATTTTTTTAATTAATCACTAGGAATCAGGTAACTAATTCCCTAATTCTAGAATATCAACCAAAAAAACCAACAACCCTGGATCATTTGCATCTTATTTATAAATCTTTTGGCCTGAAGTATGAGCAAAAGGTGTTCAGAATGTTCACCTTCACATAATTTTCATTCCAGAATAATATGTGCTATCGCATTAGGTAACCCTGACATGTACTAATTTGACTCTTTGAATGCTCATGAAAGACAGAGAGTTCCTGAAAACTTTCCTCATGGCTATCTTTACATCCTTGTTTCTCAGGCTGTATATATATAGGGTTAAGCATTGGGAAATGTGAACAGTGTAGGAAAGAGAAAATATTTTCTTGATATGTCTTAGGTTCTTCGATGTTGGTAGCAGATAGACAAGCATCAAAAGTTCCATAGCACAAAAGCAACGTAATAAGATGGGAGGAATAAGTGGAGAAGGCCTTTGCCTCTCCAGTGGTGGGATGGGTACCTGAGGATAGCAAACGACAATGGCCCGTGAAGATGATATGGTGAAAAGAAGGGAGGCAGAGTGAAAACACAAGCAGCTACCAAGGATGTGAGTCAAACTTAAGTATATGTGTCACTGCAAGAGAGATATATGCATGTCAGGAATAACATCAGCGAAAATAGTGATCAATTCCCCATTTGGACCAATAAAAAAGTGATAACCTTGATATATTCACAGATGAGCTTGTGCTGACCAATATTCCACTGACCCAAGACACAACTGCTAGCTGAAGCTCTCAACCTCCCATTCCATAAGAGTAGTATAATGGGAGTGGTTTATATATGGCTAACATATCTGCCGCGACATCATGGAGAGAAGATAGCATTCAGTACCTCCAAGGCAAGGCGATGGAAACGGTGATGAGACAGGCTTTGACAGGTATCCTTTTATCCCTTAAATAAGAGGTTTTATCACCTAGGGTAGGGGATGGCATAGCTGCAGCAGATTGCCAGGAAGGAGAGATTCTATGAAAGTAATACATGGGGTGCTGGCGTTTATCAGCCACCACTTCAGTAATAATGATGAGGAGGTTTGAGCCATAAAGCTACTAAATAGATCACAAAGAACAGCAGGAAGAGAGAATCATCTGCAAATTCCGGAGTAGTCTCCAAGTCCCAGAAGTAAGGAATTCAGAAATAGTTGTTTTGATTCTGCCACATTTGTTTCCCATAGGCGTTAAATTCATAGAAAGTCAAAGCAATAAACAAATTAATTCATAATTCATGGGCCAGGACTTTGAAATAAAGCACAAAAAATCCCATGTGAATGGATTTATTTTTTAAAAATTCATGCACACTGAGCCACTGTTATAAAATGACACATGACAAATGCCAGCAATGTAACAGTGCATAGAGCAAACTTAAAGCCACGAAGACAGCAAAATGGAGACAGTCCAACAAATTGAGGCTTGGTGTGTGAAACCAAGCCTGGATTAGAGCCTGGGATTTATTAGTTTTGAGATTTGCTAATCACATTTTGTACCCAATCACAAACAGATGGAAGTGAGACCTTAAAGAAAGTTCTGGCGGTAGATGTAGCCAATAGCAAGCCACCACTGCTCTCACTTTGCCTTTGGAATTAGTCCCCTGCTGGAGCTTGTCAATAAATCAGCTGTAACTCGGGACATAGTTCTACATATAATTACATACGAAATCTTGATCACACTAACTAGTACCGTAGCACTGGTTGGCTTCCCATGTAGACTCTTCTTACCTTGGTCCAATGATTCACGCTGTGAAGTCCTTCATCTCTTCGGAATAACGGAGCTCGCTTTATTCTGAGCATGCTTTGCCATACTTATAGTTAGTGTATGGTATGAACACATGCAAAATTACTATAGTAAGAGATGTTTCATCAATTAATCATTGTATCATTTCTTAGAATGATAAGTGTGGCATTCCAGGATGCATCTATGTATCTGGAACTGAGGAAAAATTAATGGAAAAGGCTTTCTACTGTACTCTGCTTTTGAGTTGAGTCCCATGCATACTTCAGAAACAAAGTGCAATAGTCACCACCTTATGCAACAGCTTGGTGGTAACACAAGAAGATGAAACTATCAGAGATCAGTATATGAAGTTCCTACTAAAATCCATATCATCCCATGAGTATCTTGAGAGACAAAGTGGGTACTTCCCTTCCCTCCAACGGATAGGATACTGTGGATTATTGATGCTGATGCAGCAATGTATGTTGACCATCCCTGGAAGCAAAGTTAAGGCATAATGCAATTAATTAGGAGGATGTATGGTATAGTCTGCTCTTGTTAGATCTTGGAAGAGTCAATACGTAGAAGGGAGACCACCAAGGAAGGCTCTGCAGAAGAAGGCAGTGACAAACTATTTCTTCTTCCCACTTGCCGTGAAAACCCCTTGCTGGGATCATCACAAGTCAGCTGTGATTTGAAAGTACTTTTGGCTACATATTAGTGTCATCAATCACTTCTCTTCCTTTGTCTGTTTTCATTTCTTTCTTCTGTACCATTTGGTTCTACTCTAAGGAGAACTTCCTTACCATTCTCTGCTTCTTCTGAGAAGTTCTATTTTCTAAGGCTTATGTCAGTCCATAATAACATGCCTGTCTCTGTAGGTTTCCACCCTTATGAAGTAGAAAATGTCCCCTGGGATTCCTGGTAATGGATGTTCTAACTGGTAAACAAAGAAGAAGCATTTCAGGAATTTAACTTTTCATAAGGGAGTGAGGCCTTAGTCCCTCAACAAATATCTCAATGCTCAGCCATCAAGGAAATCATGAACAGATATGTGAAAATCTGTTCTTGTTCTTTATCTGGTTTCTATATCTTCACTTGTTTTATCAATCCATATTAATGCAATTCTTTATCTCTTTTTTTATTCATATCACCTATATATATAGATGACATATGCCTGGCAATCTTGAGAGAGAGAGAGAAAGAAATTGAAACCTATACTTTGTGATTCCATGCTAGTTTAAATTTCAGAACATAGAGCAAACCATTTTCAGTAATTGTTCTTGGAAATGTGGAATGCAAGGAAAAAAAAAACCCAATTTTAATAGCATTTCTCTGAGGCTCCATTCCCAGCACACGCAAAATAATGCACTTTCGTTGCTTTCACAACTGTTTTTGCCATTCCACAGCTCAAGAGCCCTGAAAAGCAGCTTCTGAAAGGGCTATTTCATGTAAAAGGAATGAGCCTGAAATATTTTGCATAAAAATAAAATGCATTTCTGTTTATCTGGTTATAGGTGCTTGATGCTAGTCACCATTTCTATTTGTTTCTTTGTAATATAAAAAACTCAGGCTCATTCCACATGCAGAATAATGCACTTTCAAACTGCTTTCAGTGCTCTTTTGAAGTTGTAAAGGAATAGCAAAATCCACTTGCAAACAGCCGAATTAAGATAAGAAGAGGTCAGCATGCACAATGTGCTATCCCACCTAAAGCATTCCAGTAACTCGGTGAAACTTCTATTTTGGGTTACATTTGATTAGCCATGGGGCATTTATTGTTCTGGAAAACGTAGTATAAATATTAGAAAATTCACATTGGGTTTTTCTAGTCATCCAAAGAAGAACATTCAACATATAACTACATGAGTCAACAATAGTAATCAAGAGAGATTTTCTCCTGGCCAGGGTGGTTCAGCTTCCGAAAGGTTTGACCAACTGTAATTGTTATTGTATTTTAACAATTCTTTGCAAGTGCATTCTGAAACTGAGCTTCAATCATCCAAAAGTGTGTATGTGGTCTATGGTGCTCCATACTCCTTTGTGAGTCCAAAATTTAAAGAATTTTTGGGGTTCCCCATTGCGTCCCTTATGTAGTTTTATGTTTAGAATCTGGTCTGCATTGTCTTGAAACTAGAGCATAGTTAGTCACCTTTTAAATTTTGGATAAGACTCTGGCCCCTTCCGCACACGCAAAATAATGCATTTTCAAACCACTTTCACAACTGTTTGCAAGTGGATTTTGCTATTCCACACAGCTTCAAAGAGCACTGAAAGCAGATTGAAAGTGCATTATTCTGCATGTGCGGAATGAGCCTCTGTTTCAATTCTGTGCCTAATATTTTAGCCAATATCATGTTATCTGAACTCCCAGCAACTGAGTGTGGGGATTGATAATTATAAAGTTAGCTCAGCTTGGTCTCTCTTCGGAGGCTCTTTTGATGTTTACCCTCAAAGAGAGTATGAGGGAAATTAAAATGCGCCTTCTTGACCAGGAACAACAACATCTTCAAAACTGTGCTATGACATCATGTTCCCCACTTTGCTTTAACATTACCCCTAAACTGAGGCAATGCCAAACTGCTAAAATATTTGTATCATCTAACTGATCCCAGACAAAAGTGGGTCATTATGAAGGCCACATATAATGCTGTAATATATCCTCCCAAGATATAGTCTGTACAAACTGCCTGTCCTCTGTTGAAACCCTTGAGCATATTCTGTTTACTTGTCCAAAATATTTTCTGCTTAGAGGTGGCTGCTCTCTCTTATCCAAGATGAACTGCCCTTTATGCCGAACTATTGTGTGATTCTTGAATAGTTATGATCCTCTAACTCTGGAGAAGATTGCCCAGTTTCTTTTACAGGTTCTGGATCTATGAGTTATATTTTTATGTATGATCAATTTATGTCTAATAAAGGTTTTGTTTGTTTGACTCTTTGCAAGTGGATTCTGAAACTGAGCTTCAATCATCCCAAAGTGTGCGTGTGGTCTAAGGGTGCTTCATACTCCTTTGTGAGTCCTAAATTTTAGTTATGTCATTTTATGTGCTGTTATTGGAACAGCTGTATTGTGAGCTGCCTTGAGCCCTTCGGGGGTGAGGCGGCCTATAAATCTAATAAATAACAACAACAACAACAACAATAACAATAAAACAATAAAAACAATAATAACAATAATAACAACAACAACAATAACAACAGTAACAACAGTAACAACAGTAACAACAGTAACAACAACAACAACAACAACAACAACAACAACAACAACAACAACAAATTCCAGATGATAGAAAAAACTGAAGCCTAGGGTTACTAAAGCTTTTCTATTGAATGAGATGGATATCGTTTCATGGAGGGAAATATCATGTTAGCTTTGGGGGAAAAAAAATCAGTACAGAATCTATGAGCTGGATCCAGCCACTCCCTTTGAATAGATTTCCCCCCCGGTCCAGAAGACAGGAATTGTTCAGGTCAGATCCTGAGCAGTAAGTGTCTACCATTCTTTCCTATTCACTGGTAGCTTGTGACCTCTTGAAATCTCTTCAGAACCAAGTTATTGGTGGGCCACCACAAGGTAGCTCTCAAGCCTCTCATCATCACAGGCTGTTGGGATGGTTTTCTGCTTGTAAGTTAATATATTTCTGGGTGGCTGAAGGGTTGTTCCATGTTGGTTATTCAAGCCTTCTTTTGTCTGCAGTGGCTAAATATCAGTTGACACAATGCTTCTGTTTATCGTTTGCAGGGTTAAGTGAAGATATTGAGTCCCCCAGCTGAATCATGAGGTCAGAAATTTTATTGTTCTGTTTTACACTGTGGAATTTTGCTAAGGCTTCTTTCCCAGAAGACTTGGTTCCACTCAGAATTAATGTATGTGAGTATTATTGACAGGCAGGGAAATTGCCTCATGATTCATCCCCTCTCGCGCATGCATGTGTGGACACGCGCAAGCACACCGACAAATGGTTGCCATGAGTTCATGGCATGCCGAAACAAATAGTTGGAATGTTTTCATGCCATTTATTTAATTTATTTTCATTGAACAAAATGAATACTCTGCCTTTTGTTTTAGTCAATTATTAAGAAACACTTTTAATTCAGAGCTGAGGAGAACAGAAACTATTTGTACACATCTATTCATACAAGTACTACGCTAATTTTCTACACACCCCGGAACTATTTCAGTAGTGTAAACCATCTGGTTTTCATATCTGAGATTCTTCACTCTTTTTTTCTGTATATAAGGTGTATTTTTGCTATCTCTAGAACAGAACATTACATCTAAGTGTTTAAGGAAGGGGTCTGCAACCTTTGACTGTAGAACCAACCGCGGGTCAATAAAGAACCAAAAATGTCACACCAAAAAAGGAAGTCAAATTTTCAATCAGGTTCATTCCACAATGAACGAACAAAAAAGATCATGAAGCTTGAACTGCCTCACAATCTGCTGTTTTCTTTCCATAGATAGAACACAACATCTAGTATTTTCAGGCCATAGGTCAGAAAAAGACCCAGAAAGGATTAAAATGGACATCCAGCGAATCTTGATTGTGGGAAGAACACTTTACGTTAAGACTGTGTCAGTCATTTTTCCTTAATCCCTTCCCCTTTGCTCCTCTTTCTTTCTTTCTTTCTTTCTTTCTTTCTTTCTTTCTTTCTTTCTTTCTTTCTTTCTTTCTTTCTTTCTTTCTTTCTTTCTTTCTTTCTTTCTTTCTTTCTTTCTTTCTTTCTTTCTTTCTTTCTTTCTTTCTTTCTCAAACAAAATTAATGACATATAAGAGGGACACTGCTCACTGCAGTTGTGTACTCTTTGCAAATTGAGTGGCTGGGTCATTAATTTCCCTCCTTTGTTTACAGGAACGCTGTATATGCCATCCATCTGGATACAGAACATAAAGGTGCAATCTACTACATCAACGTAAGTTTTGTTACATTATTCTCATGTCAGGGCACATTTTAATCTTGATCAAAAGATCTCTGTGATTACAAACAATGGCATATGTTTGCAGTGGGGAGTTTGAATGACATGTCATGCCTTCTTTTATGTAATTCACTATTCCAAGTGCTTCACATATAATAAGTAGAAAAGTTCATATGATCCAGTTGGAACAGAACTAATTGTGTGCTAGTCTATCTTGTTTTTGACTTCAAATTATTTAATATATTTGAATAGATAACCATAAAATTAAGTGAGCACTGTCAATCCACAGACTCTGCTAGCTGATTTAGACACAGCAAAATGTACGATAAGTTTGTCGCCAAGAGGACATGTCTTTAAAATCCAGTTAGATCCAGTCAGTCATTTCACTCGTTCTATTCCAGTTCTTGGTTTTTCTACAGGCCCTGCCCACATGACTTTTCTCTATGCATGTCTTGGGACAACCACCATAGCTTTCGGGGGGGGGGGGGGGGAAGGACCTCAGAAGAAAAGCTGGTTGGATCCAATGTAATAACTTCTTCATGGGTTTTTTTTCATTCTTGTAGAGACTGTTGTGGCCATCTAGTCTCGAACAAGAACAAAAATGCATGTTATTTGGAAAAACTAAGGTAATTATTTTTAATTTCTCTTGCAGCTGCTCATTAGTTTAGTTTCTTGACTGTTATTTAAGACATTTCTGAGGCCCTTTCCGCACGGGCCAAAAATGGTGGCCTGGGGACTGCAAAAACGCCGCCCCCAGGCTGCTGTTCGCACAGGTGGCACTGCTGAAATGCAGCAGCGCCGACCTGGCTCCCCTTCCCCTCCCTCAGGGCGGCATCAGGCCGTCCTCAAAAACACCCATTTAAAGGGTTGTTTTTGAGAAAACAGCGTGTTCCCTGCGGCGCGGTGCGAACGGCACCGCCGGGAACACGCTGTTTCCCCCGTCCCTCTCTTACTTACCTCGTCGCCGTCGTCGCCCTGCTGTCTTCCTAAGCCCCGCCCACGCTGTCCTCCGACCCCTGGAGGTCGGGCTGCAGCATGGGCAGGGCTTAGGAGGACAGCAGGGCGACGACAGCGAAGAGGTAAGTAAGAGAGGGATGGGGAAGAGGCGGCCCCTTCATCCGCCTAAAGAAGAACCATTGGACTGAATTCCATCAGTTTCTCTTATGGTGATGGAAAATGCTATCAAATGGCATCTGACCCTGTAAAATTTTCATTGCAAGAGAGAAACAGAGGTAGTTTGCCATTGCCTGCCTCTGTAAAGCAACCTTGTACTTCCTTGGTGGTCATCTGCACAAGCAGTGCTGCATTTTGACAAAAATAGGTACATAATTGCATCCGTGTGATGCTTTGGGATTCATCAGAAACTCTCCAGTTTTACTGACATTTTCCCAGTATCATCTCACCGACAGCCCTACATTGATCAGTTTTAAAGATAGAATTGCTGAGATAAGGACTAAAAGAATTGTACACTGCAAATTTTATCCTAAGGTTAGCAAAGAAATTCATTTTTATGTTAAACTTCAGTTCATTTGCGGAAACAATGTTTCTCTTTTTTTAAATCCAGGAAGAATGTCAAAACTATATCAAGATTCTCGTGAAAAAAAGTGACCGTGAATTATTAATTTGTGGGACACACGCCTTTGAGCCAAGGTGCGTGTATCAAGAGGTACGGATGTTGTGGAGATAACATATCCTGCTGGATCACACATTAACTGTGTTGAAGTGAACTAAAGCCATTGTAGGAGGGCCAGTCCTTTCTATTTATTTCTATATTCCATTGTCGTTGCTGTTAGGTGGACACTCTTGCATCCATAGGAAAGGAATTCAGCGGAAAGGGCTTATTGCCTTTTGATGGAAAGCAGACCAATATTGCCTTGTTTGCAGGTAATGAAGGAGAGAAACATGAACACTTTAATTTTTAAATTTTTTAAATCCCATCTTTCTTTCTAAAAGAAGTATCTAGCAACATATTAAGAACACATTTTATTAAAAGTCCGTCAGTACTGAAAAAGCCTGTGGTTGGCTTAGACAACTTTCTTGCACCATCTGTTCCCATTCTATTCCTTAGTATAATCCCACCCCTGAATGGCTTTTGTCCATGAAAATTGCAGGGTGGACTCTGCAAAGTGAATGTAGAACTCAACAATGTTGAAAGTGAGCCTTAAACTGCGTTGAAGGGACTGTAGAGGTTTCCTTGGTGCTTGAAGTCAAATTTAAAGTTCCAGACCTCACTGTAATTGTGCACGGGCCACATTGTCTAGTGTGCCTGAACAGCAATGCATCCATAGCTCAAAATGGAGCACTGCAAAACATTTCAGTCCTGATATATGTATTCAACTGAAATGCAGGCCATGCTTTTAAGTGTTTCAGCACTCTACAGCATTTGAAAGGGAGCAATTGATTCAGCTAAATGTTCTTAAGATTGCAGGAGGAAAGGAAGTGATGGGATACCAACCAACCTTATTACATGATCCCTGTGTCATTTTCAAGCTGAGAATCACTAGGTGTTATTTTTAATGGCCTGCTCCATTGGTCAATGTAGAAGTGTGATGGTACTCTTTTTCTCTGTCTTTGTCTCCTTCATTTTCAACTCCAACTCCAAAGATGGAAGTTTGTATACTGGCACTATGACTGACTTCCGATCAACGAGGCCTGTCTTTCAGCGGAGCTTTGGAAAGCTTCCAACTTTGAAAACAGTTGATCAAGATTTCCGCTGGCTTTACGGTGAATAAATTAGTAGAGGAAAAAGTAGAGGAAAGTAGAGGGAAAAGACAGTAGTTATGATTTGAATCTGTAAGTGTGTGATGTTAAGTCATAGCTGATTTATGGTGACCCATAGGGTTTTCAAGGTAAGAGACATGGTGGTTTGCTGTTGCTTGCCTGTATGCAGGCTGAGAGACTTGATCTCTGTTAACCACTAGATCATGCTTGCTCTAGACCAGTGGTGGCGAAACTATGGCACTCCAGATGTTCATGGACTACAACTCCCATCAGTCCCAATTGGCCACGCTGGCAGGGGCTGATGGGCATTGTAGTCCATGAACATCTGGAGTGCCATAGGTTCGCCACCACTGCTCTAGACATTCATAAACCTCAAGAGCTACCAGAGTAAGATACGGTATACCCTTTTCAAAAATCTGCATATTTCATTACACTATGGAAAAGATTTCTTTATTTAAATATAATTATTTTTGCTACTTTTTCACTAGAGTAGGATCTCCAAAGGCAGAAAATGTCAAGGCATTAAAACATTTAAAACCGCATTTTAAAAATGTATATGTCCAATATTGAGCAAAACAATAAAAAACACATTGGAATGTAAACACAACACGAGCTGGGAGGAGAACCAATACGTTTACTGGGGTTATGCCAAACAAAACAAAAAGCTGTTCACCTGCTGTTAGTTGACAAGGACAGAAGCAGACAGATGAATCTTCCTGGGAAGGGATGCCTAAAGTTTCAATGCCATGACCAAGAAAACATTTTCCCCTTCAGGTTGTCATCCATCTAGGTTGAGAGCCCTTACAGCTGAGAAAAGCAGGGTATAAATCCAAGCTCTTTTCCCCCCTTTATTGGCTGTGTTTATTGGCATGATTTTTAAAACATTTACTGGGATGGTTTTATTGCTGCCTCATGATGTGAATATTGTACATCAACATTTCATTTATTTTTAATATTTTATACAAACTTGGTTTTTACTGTTTTCCAACTTTTTTAAAACTGGTTTTTACTGTTGGTTTTTACTGTTTTCTTCTTGTTGTTTTTATTTTTGTGAGCCACCTTGAGCAGATCTAAATAGATTTTGGAAATAAATATATGAATAAACATTCACACGCATGATCACAACCTTTTGTCTCATTCACAGATCCTCAGTTCATTCATGTAGTGGAGTACGGTGACTACATCTACCTCTTCTTTCATGAACTGTCGCTGGAATACAAGAATGTTGCTAAGGTAAGGGGTAAAATGTCACAGGTTAATGCAAGTTAGGGATGCTGTTGAAGTGACAATGGAAAGCTTATTTGGAATGGGGGCTTTTCCATATGGCTTTTCTTTGGTGGGCTCTGGCCCCATACTGCTTTGGTTTATCCTCTAATTTCCACACACATTTTTGTGCTTTTAGTGTTAACATCAAGTTTTGTCTCCCCTTCCCACTTTTGCCCCAACCTTTTTCTGGCAGACAATTGTGAATTGCCTTTTTCGTTGTGCCTAATGTTTTTGCCAGTTCTTTTTATCCTACCTGACCCCATTCACCTTCAGCTCACTTTTTGATGATTGGACTATCATCGCCATCGTTCTCCCTCCTCCCACTTTTCATTTTCATTTTTTTATGAACAATCCCTAAAATACCAACATGTTGATATATTGTAATGATAGATTAACCAGGTTCTCTGAATTCTCAGCTTTCATTTGTAAAGTAAATCTTTAGTCCCTTCCTTTGTCGAGATGAATAAAGTTTGTTTTGCCTACCGATCCTGCACAAATGTTGTTTTTCCTTTTTTGGTTTTCAGAAGTATGTCTACCAAGCTATGACACAAATATGCACATATTGCAACTTCTGTAACTGTGATGTTGAAGATTTGCAGACATCTCCCTGATAACACATGAGAAAAGGAAAAACAACACATTTGCAGGTTCACTAAGAAAAACCAACTTTATTCATCTACTTTTTATACAGAAATTGCATGGAGATGAGCTGCAAGCAGAGGAAACCTCCATGGGGAACCTTCAGAGAATCTCTGCTGCAGCACACAAAATGGCAGGTGTGAACAGTGAAAATGAAAGTAAAATGTTTGGGTGTGAGGAATAAAGTGTTTCCTGCCTGCTTTTGTTTATTCAGAAGGCTGCAAAGGTCCAACTCAAGGGCCCTTTCCACACGGGCATTTTATGGCACCCTGGGGATGGCAAAAACGCCGTCCCCAGGGAGCCATTTGCACAGGGCTCGACCGGCGCGAAGCCGGCATTTCCCAACCTTGCTTGGCAAGCGAGGTTGTTTGGAAATGCCGGCTCGGAGCCGCTGCCATGCAAACGGCGGTGTCTCCAAGGTACCCTCCCCCCCACTCCCACCCTTCACTTACCTTGTCTCTGGCCCTCCGGCGCGTCGCCGAGGCCTGGGGACATGCCCCCCTGCCCTGCGACACTGAAGCAGGCACGCAGGGCCGGGGGGCGTGTCTCCAGGCCTCGGCGACGTGCCAGAGGGCCAGGGACACGCCGGGTCGGCCGGGCGACGGCGCTCCGCGGCACCGTCTGCCCGGCTGTTTCTGGGACCATTTGTGCAAACGGTCCCAGGGGGGGTTGGGTCGGTGTGGAATGTGCCTACCCAACCCCCATCGACGCCGTGCAGAAATGGCCAAGGTTAGGGGGAAAGATTGCTAGTTTAGCGAGTTTTGAAAAACCCAGGTTTAGAAAATAAAATGTTTTGAAGATATTTGGAGATGAGAGCTGTGTGAACTTCTTCTCCAAAATGGTTTTGAAAATGTTTTATTTCTGTTGTGAGTAAATCACCATTGAAATCACCATATGATCTCCAACATAGATGTTTTGGGTGGCCAAAGAGGAGCTCGCTTTTTCTTTTCCTCAGCTAAGAAAAGCTGATCCCACTCATCATTTGTTTTGCCCATTAAAATATTTTTTGTATGTATCAAATATTATATACCCTGTGATTTCTATCTCTGTATTGACAGCAAAAAAGTAAAGAAACCTCTGAGAATCTTTTTACAAACTCCAGATGTTTCCATGTTCCCATTCTCCTATTCTCCCTTCCTTTGTTTATTAAGGTAATTTTACCGAGAGTAGCTCGGGTCTGCAAGAATGACATGGGTGGAAAACGAATTCTTCAAAAACAGTGGACTTCCTTCCTGAAGGCACGAATGATCTGTTCAGTCCAAGGCGATATGCCTTTTTATTTTAATGTACTGAGATCTGTTACAGATATAGTCAAAATCAATGGTCGAGATATTGTTGTGGCAGTCTTCACCACCCCTAGAAACAGGTAACTTCTGCAAGAACTTTTCTTCAACATAGTCAAACAAGCTCTTTAGGAGAACAAGCTGGTGAAAAAAAATAAAAATAAATGATTTTTATCAGCTCTTTCCTTCATAAAATGAGACTCCCTTCTAAAAATGGATATCCTTTTTTTTGTCTAACCAGAATTTGAATATAACCAATTTGTTTGCTAGAGTTCTCCTCAACACCATGAGCATCTGAGCCCATGAATCAGAAATTTCTCACTCATTGTCACTCATTGTCACTCATATTGCTGTGTCTCTTAACTCTTATACTTGATTTATGCCAACAAAGATTGACTGACTGACTGATGCCCATTCCCCATAGACCTGTATAAATGAGTGTAGGATGGTAAAACCCCCATTTTGGGGGGGAACTTCTCACAGACCCTGCCCTTAAAACGAGTCTGCCCCACGTTATTTCCCCAGTAAGGGTCTTAAAAAATCCCAGGTTTCAGCAGGTCACAAGCAAATGGTTGGGCAGAAGGCGCTTTATTCGCCTCCATATTCCTTTAAAAAAATTCATGGCTCACATCTGCATAGATACGCAGGTGCAGATGGTGATGTATAGTGAGGCATCAGGAGGACTGTAGGGGTTCATGATGCATGCCTGCATAGCTACGCATCAGTGGGAAGTAAATTTTTAAAAAAGGGATGTGTCTCCATGCGAAGGCACGACAGCAACCTGGATTGTTTCTGTGGGCTCCAATCACTGTCTGCACAAATGCATATGAATGTGAAAAAAAGAAAACCGGTCACTTCATCCCGACCGCAACCCATTATACATTTGCTGTACGGAAGGGGCCTCACAGAATCAAGTGGAATGTGGCCAGAAGTCTTCTACTTAACTATTGTGTTTGTGACTTTATATATAGTTATAGCTGAAGCTACAGATGTGTGTATATATATCTCTATATACCTTCTCATGACTGCCAAAGAAATATACCGGCTTATAAAGCAAAGACTCCTTGAACAGGAATCTCAACCATTGATGACACAGGCAAATAAAGTTTGTTCTCCCATCCATCTGAACATTTTGCCTCTTTTCTCCATTCCAGCTAACTGTTTACATCTCCGACGCGATCCCAACCTCACTTGTAACTATTTCTGGGAATTTCACATTGCAGCATCCCTGGCTCAGCTGTATGCGCTTTTGATATGCAGGATGTTGAGGCGGTGTTTGCTGGGAATTTCAAAACACAGAGGGACTATGACACAATATGGACACCGCTTCATGAAGAGAGAGTCCCCAAACCCAGGTATTATCTGTGTAATAATGACCGTAGTTTTCCCAGAAATGGAAATTTGGTATGCAATGCAAATACTGGAAAGTTATCTTTGGCAACCCTTTGAAGAGTAACATTGCTCTAAGTCAGGGGTCCCCAAACTTTTTAAACAGGGGGCCAGTTCACTGTCCCTCATACTGTTGGAGGGTCGGACTAAAAAAAACTATGAACAAATTCCTATGCACAAATGATTGTAAAATGTTTGATTTCACCTTTCAGCCTTTCTGTCATGGTCTATTTTTAGAACAGTGACCAAAGTATGTCAAGTACAGGGTGGGCTCCAAATATTGTTGGGGAGGCTGTGGAATACCTTCCCCTGTAAAAAAAAAAAGCAGAACTTTCCCAATGAAACATTCCATCTAACCCAGGATCAGGTATCTTCCTGGGTTCTTTCCTCCATAGCAGCCAGCGATCGATTCGCCAGCCTGGCTGATGCCAATGGGAGTGAGGCGGAACAGAAAGCCTGAGAGCAACACATGGAGTAGCTGAGAGGGAAGGGTGGAGCAGGCATTGCCACATGTAAGGTTTCCAACTCTGGGTCAGAAAATTCATGGAGATTTGGGGGTGCCATCATGTAACTGCAATCAACAGCCATTGGGGCTGGTTCCTCCTCTCCCTCGAGCCCCCACTGCACATGAATGGAGCCATAGCCACCATGCCTGGCGGGCCAGATAAATGCCTTCAGGGGGCCACATTTGGCCCCCAGGCCATAGTTTGGGGACCCCTGCTCTAAGTCCATTAGATATAATGATATAAAAAGCTTCTAATTCCAGAAATGGGAGTCTTGCTTTGGATCTGAACTGTGCTTAATGAATAGAATCTCAACACACTACACGCTTTGGGGTGGATCAACGAGACTTGCTGCTGGGGAAAAAATGATGGGGTGATCCCTTTCAGCCGCTGAAACAAGACAATCTTGGATTTACTGGATGCATGGACAGAATCCATGTGGGAGAGGGAATATAATAAGGAAGCAAATTAGGCAAGAATGAGTGAAAAATCTTTCTATATATCTGTTTATTGCGTTCATACAAGGAATGGCAAATCTGCATTTCCTAAGACTCAAAAATCTGTGTGGGGTATTTATGTAAATTAATGGTCATCCATTAAGCATTCCTATAATAAACAGAACCAAATATTATTATTATTATTATTATTATTATTATTATTATTATTATTATTATTATTATTATTATTATTGATACAAAACAGTTATACACAGCAAACAAGATCAATATGCTGGATTTTGTATTACATCACACTTCGGACACTTCCCAAGCATCTAGGACTGTGTGATGTATCGACGAATAATGCGTGCAGAGCCGAGTAGGGTGGCCTTTTGCAGCTGACATGTGGTGATTTTGTCAGCGCCAATTGTTTTTAAGTGCCGTTCAAGATCTTTAGGCACTGCACCCAGTGTGCCGATCACCACTGGGACCACCTTTACTGGTTTGTGCCAGAGTCTTTGTAGTTCAATCCTTAAATCCTCGTATCGTGTAAGTTTTTCCAGTTGCTTCTCATCAATCCTGCTGTCACCAGGAATTGCAACATCAACTATCCACACTTTCTTTTTTTTCCACAATCGTGAGGTCAGGAGTATTGTGTTCCAAAACTTTGTCAGTCTGAATTCGGAAGTCCCAGAGTAGTTTTACGTGTTCATTTTCAGTGACCTTTTCAGGTTTGTGATTCCACCAGTTCTTTGTCACAGGCAGATGGTAGTTGTGGCACAAGTTCCAGTGAATCATCTGAGCAACAGTATTATGCCTCTGCTTGTATTATGCCTCTGCTTGCGCGATCTTCTTGCAGCAGCTAAGTATGTGATCTATTGTTTCGTCTGCTTCCTTGCAGAGTCTGCACTTGGGATCTGTAGTTGACTTTATTATTATTATTATTATTATTATTATTATTATTATTATTATTATTATTATTATTATTATTATTATTATTTAGATTTCATAGAATGCCCAATCCCCAAAAGGCTCTGAGTGGTATACAGAAAGCAATGAAACAACAATACAATATATAAACATGAACATTGAAATCCCTTAAGATCACAGTAGCAGCATTATCATAAAACCCACATTGATTGGATGATGGTGTCCGATTCAAAGGCTGGGAGGGGAACAGCAATGCAAAAATAGTGAAGATACAATACAAGGGCAATGCTGGAGATGGTATAGGAATATAATGCAGGGGCATCAAGAGCGGGCAGGCAATCCGCAGCTGGCATCCCCCAAAGCCCAGTGGAACAATTCATTTTTGCAGGCCCTGCGGAACTCCTGGAGGCCCTAACAGCAGGTGGAAGAGTGTTCCACCAGGCAGGGGCCAGGGCCGTAAAAGCCCTGGCCTGGGTAGAGGCCAGCCGCAACATTGATGTGGGTTCAAATACACTACTATGCCTTTATATAACTGTGACAACTAACTCATGTTGTAATCAGTCTCCTGTTCCACCTCCACTTACAGATAGCCACCAATTCTACACTGAACTATGCAGAAGCAGTAATTCACAATCAAGGCAACATTATGCAGGGTTACTCCAGATTAGGCTCACTGAAATCAAAGATCTTGGACTGAATCTTGGACAGCATAGAACTGTAACACTGTACCATTTTCATTTCAGAAACGGGAGCGGGGAATGCCAAGCAGTCAGATGGGTTGACAAGACTCGAAACCTCCTTCCCAAAGCCTCTTTCACTTCCACATTTCGTAGGCTGTATATGAGGGGATTGACCATCGGGGTCAACACCGTGTAGAAGAGAGAGAAGACTTTCTTTGCTTCCCTTAGATTGTTGGCTCTTGGAAGCAGGTAGACAAGCATCAGCGTTCCATAATACAAGCCAACCACTGTGAGGTGAGAGGAACAGGTGGAGAAAGCCTTTTGCCTTCCTGTGGTGGATGAAATTCTGAGGATAGAGACGATGATGGAAATGTAAGATGACAAAGTCAGGAGAAAGGGCGGCAGGGTGAATATACAAGTGAACAGAAATGCTGACAGTTCAAATGAAGCAGTGTCACTGCATGAGAGATACCGTATGTCAGGAATAACGTCGCAAAAATAGTGATCAATTTCATTTGGACCACAGAAGGATAACCTTGATATATTCAAAGATAAGCTTGTGCTGACCAAAATTCCACTGGCCCAAGACACAACTGCGAGCTGGAAGCTCAACCTCCCATTCATAAGAGTAGCATAATGGAGTGGTTTACATATGGCTAAATATCGATCATAAGCCATCATGGAGAGGAGGTAGCATTCAGTACCTCCCAGACAAGCAAAGATGAAAAACTGTACGAAGCAAGAGTTGAAAGAAATTGTTTTTTCACCAGTCAGTAGGTTGGATAACATCTTTGGCAGGACTGTGGAGCTACAGAAGGATTCTAGGAAGGACAGATTTCCCAGGAAAAAGTACATGGGAGTGTGAAGGTGTCTATCAGCCACAACTAACACAACAATGAGAAGATTTCCAGCCATGGTTGCCAAGTAGATAATTAAGAATAGCAGGAAGACAGGAATCCGTAGCTTTGGAAGATCTCCAAATCCCAGGAGGATGAACTCAGAAACAGTTGTCTGGTTTGGCCATAAATCCTCTGCCATGTGTCCATCTAGAAAAAGTAAAGTAGAGCTTGTAACCATTGGGGTAAAATGGAGGTGTGTAATGGGCAGCAATTTGAGATAAGTAATGTCTGGTGTTGTGAGAATGAAGAGAACATCCTGGCCCAAAGTGGATTTCTACCAGCAAAAAGTATTTCAAATTATTTTCAGTTGCAAAGAATCATGACGTCCAAGAGAATTCAGCAGTCCTGAATCTGTCATTGGATCTTTTACATAGCTTGCTTGCTGATCTCAGTGACTTCCCAGAGATACTGGGTGGAATCCTGTCAGGGGTCTTTTTCCCCCACTATCTTGCCCAATTTTCTTAATCACCACTGCCCTTAACCCAGGTGTGCGATCCAAAAATTTTAGTAACAGGTTCCCTCGCCAGCCCCACCTCAGCAAAGGGGGCAAGAGATGTATCCAGGCAAACCTGACCCCTGGGCAAAACCTGAGTTGGATGCCCCCCCATGGGCAGCCCCCCCACCATGACCCCCAATTTTTTTTGCAGCAGGTCATTTCTAAATCATCATCACATTATAGAAAATGCCCCAACTCACAAATCTGAACACAGCAATGGTGAAACACACAGGTTCTTTGATAAAGACTGGTGAGATAAAAGGTACGAAAGGCTGAGAATCAATGAATTGCAGTACCTGGAAGGGATTAGCCCAGTTCAGGGAGTTACATTATTAGTTGCAATTGCTATATGGAACCTTCACGTTCAAAGGCAGTACGCCTCTCGGGGAGGTGATGGCGAAAGCGGACCCAATTAGTAACCCCCTCTCGGCACACAGAAATAATTAGTAACCCACTCTCGGGAACTGGTGAGAACCTGCTGGATCCCACCTCTGCCTTAACCCACTTGGCCGATCCCAGAATCTTCAACGTAGGCTTTTGTGGTGATTTTTTTCTGCAATAGAAAAGCTGGCTGGATCTCCCTCCCCATCCCTGCAATTGCATGCCCACCCATCTCCCAACTTGATTTCTTTTTTACCTTTTTATGGATGGATGATTGAACAACAGATTCCTTTCCCAACTTCTGCTATTGTTTGATGGAAAATTCTTAAACTGACCCTATATTTTCCAAAGAGGTCTGGTGTGTGCACAGCAAAGTCTATTGTTGAATAATGTTTAGTTTTCCGCTGGATATTTATGTTTTGCACCAAGCAAGAAAATCTCCCTTGACATTTCTTGTAATTAATGTTGTAATATGTGAAGAAGAGAGAGTCACATAGCACGACTGTGCTTCTTGAAAGGGGATTTAAATCAACATCCACACAATTCCCATGGGCTAGCAGTGTTCATTTTTTGTAACAAAAAAATAAGCAGGAACCATGCCCTACTTTAAAGGCAATTTTTTTTAATTCTAGCCCAGGGGTTGGCAACATGTGGCTCTCCAGATGTTCATGGACTACAAATCCCATCAGCCCCTGCCAGCATGGCCAATTGGCTGACCCCTGGGCTGACCCCTGCTCTTGCCAAACCCTGGGAACTAAAACTCACTTCCTCAAAAGCTTACATTAGAATTAAAGTAAAGATAGTCCCCTGGATAAGCACCAGGTCATTACTGACCCATGGGATGACATCAGATCAGATATTTTATAAGGCAGACTTTTATAGAGTGGTTTGCCATTGCCTTCCCCAGTCATCTACTACACGTTACCTCCAACAAGTTGAGTACTCATTGCACTGACCCTGGAAGGATGGAAGACTGAGTTAACCTTGAGCCGGCTACCCAAAATCAACTTCCATTGGGATTGAACTCAGGTTGTGAGCAGAGCTTGGACTGCGAGTAGCAGAGAGCTGGACTAGATGGACTCTGGTCTGATCCAGCTGGCTTGTTCTTATGTTCTTATGACTACAGTACTGTAGGTGACCTCTATACCATGCAGCTCTTCAGATTAGAATAAAATTGTGTTATTCTTTAAGCTGTTACAAAACTATTTTAATTTAGGCCAAACTATGTATGTGTGCCCAGAAATATTAAATCACTTCAGTGAAGCTACTCTGTACTAGGCAGTGGTTGCAAGTGTGAAGTCCTGGAACAGTTTAATGTCATATTTAAGGCTGGAGAATGAAATGAGAGAATTCCTACAATCTATACCTTCAGTCCATGGTCAGGTTTTCCCTGAATTCCATTCTTCTTGAATTACCATTTCACAATAAGAATGTCTAAAATTAATTCCAGAAATGGAATCGACACAGTTTCCAGTTTTTTTTACTTTTTTGCTTCTGTGTAACGCACACTTCTTCATGAATAAAAAAGTCCAAAGATAATAAATGAAGATGAAAATTAAGAATATGGTGCAAATTCTTAATCAATGTCTGATGTCAATAAAAGATGTGGGCAAAAGCCCTGAATTCTTACAATTTCCAACTTTTGGTTGGAAAAACAACTGATCTGTGTTTAGATTTACCACCTGTGTGGTATATGGTTGCTATCATTCCCCCAGACTGTTCAATGATGAGACTTTGTATTCAGATGATTTCTTTATTATGAAACAACATCAGAAAAAAGCATTTAGATTTCTGTTGCCAGAAGTAAAGGTTAATACACCAACGCACCCTCCATTTTACGCTTCGTCATCCCCCTCCTTGTCACACAGCGCCCCACCCTGAAACCCAGTTCCCAGGGGAGATTGGCAGACCTCCAGTCCCACAGTCAAGAGCCAGGGTGGCCTTCACTTAAATCAAAACAACCCATGTTCCTCCAGTGCTAAACAATGCAACAGCTAGCCGGTGTCTTACGACCTGATAAAGAATGAAACAAAACTACAGCAACAACAATTTGATAAATAACGGCACTAGATTCAACTAGGCCATAATTGCGACAGGGGGCAGGGCACATGGTGAGCTGCGAAGCAGTGAGCATACATGCTCTGGGCCAGCTGGGTGGCTAAGCCACACCCAGCCTGATCACATTGACGCACGAGCACAATGAGTGTGGAGCACGCTCCCTATATATTAGGCAGCATGCAGTTGCTCCAGCCTTCTTCGACACCTGGAGCAAACTGATCCACCCACCCTCCCTGTTTTAAAAGGGTTAGGTTGGCTGCTTGACTTGTCGCAGCCCTGGCGGTTTGGGTAGAGGAGAGCATCCTTATGGGGAGGCCGAGTTTGCGTGCTGGACCTCCCTGCTGTTGGGGCCCTCCATAAGAGACTTGGGATGGGGCAGGTTCATGGTGCATGCTGTGGAGGCCTCTGCAATTGAGCCTGACACCCCAGAAGGAAGGGGGCCCCAGTGGGCGGGTGCCCAGGTGGCCCAGTACCTTCGCTGTCCTCCCCAATATGGATTGGGGTTGTGCCAGGGTTCAGCCATGGGTGCTGACCAGCTGCTTGGATGTGCTCCTCTTGCTTGCCCAGCTTATGCCTCAGGAAAAAGGGCTGCGGCCCATTTTAATTCCAATACATGTCCTGTGGTTATTCACCAGATGAAACCTCTGCACAACTGGGCGCAAAAAGGAGCAGAGAAAAGGATCCCACATCCTGGCTGAGAGACCTGGCAGGACCAAGCAAGAACTGGGCAGGACCAAGCAAGAACTGGGCAGGTTATTACACTTCCTCTTCTTTTGAAGTTACAGGTACATTGCCTGACAGTACACCTAGACCCAGAAGTGTTACTTGACCAGGAGCAAGTGTTCCACATTATTCTTGAGAATGGTTTAGAGTGTTTGGTAATGTTCAGAGTGATTGGTAATGTAATGTAACATAACATAGTAACATAACATAATTAATTACATTGCAATATATCTGACGTATGGCTGTATGAACATCTAGAAACCTAGATTGTCTGGAGTCAGTCTACATGGAGCTCACCATGAAAAGCATGTGCTAAGATAATTAATGTGACATGGTAATTACCATATGAAAATACAACAGCAAAGGTCCAAGTTCCAATTCATACTTTAGCTAATGGAAACTCCATTGGATTACCTTGGCCACCCCTCTTGTCTATTTCTAGGAGTAGCCTTTATTCCTAGGATAAATAAAAGAGACAAAAAAATGGAGAATGGGAGAACTGCATACATGTTATCCTCTCAGCAGTTTGGTAAAAGGTTGGGATGATAAAAAAAGAACTAGTTATTTAGTTATATTCTTTGATTTTTTTAATTAATCACTAGGAATCAATGTGCTTAATTCCCTAATTCTAGAATATCAACCAAAAAAACCAACAACCCTGGATCATTTGCATCTTATTTATAAATCTTTTGGCCTGAAGTATGAGCAAAAGGTGTTCAGAATGTTCACCTTCACATAATTTTCATTCCAGAATAATATGTGCTATCGCATTAGGTAACCCTGACATGTACTAATTTGACTCTTTGAATGCTCATGAAAGACAGAGAGTTCCTGAAAACTTTCCTCATGGCTATCTTTACATCCTTGTTTCTCAGGCTGTATATGAGAGGGTTAAGCATTGGAGTCAGAACAGTGTAGGAAAGAGAAAATATTTTCTTGATATGTCTTAGGTTCTTCGATGTTGGTAGCAGATAGACAAGCATCAAAGTTCCATAATACAAAGCAACGACAGAAAGATGGGAGGAACAAGTGGAGAAGGCCTTTTGCCTTCCAGTGGTGGATGAAATTCTGAGGATAGCAACGACAATGAGACCGTAAGATGATATGGTGAAAAGAAAGGGAGGCAGAGTGAAAACACAAGCAGCTACCAAGGATGTGAGTTCAACTATATATGTGTCACTGCAAGAGATATAGCGTATGTCAGGAATAACATCGCAAAAATAGTGATCAATTTCATTTGGACCACAAAAGGATAACCTTGATATATTCACAGATGAGCTTGTGCTGACCAATATTCCACTGACCCAAGACACAACTGCTAGCTGGAAGCTCAACCTCCCATTCATAAGAGTAGCATAATGGAGTGGTTTACATATGGCTAAATATCTGTCATAAGACATCATGGAGAGAAGATAGCATTCAGTACCTCCAAGGCAAGAATAGATGGAAAATTGCATGAGACAGGCTTTGACAGGTATCCTTTTATCCCCAGTCAAGAGGTTTGACATCACCTTAGGCAGGATGGCAGAGCTGCAGCAGATTTCCAGGAAGGAGAGATTTCCCAGGAAAAAGTACATGGGGGTGCGAAGGTGTTTATCAGCCACCACTAGCACAATGATGAGGAGGTTTCCAGCCATAGTTACCAAATAGATCACAAAGAACAGCAGGAAGAGAATCATCTGCAAATCTGGGAGGTCTCCAAGTCCCAGAAGTATGAATTCAGAAATAGTTGTTTGATTCTGCCACATTTTGTTTCCGATAGACAGCAACTATAGAAAGTCAAAGCACAACAACACCATAATTCATGGGGGTCAGACTTTGAAATAAAGCACAAAAATCCCATGTGAATGATTTATTTTTTTAAAAAAATTCATGCACACTGAGCCACTGTTATAAATGACATGATAAATGGGGCATGTAACAGTGGTTAGAGCAAATCCTAGTTACGAAAGACAGCAAAATGGAGACAGTCCAACAAATTGAGGCTTGGTGTGTGAAACCAAGCCTGGATTAGAGCCTGGGATTTATTAGTTTTGAGATTTGCTAATCACATTTTGTACCCAATCATGTCAGATGGAAGTGAGACCTCCAAAGAAAGTTCTCTGCAGATGAAGCCAATAGCAAGCCACCACTGCTCTCACTTGCCTTGGAAGGTCCTTGCTGGAGTTGTCAATAACTCAGCTGAAACTTGACATAATTTACATACACACGTCAGAAACTTTGAATTCATTAACTAGTTCTGAAGCACTGGTTGGCTTCCATGTGACTTTCTTACCTTGGTCCATTGATCAATGCTGTGAAGTCCTTCATTCCTTGGAATAACTGAGCTTTCAGAAATGCTTATTCTGAGCATGCTTTGCCATACTTATAGTTAGTGTATGGTATGAACACATGCAAAATTACTATAGTAAGAGATGTTTCATCAATTAATCATTGTATCATTTCTTAGAATGATAAGTGTGGCATTCCAGGATGCATCTATGTATCTGGAACTGAGGAAACATTAATGGAAAAGGCTTTCTACTGTACTCTGCTTTTGAGTTGAGTCCCATGCATACTTCAGAAACAAAGTGCAATAGTCACCACCTTATGCAACAGCTTGGTGGTAACACAAGAAGATGAAACTATCAGAGATCAGTATATGAAGTTCCTACTAAAATCCATATCATCCCATGAGTATCTTGAGAGACAAAGTGGGTACTTCCCTTCCCTCCGACGGATAGGATACTGTGGATTATTGATGCTGATGCAGCAATGTATGTTGACCATCCCTGGAAGCAAAGTTAAGGCATAATGCAATTAATTAGGAGGATGTATGGTATAGTCTGCTCTTGTTAGATCTTGGAAGAGTCAATACGTAGAAGGGAGACCACCAAGGAAGGCTCTGCAGAAGAAGGCAGTGACAAACTATTTCTTCTTCCCACTTGCCGTGAAAACCCCTTGCTGGGATCATCACAAGTCAGCTGTGATTTGAAAGTACTTTACACATAGTGTCATCAATCACTTCTCTTCCTTTGTCTGTTTTCATTTCTTTCTTCTGTACCATTTGGTTCTACTCTAAGGAGAACTTCCTTACCATTCTCTGCTTCTTCTGAGAAGTTCTATTTTCTAAGGCTTATGTCAGTCCATAATAACATGCCTGTCTCTGTAGGTTTCCACCCTTATGAAGTAGAAAATGTCCCTTGGGATTCCTGGTAATGGATGTTCTAACTGGTAAACAAAGAAGAAGCATTTCAGGAATTTAACTTTTCATAAGGGAGTGAGGCCTTAGTCCCTCAACAAATATCTCAATGCTCAGCCATCAAGGAAATCATGAACAGATATGTGAAAATCTGTTCTTGTTCTTTATCTGGTTTCTCTATATTTTTCACTTTGTTTTATCAACTTATTATTAATGCAATTCTTTATCTCTTTTTTTTTATTCATATCACCTATATATAGAAGACATATGCCTGGCAATCTTGAGAGAGAGAGAGAAAGAGATTGAAACCTATACTTTGTGATCATTCCATATGCTAGTTTAAATTTGTAATCATGGAGCAAACCATTTTCAGTAATTGTTCTGAAAATGTGGAATGCAAGGAAAAAAACCCACTTAATAGCATTTCTCTGAGGCTCATTCAGCACACGCAAAATAATGCACTTTCAAGCTGCTTTCACAACTGTTTTTGCCATTCCGCACAGCTTCGAAGAGCCCTGAAAGCAGCTTGAAAGTGCATTATTCTGCGTGTGCGGAATGAGCCTGAAATATTTAGAGCAAAATAAAAATGCATTTCTGTTTATCTGGTATAGGTGCTTGATGCTAGTCACCATTTCTTTCTATTTGCTTTTGTAATATAAAAACCTAGGCTCATTCCACACATGCAGAATAATGCACTTTCAAACTGCTTTCAGTGCTCTTTGAAGCTGTGCGGAATAGCAAAATCCACTTGCAAACAGTTGTGAAAGTTGTTTGAAAATGCATTATTTTGCGTGTGCGGAAGGGGCCTTGGAGACTAATAACTTTGTGGTTTCCTTGAAATTACTAGTCTTCACAAGATGTAAGATTTTTTAAAGACAGAATTTTTTTTCAGCTGATGGAAAGCATGGAGTGAGCAGTATCTTACTATCCATGTTCAAAAGGCACACGGAGTTTCTAGCATTTCTCACTGTTGTTGTTGATGTTGTTATTAAATTTTATTTAATATCACAGCTGTCAATTTTTCAGCTGGTTGTTTTTGCCCTTTCATTACAACTCGAGCCTCACCCAGAGGCCTAGAACATTGTAATGTATTGGGATAGCATTCATGCGGATCCCAGCAGGACTTCCTTCTGAATTAGACAAACGTTGAGTTTGTCCATTTGAAGATGTTTTAAGGAATGCTATGGCACTTAAAACATCATCAAATCAACAAAAACAACTTCTGTCAGATTCAGAAGGCAATGTCGCTGTACTTGTTTCCATCCCCTGGCTAACTTCTGGGGTCACAGCAAGTCAGCCATGAAGTTTGGTGGGATGGAATGAGGAGTGAGCAGGGATGGAAATTGTTCCCTCATCTAAGCAGAACTGCACTTGCAGAGGGTGAAAGAGGAGTTATGTCAACCCCCTTACCTTATTCACTCCAGTTCCCTTGACCCACAAGCAGAGGTGGGATCCAGCAGGTTCTCACAGGTTCCCGAGAGTAGGTTACTAATTATTTGTGTGTGCCGAGAGGGGGTTACTAATTGGTGATTTTGCCACGTGATTTTTGCCTCAGTTATGCCCCTCCTCTCAGCAGTAACACGCAGAACTTGAAGCAGTCTAGCAGGAGGTGCACCAGCGTGCGTGGCAGCCTACGCCTCTGTGCATTCGTTTCCCGCCCAAGGACCGGCGCAGCGGCTGCGTCCTTGCCACAGCCCCGCCCAGGAATGCCCCACCCCTGGAATGCCCGCCCCTGCCCCCGTCGTGCCCAATCCAGCCCCATCGGTGCTACGCCACAGTTTGAATCCCACCACCATGGGGACCTGTTACTAAGAATTTTGGATCCCACCACTGCCCACTATGCAGTTCCTACATGTGGGGCAAGAGTGTATCTAGGGTCTAGAGGGTGAATGCCCTGGTCACTCCATGAGGGGGACAACAGGAAGCCCAGGGCACCCTCTTCCCCAAGACAGATCCATCTGAGGAAATATGGCTTGCCTGCCTTACTTCTGCCTCCTCCATGCTTCTTTCCAACTCCATCAAACTGCACCACCATCTCCAAACTCCACGTGGAGTTCAGAGGCTGAGAGTGCCCTGGTTCAGTATTCAACTGAGTGCCAAACATATGGAGTTGAGTGGAAGAGTATGCAGTTAAAGCCTAGGTTTGGCTGGGGCAAGCTTTAAATTGCAGGGTTTGGAGGTAGAGCCTACAGTTTATTCACATCCTTAATTATTGTGTACATGAAGGATGAGGTACTGCTTATAGTCAGTCATAGTACTTACAGTCACCTTTATTGGCATAGTTATTACTTATATGTTTGTGCTTAAAATGGCTAAGAGGCATTATGATTCAAAGATCTCCTGCGTGGGTAATGTTTACAAATGGGAGCACAAAGAAAGACAGGCAATGTGGCCACTTGGAAATATGGAGTTGGATTCTAACTAAATTTCCCAGTAGTAGAATGGAAATTTTCTGCTCCCCCCCCCCACACACACACACTGACAGCAGCCCACTGACCTATATGAAATGCTGCTCTGGGGCATAAAAGACCCCGAGGAATGATTTGTGGAAGGAGGTCTCAGCAGGAAAGAGGGGATCATTGGAAAGTACAATTTAAAATAGATTTGACCCATAAGTTAAGACAGAGGCAAGCATGGGGGGCGGGGGTTTGACATGTCACATCTGCCTTGGTGCATCTCTTTGAACAAAGTGATACTTTGGTCATTCTCATCTCCATTTCCAAGGCAACAATACAAAGTTTAGGCAGCGATAAAAACAAACTCCCTACCTTTCCATTGACTGATGTGACATTTTTATTCTGAAAAAGGGCAGTGGTAAATATCACATCCTATAGTTCATAAAGGGAGGGAAGGCAGCAAGGTATAGCCCAGTCTCATTAGATTTTGGAAGCTAAGCAGTTTCAGTACTTGGAAGGGAGATCAGCAAAGGAGACTCTGAAGAGGAAGAGAGTGACAAACTACCTCAGCTTCTCATTTGCCTTGAAAGATTCTTGCTGGGGTTTGCCAAAACTCAGTAGCAATTTGACAGCTCTTTTCACACATACACGTAGTTCATAAATCTCTTCCAGCAGTTTCTCCTGGCCTCTTTCACTTCCTTATTTTTTAGGCTGTATATCAGCGGATTGACCAATGGAGTCAAGACTGTGTAAAAGAGAGAGAGGACTTTCTTCAAGTTTCTAAGATTCCTGAATCTGGGTACCATATAAACAAGCATCAGTGTTCCATAATACAAAGCAACCACTGTGAGGTGGGAGGAACAGGTGGAGAAAGCCTTTCTCCTCCCAGTGGTAGATGGGATTCTAAGGACAGACGTTAGGATAAAAATGTAAGATGACAAGATGAGGAGAAAGGGAGGCAAGGTGAATACACTGGCAGATATGAAGGATGAGAGTTCAAATAAATGGGTGTCACTGCATGAGACGTATCTAATGTCAGAACTGATATCACAAAAGTAATTGTCTATTTCATTAGGGCCACAGAAGGATAACTGGGAGATTTTCAAAGTTAGACTTGTGCTGATTAAAATCCCACTGACCCAAGACACCGCTGAGAGCAACACAGCCTTCCATTCATAAGAGTAGCATAATGGAGTGGTTTACATATTGCCAAATACCTGTCATAAGACATCATGGAGAGGAGGTAGCATTCAGTACCTCCCAGGCAAGTGAAAATGAAAAATTGTACAAAACAGCCTTTGAAAGATATGCTTCTTTCCCCCATCCAGAGGATGAGCAACAGTTTAGGCAGGATGGTAGTACTACTGCAGGTTTCCAAGAAGGACAGATTTCCCAAAAAGAAGTACATGGGGGTGTGAAGGTGTTGATCAGTCACAACTAGCACAACAATGAGGAAGTTCCCAGCCATGGTTGCCAAGTAGATCACTAAGAATAGCAGGAAGAGAAGAATCTGCAGGTTAGGGGGACCTCCAAATACCAACAGGATGAACTCTGACACTGTTTGGTTTTGCTGGGCTTTGCTTGCCATCATTTGCTCCTTGAAGAAACAAAGCATATCATGTAATGCTGGATAACGAAAAAGAATGATGTTATTTGACAGCATGTTGAAATCAGAGAAAACTCTCAATGATAAGAACATAAGAACTAGCCTGCTGGATCAGACCAGAGTCCATCTAGTCCAGCACTCTGCTACTCGCAGTGGCCCACCAGGTACCTTTGGGAGCTCACGTGCAGGATGTGAAAGCAATGGGCTGCTGCTGCTGCTGCTCCTGAGCACCTGGTCTGCTAAGGCATTTGCAATCTGAGATCAAGGAGGATCAAGATTGGTAGCCATAGATCGACTTCTCCTCCATAAATCTGTCCAAGCCCTTTTTAAAGCTATCCAGGTTAGTGGTCATCACCACCTCCTGTGGCAGCATATTCCAAACACCAATCACACGTTGCGTGAAGAAGTGTTTCCTTTTAATAGTCCTAACTCTTCCCCCCAGCATTTTCAATGAATGCCCATACACAATGAATGCCCATACACAATGATGGCATACACATAATCAATATGATTCTGTGATCCATGATTCTCAAACCATACTGAGGTCACTCACCATGTGAGTATGCTCCAGTAACATCAATGGCATTTACTCCCAGATCTATACTGTTTATAGGAATGCAGAGAAACTGAAATGTTAAGCCCCAAACATGTGACTTTCTGGTGGGAGCAATTGTTTTGTTTTGTTTTTGTTTTTTAATTTATCAAGGACACCTCAATGAGAAGATCAGTAATAACTAGCAAGTTCCACCAGAAGACAGATTGCTCGTGACTTCTTATTTATTCCTACAAGATAGTTATGGAAAAGGTTGGGAATATTCTACTCACAGTTTATATATGGTCCCAGTGTACACCAAAATGCCAATGGATTATGGCCCAGATGACTTGTGAGTTGTACATCTCCAACTATATTCCACAAAACTCTCCAATGCAGATACAACTCCTATCAGATGCTGGAGTTGAATTAGAAAAAACACCCTGTAGATAGAAGGGTTTTTTAAAAAAAGTCTGCCTTTTGTTATTAATCTTAAAGGCATTTTGATTTCAATTGCTGCTGGATTCTCAGGAACTACATGTGATGGTTAAACAGTAAAACTAGCAATGCAATCCTAAGAACACTTTTCTAAATGTAAGATTCATGCAGTATACATGAGAAGACTTCTTGGAACATCATAGGATAGCTCTCTGAGCTTCTCTGGATTGCATTCTAAAAAAACAGGCAAATGTATTAGAGAAGATTGCAATATTTTGGGCGTTTATCATATTTTAGGTGAAAGTTGTTAAAAACATTACACCATTTTTTCAATGTATAAATTGCTTCAAAGGTTTTTTCCATGATTTATATGGTCTGCATACTCCAAAACCCATTTTCCGCAGTGGAAAACCTTCCTAGGGCCCCTTCCGCACACGCAAAATAATGTGTTTTCAAACCACTTTCACAACTGTTTGCAAATGGATTTTGCTATTCCGCACAGCTTCAAAGATCACTGAAAGCAGTTTGAAAGTGCATTATTCTGCATGTGCAGAATGAGCCTAGGTCTGGAACCTGGCTCAGTATCCCTTCCCTCCTGTAGATAAACCTCCAGATCATAAATACTGGGAAAGAATTCGGCATAGTAGACCATCATCCCAGCAGATCTCAGAGGCTAAACTGAGCTGGTATTTGGTATTTGGAAGGGAGACTTCCAAAGGAGGTTTTCTGCAGTAGAAACCAATAGCAAACCTCCTCTGCTCTCATTTGCCTTGGAAGGCTCTTGCTGGAGTTGGCATAATTCAGCTAAAACTTGACATAATTCATATACACAAACCAGAAACTTTGGATTCATTACCTAGTTCTGAACCACTGGTTGGCTTCACTGTGGCTTTCTTACCTTGGCCCATTGATAAGTCCTTTGCAGTCCTTTATTCCTTGGAGCAACTGAGCTTTCAGAAATGCATTTTCTGAGACTGTGCTAAAGTACCACTTCTTCCTGTGAAGTGATTTTCTAAGCATGCGTTGCCGTAATCTTAGTTAGTGTATGGTATGAACACATGCAGAACTACTATAATCAGATACATTTCATTAATTGATCATTGTACAGTTCTTTAGAATGATAAGCATTCCAGGATCCATCTATCTATCTGGCACTGAGGAAACATCCACCAAAAAAAGGTTTTCCTACCACACTTTCCTTTTGAGCTTAGTCCTGTGCATACTTCAAAAACAAAATGCATTATTTGCATCACAACCTCATGCAAGAGATGGGTGGTAATACAAGAAGATGAAACTGTCACAAATCAGTACATTAAGCTCCATATCACACCACAAGTATCTTGAGAGACAGACAATTGTTGGAAGCAAAGCTAATGTGTAATGTAATGTATTAGGAGGGAAGGCAGCATGGTATAGTCTACTCTCTTTAGATCTTGGAAGGGAGACCAAGGAAGTCTCTGCAGAAGAAGGCAATGGCAAATGATTTCTGTATCTCGCTTGCCCTTTGCTGGGGTCACCACCAGCCAGCTGTGATTTGACAGTACTTTACACACTCAATGCCATTAATCTCTTTTTCTGTTTCCTTTTCCTTTGTCTCTACTATTTGGGGACACAAGTTTCCCTCACACCACCAAGATCTTGCTCTGAATGCAAGAACTTCTTCACCATTCTCTGCTTCTTTTAAGACATTTGTAATGCTAAGGCTTACATCAGTCCCTAAAAACATGTCTGTCTCTGCAGAATTATTTCTATATTGATGTCCCCTGAGATTTCTGGTAATGGATGTTCTAACTAGTAAACAAAAAAGATATTTAAGGAATTTAAGTTTTGATAAGGGAGTGAGGCCTTAATCCCTCAACAAATCCTTTAATTCTCAGCACTCCAGGAAATCACGGACAGACATTTGAAAATCTGTCTTTTGCTTGTTTTTTTTTAAATCTGGTTTTGCCATATTTTTCACTTTGTTCTATCAACTTATTATTAATGTAATTATTTATCTCTTCCCTACACACTTCACATAGATATAGATATATGCTTGGCAATCTTGAGATAAAGAGTGTTCCCTCAAGCCACAAGGCAGTCCCTACATGTGGGGCAGGGCCATATCTAGGGGATGGGGGGTGATGCCCCTGCCACTCCTTGAGGAGGGCACCAGGCAGCTCAGAACCTCCCCCGCCCCGACAGATCTATATGAGGAAACAAGGCTGGCCACCTTGCTTCTCCATCTCTCTCTCAAACTACAGCGCATGGCATTCAGGGGCAGAAAGATCAGTTCAAGGTTGGCCTTGGGTCCAGAATTCAACTGTTTACCTTGCTTCAGAACTCCATGTGGAGTTCAGGGGAAAGGCATGCAGTTCAAGGCTCCTGTAAACACTGCCCAATAAGATGCAATGTCCATTTCCTTGGAGCTAGATGCACAAACGTCTTTTATCAAGCAGGTTTTACTTCATCTCATGCTCAGTCTTTCAAATTCAAATGCTAATAAATCTGGGCAAGGAATTCTTCCAACATGGGTATAGCACCACATACATGTGATTCTTCACCAGAGCCTATCCATGACATTTTGCTGTCCCGAGCAAGGTCATCTGTTGCCTCCTGAAGAGTGAGAAGGGCAGAAGCAAAGGATGAAGGCACCTTAACCCAGTTATAGTCAAGAGCAAAAGGACACACATAGAGAAAGGCAATAGTCTTGAGTGAGATCTGGGAAAATGAAGGATCGGAAGTCTCCAAATTACATTTTCTTTATTTTAAAGAAACCATGGATAGACATGATAGAAACATCTTTACTTATTTTTATTATTATGGTAGATTTCACAGCTGCCAGATCTTTAACTGGTTGCTGGCCTTTTGTTACAATTCGAGCCTCGCCCAGAGGCCTAGGAAGTTGTAATGTATCGGTGTAGTATTCATGCAGATCTGAGCAGGGCTACCTTCTGAATAACAATAACAATAACAATAACAATAACAATAACAATAACAATAACAATAACAATAACAATAACAATAACAATAACGGCGATGACTATTATTATTATTATTATTATTATTATTATTATTATTATTATTATTATTATTATTATTATTATTATTATTATTATAAAACAGTTATACACAGCAAAAAAGATCAATATGCTGGATTTTGTATTACATCACACGTCGGACACTTCCCAAGCATCTAGGACTGTGTGATGTATCGACGAATAATGCGTGCAGAGCCGAGTAGGGTGAAGCCTTTTGCAGCTGACATATGAGTGATTTTGTCAGAAGCGCCAATTGTTTTCCTTAAGTGCCCGCTCAAGATCTTTAGAGCACTGCACCCAGTGTGCCGATCACCACTGGGATCTCACCTTTACTGGTTTTAGAAAGCCAGAGTCTTTGTAGTTCAATCAACTTAAATCCTCGGGGATCGCAGGTAAAAGTTTTTTCCCAGTTGCTTTCTCATCAATCCTGCTGTCACCAGGAATTGCAACATCAACTATTATCCACACTTTCTTTTTTTTTTTTCCACAATCGTGAGGTATCAGGAGTATTGGTGTTCCCAAAAAACTTTGTCAGTCTGAATTCGGAAGTCCCAGAGTAGTTTAATATCGTGTTCATTTTCAGTGACCTTTTTTCAGGTTTGTGATTCCACACCCAGTTCTTTTGTCACAGGCGAGATGGTAGTTGTGGCCACAAGTCTCCAGTGAATCATCTGAGCAACAGTATTATGCCTCTTCTGCTTGTATTATGCCTTCTGCTTGCGCCGATCTTCTTGCAGCAGCTAAGTATGTGATCTATTGTTCTCGCCTGCTTCCTTGCAGAGTCTGCACTTGGGAATTCTGTAGTTGACTTTATTATTATTATTATTATTATTATTATTATTATTATTATTATTATTATTATTATTATTATTATTATTATTTAGGATTTCATAGAATGCCCAAATCTCCAAAAGGCTCTGGAGTGGTATACAGAAAGCAATGAAACAACAATACAATATATAAACATGAACATTAAAATCCCTCTTTAAGATCACAGTAGCAGCATTATCATAAAAAAACCCACACATTGATTTGGATGATGGTGTCCGATTCAAAGGCTGGGAGGGGAACAGCAATGCAAAAATAGTGAAGATACAATACAAGGGCAATGCTGGAGATGGTATAGGAATATAATGCAGGAAGGCACTGGCAAGAGCTGTGGCAGGCAATCCCAAGCAGCTGGCATCCCCAAAGCCCAGTGGAACAATTCATTTTTTGCAGGCCACTCTGCAGGAACTCCTGGAGGCCCCTAACAGCAGGTGGAAAGAGTGTTCCCACCAGGCAGGGGGGCCAGAGGCTGTGAAAAGCCCTGGCCTGGAGCAGAGGCCAGGCCGCCCAACATTGGATGTGGGTTCAAATACACTACTATGCCTTTATATAACTGTGACGAACTAACTCATGTTGTAATCAGTCTCCTGTTCCACCTCCACTCTTACAGATAGGCCACCAATTCTACACTGAACTATGCAGAAGCAGTAATTCACAATCAAAGGCACAGCATTATGCAGGAGTTACTCCAGATTAGGCCTCACTGAAATCAAAGATCTTGGACTGAATCTTGGACAAAGCATAGAACTGTAACATCTGTACCATTTTCTATTTCAGAAACGTGGAGCCGGGAATGCCAAGCAGTCAGATGGGTTGACAAGACTCGAAACCTTCCTTTTTCCCAAAAGCCTCCTTTCACAAAGCAGCTGCTTACATCGAGAGGACACCTTGAGGGGTGCAAGGCAAACAAGAACTGCAAGACACATAGCTACCGCTCAGATCCGCTTATTTGCTAACCACTACCAAGCAGTGTTCACCAGACACAGTTGTTTCCAGGTTCTTCCACTGAGGGACTGTGTCTACTAATATACAAACCAGGTGCTAACCATGCCCATGCCATCAGTCTTTGCACACGCTATTTGGTTATGTGCACACTTCGCACTGATTTACACACGGCACTAGCAGGAGGGAGGGTCCAACTGGCAAATAGAACATGTCGCATCTGAGCACATGTTCCAACACCCCTTCCATGATCGGGTTTTGACAGGACATTGGCATATTTACACTTTATACATTGATACAGATAGTACATTCAGTTGCTCACATAAAGTACATACTTTTCTTTAGCAGTAGGCTTGGTTAAGGCGCCAGCTACATTTGACTTTTGAATCCACATACTGCAGCTTAATGAACTCCACATTGTGCTGCAGTTCTGCATCTGTTCATATTTCACGCCTATGTACTTCTGCTCCTAGCCTTTAGATTCTCTGTTCTGCTAGATGAATGGCTGCCCAGAATCCTCTAACACGGATTGGCTGTTGCACTGTTTCCCTAACTCTGACAACAACAAGCTTTCAACCAGACTGCCAGTTACGCTAGACAGCCCAGAGATGGCACAGAACTCAGCCTCGGCAGCTGAGAGACTAACTGAGGTCTGTCTGTGGACTGCCAGGATACTGGCACATTGGCATAAGTCACTACAAACCCTGTGCATGACTTTTTGGTTCTCTCACCACAAGCAAAAGAGCTATCTGTTGTTGCACAAAGCACGTTACTCTTGTTTCTCTGCTTGGACCAGTAATCCAAGTTCAGCGGCGCCATTCAGATATCAGCATCAGCACCGGTCAGACTCTATCCGGTGTCATGCCGCGCTAATATAAGCAGCATGTCGGCTGAAGTACGCTTTACGGCAAAGCCAGGTCTGGTCGCCCAGTTCGCGATATGAAGTAAGTTTCCTAATAGAGACCTGCTGTATAGTTCTGGATCACTACACAGTTCTTGCATCAGAGCCTTGCACAAAACTCTACAGTCATCGGGTGTCGCAGCAGTTCTCCTAAGCATCTAACTCAGCTTCTTCTTGACTATGGCTTCTATTTTCTTCTTCTGGCACATGAGTGAAGCCTTTGATTTGTTACTTGTTTAATGTCTATGCCTTAGGGTAGTGGGTTATTTCACTCCAGATCTTTCTACCACAAAAGGTGTCACTCGAGTTCTTTGTAGATGTTTTCTGCTCATGGCTGGGTCAGTCTTAAGTACATACACAAATGTCAACAACATACACTCAGTATGATTTCTTCTGTCTGATGCTTGACCTCTTACATACATACAGGCATCGGCAGAGGTAACTGATGAAACCTACACTCTTTCAGTTTTGCATCTAAGCAGCAGTAATACCAGTTCCTCTAGATTGAATCCTCAGGTCGTACAGGGAACGCCCTGCAGCTTATAAACCATGTTTGGGTCATCGCCTTCATATCCAGGCGCCATATAGACGCTTTTGCCTTTAGTGGAGCATTAAGGTAAGCATATTGAAAATCAAAATGTATGCGTATCCTCATGTCATACGGTTTGGTCGCTTAGGAGCAAGGACAGACCGGTGAAGATTCTGGTCTGGCTGTGGAGAATACCTTTTCCTCCTCCGGGTTTCCTGGCGACAGCCCCTCGAGCAAATGTAATTCTTGCCTTTATAAATCAGCCTATTATCGGGCAACAGTTTTCTTTAAATACCCACTTAGAACCGGCCATTACTTTCTGCTTCGTGCAGTTACACTTTACAAACACATTTTGCTTCTAATACAGAATACGTGTTCCATTTCCATAGCTTCCTCCCACTTCTTTCTTTCAGTGCGGGAAGCAGATAAAAATCTCTGCATAGGAGGACGGTTCAAAAACAGAAGTCTGACACACATAAGCATTCTTGACTGTGACCGCATTCGTCAGGTGGTACACCCTTGTTTATCCTTTTGATGTGCGCGGGGATAATCGCCTTAATCTCCTCCCCTTCTGACTCTTCACTAGAGGAGACAGTTTGTTTATTTCCTCGGACGCTTCACACTCTCTGAGTCAGCTTCGACCTTTGAACAGCAGCTGGCAAAAGCCTGCTGTCCATTAACTGTTTCAGGCTCAGTAAAATGGAAGTAACACCTCTGTGTTTGAGTGGATTTTCTTCCCAGTTCGCGATGCTTAACAAAATTAGCACTGGAGATGACAACCCTCATTCAAAATGATGAAAGAAACGAAACTCTTTCGCCAGTGGTTCAAAAGCCAACAAAGGTCAGAGTTTGCTGACTTGGGGTCACCTGTCTCTTGCTGTGGTGGCACTAACACAATGGTTCTTTACTGCCAAAAAAAATCCTCATGTTCGACATGTCACGATTTTTTCCCATACAGCAGGAAAAAAACGGGCTTCATTTCACCTGCTACAGAAGACCACATTCTGTTCAAAGCACATATGTATTGTATTTATTGCTTCTGCCCTGAAGTTATTCTGGCAAATTCAGCATCTAACAGCATGCTTCTTTCATATTTTGGGCACGGCTATTTTTCTTTTCTCCGATACGCCGCTTCATGAGCCCGGATAATGATTCGCTTTAAGGTGTTGATTCCCCCCCTTCTTTCCAGCCTACACTGAAATTGATTACCTGTCCATTCCTTCCCCTGTCCGGCCTGCAACGCAGTCACCTTATGACCTAGCTCGCTCTCTATCATTTCCACCCAGTTCTTGAACTTTGAAAATGCCTCAGCCTTCTCGACTTTTAGGAAAAAGGAGTAACGTACCTACTAAAATCGCTACACAGAACCATTATTAGGTACTTCTGCTTTTCCCTTTAGACTGAGTTGGAACGGTCCTGCAAGATCTATATGGACCAAGCGTTGGAGTGGATCGACAGACTCTCTGGTGCTTCTGGCAGTTGAAGGATACCGCCTTTCACTTTCGCTCTGGCCACACACAGAGCACTCCAAAACTTTTTGCAGGGTTTTACCTTCAGACCGCGACACCTTTACTTCAGGTTGGCTAGGTACTCTGAAGTTCATGTGTCCAAACACACGATGGTAATAATGAATGCATTGGTCATGAGGAGGAACATTAGACATTGACATTATCGGTACCTTTCTCAGATACATACAGATAGTACCATTATCACTGTGTTCTAAATAATACAAGTTTCATTTAATCAATTTCTCACAAGCACACACACAACATCATCATTTTTAGATATTGTACATATTTGATCAGCAAAAAAAGTAACAACATACCCATTCGTCGCCATTATTTTGCTTATCAGCTTTAAGCAAAACAGTAATCAAACAGGGCTTATAGAGGACGCTTTTAATGTGCGTCCATGCAAAGCAGGCACGCAAGCTGTTCCGTTTCTCCATACAGAGAGGTTGAGTCCTCACGGCTAAACACATCAGTGGTTTGATGTCTGGGGCAATTTGATCCTCTGTAAGCAAATGCTCACGGTTCACTACGCATAGAACAGGCAGAGCTCAATGAGCCAAGTTCCATCTCTGTCCTTGTTAGTGCATCGAACCAAAAGCAGATTTTAAGAAGAGGTGAGTCCCTCTCCCAGGACCCTTCTTCTGTCTCTGCCTTTGGGCTTCCACGGGTCCAGCACTTTCACGCATGCTCTGCCAAGTGGCCAGGAGGCCCACACCGGGTAGCAACGCCTGGTCGCGACAAAACAGCAGGCACGCATTTGATCTAACTCTCAGGAGTTGTTTCCTCTGAGGCTCGGCAACGCTTCTTTCTGAATTCCCTCTGTCGCCAGCAGTCCAGCAACTTCGAGGCATGACGAAGTCCAGAGTTAAGGCGCGCATCCGCGAATCGTTCTGAGGTTGCTGCAACTAACGCATTCTACACTAATCGCCCAGCGCATTTAAATCAGCAGGCGTAGGCTTTTATGTGAGTCCTCATAAAGCAGACCACGACAGCCAGCCCAGAAAATAACGCTCGCGATTTTTTCTAGGTGCTCAGGAGACGAGTCACCTTCCTCCGTGAGCCTGAGGTGATGCAACTGTTCTGTTAGGTAAGACTTTCACTCCAACAGACTCCACGCTTTCGGTAGATCACTTTCTGGAGTAAGTTCCAGCATTCCGAGGCAGAAGCTGCGCCTTTGATATAGAGCAGTTGGGGAGCTTTACCGCCAAGACGATGGATGCTCTTGCCCAGCCTCAGCTCTTATCTCCAACGCCGAGGGCTACAGCGCTGCAAGGGAGCTGACACAAAAGTCCACAAATCCTCACGCGAGAAGATAGGCTTTCATCTTCAAACACCAGGTCAGCTGCATATTCAGCTTTGTCAGCCGCTCGAAGGCAAACCGCAAAAGAAGCAGCCATGGTGCAGCCGGAACTGTTTCAGCATTACACAGCAACAAAACAGCTACTCTCGAAAGTATGGGCAGAATCTTCAGTCTATAACCTGTCGAAGAAAGCGGCTTACACGAGAGTAGGGGACACCTTTGAGGGGTGCAAGGCAAACAAGAACTGCAAGACACTACCAGTCACCGCTCAGGATCCGGCTTATTTGCTAATCACCACCAAAAAGGCTCACCAGACACAGCTGTTTCCAAGTTCCTTCCTTCCACTGAGTGGGAATTGTGTCTCCATTAATATATTAAACCAGGTGCCAATCCGATGCCCATGCCATATCAGTCTTTGCACACGCTATTTGGTTATGCACACTCGCACTGATTTACATGCAATGCACTAGGCAGGAGGGAGTGTCCAACTGTCAGTCAGATCATGTCCCATCTAAGCATATGTTCCAACATTCTACATACTCTCAGAGGGTTGTATATGAGGGATTTTCGACTCATCGGGTCAACACCGCAGAAGAGAGAGAAGACTTTCTTTGCTTCCCTTAGATTGTTGGTCTTCTTGGAAGCAGGTAGACAAGCATCAGCGTTCCATAATACAAGCCAACCACTGTGAGGTGAGGGAGGAACAGGTGGAGAAAGCCTTTTGTCCTCTCCTGTGGTGGGATGAAATTCTGAGGATAGAGACGATGATGGAAATGTAAGATGACAAAGTCAGGAGAAAGGGCGGCAGGGTGAATATACAAGTGAAACAGAAATGCTGACAGTTCAAATGAAGCAGTGTCACTGCATGAGAGATACCGGTGATGTCTGTGGAATAATCGTCAAGCGAAAAATAGTGATCAATTTCATTTTGGACCACACAGAAGGATAACCTTGATATATTCAAAGATAAGCTTGTGCTGACCAAAAAATTCCACTGGCCCAAGACACAACTGGGCGAGCTGGAAGCTCAACCTCCCATTCATATAAGAGTAGCATAATGGAGTGGTTTTACATATGGCTAAATATCGATCATAAGCCATCATGGAGAGGAGGTAGGCATTCAGTACCTCCCAGACAAGCAAAGATGAAAATTCTTTACTGGAAATGAAGCAAGAGTTGAAAGAAATTGTTTTTTTTCACCAGTCAGTAGGTTGATAACAACATCTTTGGCAGGACTGTGGAGCTACGCTGGTGAAGGATTCTAGGAAGGACAGATTTCTTAGAAAAAAGTACATGGGGAGTGTGAAGGTGTCTATCAGCCACAACTAACACAAACAATGAGAAGATTTCCAGCCATGGTTGCCAAGCAGATAATTAAGAATAAGCAGGGAAGACAGGAATCAGTAGCTTTGGAAGATCTCCAAAATCCCAGGAGGATGAAACTCAGAAACAGTTGTCTGGTTTGGCCATACAATCCTCTGCCATGTGTCCATCTTAGAAAAAAGTAAAGTAGAGCTTTGTAACCATTGGGGTAAAATGGAGGTGTGTAATGTAAGGCAGCAATTTGAGATAAGTAATGTCTGGTGTTGTGGAGAATGAAGAGAACATCCTGGCCCAAAGTGCGGATTTCCCTACCAGCAAAAAAAGTATTTCAAATTATTTTCAGTTGCAAAGAATCATGATCAGCCCAAGAGAATTCAGCAGTCCTGAATCTGTCATTGATCTTTTACATAGCTTGTTTGTTGATCTCTAAAGTGACTTCCTCAGAGATAATACTGGGTGGAATCCTGTCAGGGTCTTTTTTTCCCACTATCTTGCCCAATTTTCTTAATCACCACTGCCCTTAACCCAGGTGTGCATCCAAAAAATTTTCCAGTAACAGGTTCCTCGGCCAGCCCCACCACCGTCAGCAAGGCAAGAGATGTATCCAGGGGCAAACCTGACCCTGGGCAAAACCCTGAGTTGGATTACGCCCCCCCCATGGGCAGCCAGCCCCCCCCCACCATGACCCCCAATTTTTTTTTTTTGCAGCAGGCTTCCATTTCTAAATCATCATCACATTATAGAAAAATGCCCCAACTCACAAATCTGAACACAGCAATGGTGAAACACTACAGGTTCTTTGATAAAGACTGGGTGAGATAAAAGGTACCGAAAGGCTGAGAATCAATGAATTGCAGTACCTGGAAGGGATTAGCCCAGTTCAGGATGTTACATTATTAGTTGCAATTGCTATATGGAACCTTTCATCGCTCAAAGGCAGTAGCCTCTTTGGGAGTGTGATGGCTAAAAGCGACCCACTAGTAACCCCCCTCTCGCACACAGAAATAATTAGTAACCCACTTCCTCGAATCATTGGTGAGAGAACCTGCTGGATCCCACTCCTCTGCCTTAACCCACTTCTGGCCGTATCCCACGCAGAATCTTCAACGTAGGCTTTTGTGGTGATTTTTTTCTGCAATAGAAAAGCTGGCTGGATCACCCTCCCCACCCTTCAATTGCATGCCCACCCATCTCCTCCCAATCTTGATTTCTTTTTTACCTTTATATGGATTTGGATGATTGAACAACATGATTCCTCCTTTCCCAACTTCTGCTATTGTTTGATAGAAAATTCTTTAAACTGACCTCTATATTTTCCAAAGAGGTCTGGTGTGTGCACAGCAAAAGTCTTCATTGTTGAATAATGTTTAGCTTTTCCGCTGGATATTTATGTTTTGGCACCAAGCAAGAAAATCTCCCTTTGGACATTTCTTGTAATTAAATGTTGTAATATGTGAAGAAGAGAGAGTCACATAGCACGACTGTGCTTCTTGAAAGGGGATTTAAATCAAACATCCACACAATTCCCATGGGCTAGCAGTGTTCATTTTTTGTAACAAAAAATAAGAAGAAGAAGAAGAAGAAGAAGAAGAAGAAGAAGCTATGCCCCTACTTTTAAAGGCAATTTTTATTCTAGCCCAGGGGTCAGCAACCTGCGGCTCTCCAGATGTTCATGGACTACAAATCCCATCAACCCCTGCCAGCATGGCCATTTGGCCGACCCCTGCTCTTGCCAAACCCTGGGGACTAGAACCCACTTCCTCAAAAGCTTACATTAGAATTAAAGTAAAGATAGTCCCCTGGATAAGCACCTGGTCATTACTGACCCATGGGATGACATCAGATCAGATATTTTATAAGGCAGACGGTTTTATAGAGTGGTTTGCTATTGCCTTCCCTAGTCATCTACTACTCGTTACCTCCAACAAGTTGAGTACTCATTGCACTGACCCTGGAAGGATGGAAGGCTGAGTCAACCTTGAGCCGGCTACCCAAAATCAACTTCCATCGGGATTGAACTCAGGTTGTGAGCAGAGCTTGGACTACAGTACTGTAGATGACCTCTATACCATGGGGCTCTTTAGATTAGAATAAAATTGTGTTATTCTTTAAGATGTTACAAAACTATTTTAATTTAGGCCAAACTATGTATGTGTGCCCAGAAATACTAAATCACTTCAGTGAAGCTACTCTGTAGTAGGCAGTGGTTGCAAGTGCGAAGTCCTGGAACAGTTTAATACAGGCTAGGGAGCCCGGCTGTATGGCTGTGGTACTCTAGCAGCATTCTCCTGACGCTTCGCATCTTTCACAGAGGATTCAGGGCTGGCATCTTTCAGAGGATCTGAATGCCACCCACAGATGCAGGCGAACCCTCAGCAGAGAATGCTGCTGGAACATCAGCCATGGCCAGCCCGAAACCACACAGCACCCCAGTGATTCCGGCCGTGAAAGCCTTCGACAATACATAGTTTAATGTCATATTTAAGGCTGGAGAATGAAATGAGAGAATTCCTACCATCTATGCCCTCAGTCCATGGTCAGGTTTTCCCTGAATTCCATTCTTCTTGAATTACCATTTCACAATAAGAATGTCTAAAATTAATTCCAGAAATGGAATCTACACAGTTTCCAGTTTTTTACTTTTTTGCTTCTGTGTAACGCACACTTCTTCATGAATAAAAAAGTCCAAAGATAATAAATGAAGATGAAAATTAAGAATATGGTGCAAATTCTTAATCAATGTCTGATGTCAATAAAAGATGTGGGCAAAAGCTCTGAATTCTTACAATTTCCAACTTTTGGTAGGAAAAAAAACTGATCTGTGTTTAGATTTACCACCTGTGTGGTATATGGTTGCTGTCATTCCCCCAGACTGTTCAATGATGAGACTTCGTATTCAGATGATTTCTTTATTATGAAACAACATCAGAAAAAAGCATTTAGATTTCTGTTGCCAGAAGTAAAGGTTGATACACCAACGCACCCTCCATTTTACGCTTCGTCATCCCCTCCTTGTCATCACAGCCACTTCCCACCCTGAAACCCAGTTCCCAGGGGAGATTGGCAGACCTCCAGTCCTACAGTCAAGAGCCAGGGTGGCCTTCACTTAAATCAAAACAACTCATGTTCCTCCAGTGCTAAACAATGCAACAGCTAGCAGGTGTCTATCAACCTGATAAAGAATGAAACAAAACTACAGCAACAACAATTTGATAAATTACAGCACTAGATTCAACTAGGCCATAATTGCGACAGGGGACAGGGCACATGTTGAGCTCCGGAGCAGTGAGCATGCGTACTCTGGGTCAGCTGGGCGGCTGAGCCACACCCAGCCTGATCACATTGACTCACGAGCGCAATGAGTGTGGAGCACGCTCCCTATATATTAGGCAGCATGTGGTTGTTCCAGCCTTCTTCAACACCTGGAACAAACTGATCCACCCACCCTCCCTGTTTTAAAAGGGTTAGGTTGGCTGCTTGACTTGTCGCAGCCCTTGCGGTTTGGGCAGAGGAGAGCATCCTCATGGGGAGGCCGAGCTTGCGTGCTGGACCTCCCTGCTGTTGGAGGCCTCCATAAGAGGCTTGGAGTGGGGCGGGCTCATGGTGCATGCTGTGGAGGTCTCTGCAATTGAGCCCGACACCCCAGCAGGAAGGGGGCCACAGTGGGCGGGCACCCAGGTGGCCCAGTACCTTCGCTGTCCTCCCCAATATGGATTGGGGTTGTGCCAGGGTTCAGCCATGAGTGCTGACCGGCTGCTTGGATGTGCTCCTCTTGCTTGTCCAGCTTCTGCCTCAATAAAAAGGGCTGTGGCCCATTTTAATTCCAATACATGTCCTGTGGTTATTCACCAGATGAAACCTCTGCACAACTGGGCACAAAAAGGAGCAGGGAAAAGGATCCCACATCCTGGCCGAGAAACCTGGCAGGACCAAGCCAGAACTGGGCAGGTCATTACACTTCCTCTTCTTTTGAAGTTACAGGTACATTGCATGAACACCTAGGTACATAGGTTACAGGTACATTGCATGAACACCTAGACCCAGAAGTGTTACTTGACCAGCAGCAAGTGTTCCACATTATTCTTGAGAATGACTTACCTTGCCAGAGCAATTGGTAATGTAATGTAACATAATATAGTAACATAATAGAATTCATCACATTGTAATATATCTGATGTATGGCAGTATGGACGTCCAGAAACCTAGATTGTCTAGAATCAGTCTACATGGGGCTCGCCATGAAAAAGTCAATGCTAAGATAATCAATGTGACACGGTAATTACCATATCGAAGTACAACAGCAAGGGCCCAAGTTCAAATTCATACTTAGCTAATGAAACTCACTGGATTACCTTGACCACACTCTGTCTATTTCAGAGCTGCCTTATTCCTAGGACGGATAAAAGAACAAAATGGAGACTGGGACAATGGGAGAACCGTACATGCTATCCTCAGCAGTTTGGTGGAATGTTGGGATGAAAAAAATGAACCAGTTATTATATTTTGATTTTTTTATGTAATCTCTAAGAATTAGTGCATAATTCTCCAATCTCAACCAGACCAAAAATTAAAAAAACCTGGATCACCTGGACCTTATTTAACAATCTTTTGGCCTGAAGTATGGGCAAAAGGCATCCACCATGTTGACCTTCACATAATTTGCATTCAAGGATAATATGTGGTATCAAATCAAGTAAGCCTGACATGTACTAATTTAACATGGATTGTCCCCTTTTAATTTCAAAAAGCCCACTCTTTGAATGCTCATGAAGGACAGAGAGTTCCTGAAAACTTTCCTCATGGCTATCTTGACATCTTTGTTTCTCAGGCTGTATATGAGAGGGTTAAGCATTGGAGTTAGAACAGTGTAGGAAAGAGAAAAGGTTTTCTTGATATGTCTTATGTTCTTTGATGTTGGTAGCAGATAGACAAGCATCAAAGTTCCATAATACAAAGCAACGACAGAAAGATGAGAGGAACAAGTGGAGAAGGCCTTTTGCCTTCCAGTGGTGGAAGAAATTCTGAGGATAGCAACGACAATGAGTCCATAAGATGATATGGTGAAAAGAAAGGGAGGCAGAGTGAAAATACAAGCAGCTACCAAGGATGTGAGTTCAACTATATATGTGTCACTGCAAGAGATATAACGTATGTCAGGAATAACATCGCAAAAATAGTGATCAATTTCATTTGGACCACAAAAGGATAACCTTGATATATTCACAGATAAGCTTGTGCTGACCAATATTCCACTGGCCCAAGACACAACTGCTAGCTGGAAGCTCAACCTCCCATTCATAAGAGTAGCATAATGGAGTGGTTTACATATGGCTAAATATCTGTCGTAAGACATCATGGAGAGAAGATAGCATTCAGTGCCTCCAAGGCAAGCATAGATGGAAAATTGCATGAGACAGGCTTTGACAGGTATCCTTTTTTCCCCAGTCAAGAGGTTTGACATCACTTTCGGCAGAATGGCAGAACTACAGCAGATTTCCAGAAAGGAGAGATTTCCCAGGAAAAAGTACATGGGGGTGCGAAGGTGTTTATCAGCCACCACTAGCACAATGATGAGGAGGTTTCCAGCCATAGTTACCAAATAGATCACAAAGAACAGCAGGAAGAGAATCATCTGCAAATCTGGGAGGTCTCCAAGTCCCAGAAGTACGAATTCAGAAATCGTTGTTTGATTCTGCCACATTTCGTTCCCGATGGACAGTAGCTATAGAAAATCAAAACACGACAACCTCATAATTCATGGGGGTCAGACTCTGAAACAAAGCACAAAGAGCCCATGTGCGATGATTTATTTAAAATTTTATCAGCCACACTGAACCATTGTTATAAATGACTTGCAGTGCAATGCAAGCTTTTATCGGTATATACCGATGACAAAGTTAACTTTAAAAACGTATATAATTACATATAACTATATATATATAAACAACCAAACTCTCCCAATTCTCAATGCTTACATACCCGTATTTCATACCGAAGCATCAATTACATCTAAGAGGAATTTGGTCCCAATTCACAGAAAGCTTCATTTACATTGTTTAAAAGATAGAACATGTCCATATTGTCAGGATATTGTTGAGACCTTCAAGCATATTATGGGCCTTTCCCCACTTACCTTAAGCCCCGCGCTACTCTCCTCGAGTAGCGCGGGGTCCCTCGGCACTCCCCACTGAGAGGGGCGGCGACAGAGCAGCCGCCCCGAAGCTGCTGCTGTTGCTCCCCTCAGCGCGCAGCATCCCAGGCGCTCTTATTAACGGCGCCTTTTGATGGCCCCGCACAGAGCACGGGGTCGTGGGGACGGCAGGGCGTGCGCCTGGAATGCTGCGCGCTGAGAGCAGCACGCAGCATAGAGGGGAACGATGAGAGTGGGGAAAGGCCCTATGTTTTCTAGCCCGAGGTATGGGTTTCCTAGACTCTCCCTACTTGTCCCAGCTCTAGGGAATAAAAAAAGTTGTTTGGAGCATACAAAGACTATTCACCTGCTGAATAATAGCGATGGAGAAACCGCTGAATTTTTATTAGAAGTGCTCAAGTCAAAGACATAATGGAAGCTTGATCACCTCTTTTGTACCAACCTTATATGCTTTGCCCAGTTTGCAGATGGCAAAAAAAAATTATTAAGGGGAAAGGCAATCTCACATTAACTGTAAAGATATCCTCCCCCTTTTGAGCACAGGAACACATGCAGCTGCCTTTTACTGAACCAAACTTTGCCTTTACAGTCAGTATTTTCTACTTAGACTATCAGTGGTTCTCCATGGTCTACTACCACTGTCTACCACTAGTGGGTCTACCATCGTCTACCTACCACCACATAGCTGGGGATGCAAGGGACTGAATACAAGACCTCGCGGATGCCCAAAGATCTTCTACCACTGAGGCACAGCCTCTCTCCAATTTTGAGCCAAAGCACTGAGACCCTGAAACTCTTCTCACCAAATTTACTGGGTGGGTTTTCACTCTCACGCTTGAATTCAAGTGCTAAATTCATTCCATAATGGATCTCCTGGTCCAGTCAGGGTCAATGGCATGAATACTTGAATCAGAAATTGAAAAGCATCCCTCTTACCTTGGGGAGTATTTTTTTCTTGAACACCAGCACAGAAACACATGCATTTGTGTGACTTTTGAAAGAAACCTTCTTCTTGATCTCATCCAAAAGTCCAAGACAGATGATGTTTTAAGAACAAGGCCTGTGTTGTGTTATCAATAGACTGAAGAATGACACTATTAGGGATTTCATATTTGTGCTCTGTGGAGCAAAGAGGAATATCTCCCTTGATATTTCTGATAATTAGCACTGGTAATATTAAGGGGGAAACAAGAAAATAACCTCCAGTGAATAATATTTTCAGATGGGAATTAGACCAGAATGTATGCTATCCAAACACTGAGAGGCTACAGACTCAATTACTTTTAGCTATTCTTGGACTACCTAAATGTGTTATGCTATTGGAAGGACTGAAGGTTTCTATTTTTCTGCAGACCAATGCTACTACCCTCGAAAGCCACAAACATCTGTCTGACTATTTGCCACAGAGATCCACCTTCTAGTTTAGCCACTTTAGTATTGCCGTTTGAAGGTCAGGGGGTCTTTAGATGAAGAAAAATGTGGGTCAACAGGGGGAGACAAATAGTTTTAACATATCGTTCATATTGGAAGGTCTAGCTTCTTTTTAACATTCCTCAGATGTTCCACCCAAGCAGAAAACTTCTAAACATCTTTTGAAGTAATTCAGACATTTTACAATGCAGTAATCTCTTAGAGTCTACCACCTTAACCATTACACCATGCTGGCTTACATGGGTTGCGGGAGGATGATTGATACATACTGTACAGAGAACTGAATCTGTTTATAAGTGTGAGAAGGTGACAGTTGCCCATATTTCCTGCATCTATAAGAATGTACAGACTGTATCCAAATTTAACCTATGAATTTAACATCCCTGAAAATAAAGGGGCCAAGGCGAGGAAACATCGGGAAGTGTACATGGATCTTTCAATAGGAAGTTGGTGGGGGGGGGGTCATCTGTCTTAAGATGGTCATGAATAGCCAAGGTTTTGCTTTGCCGTGAGCAGGCACCTCTTTCCTGTGGATGGGCTATTAGCTGTTAAAGCAGCATTTTCAATTATTGAATATAAATGCTTTATCATAAAAGAGTCTCGCAACATGAGACAAAGAAGGCCAGGGGGATACACAGGCATGCTTCTTATATATGTGATGACCCCCAGCCCTGACCCCCAGCAGTTGCTATATACTGTGTATCGAGTTGGCTATATACTGTGTATCGAGTTGGCTCTGTCTACAAGGCAGCACATGGCCAGCTTAGCATCTGCTTTCCCTGTCCCCCACTCCTGGCCAGCAATCTGTGGCACCAAGTAAGTCTGCTCTGCCTTCATAATAAAATCATAATCAACACTTCCACAGTTTTACCAATATAAATTGCAAACCACAGATCCCTTATTCCAAAATGCTTCTGTTGGTCCACTAGGTCCTGTGGTTTGCAGCCTGTTATGAGTCAGTCATGCGCTGAAGTTGAATTCTATGAATTCTGCTGAAGGCTACCAGGTTGCTCATGGATTATGTGCTTATATTTGCAATTTGTTATGCTGGGTGTGCCCCACCCATCTGATAGTTCTATCATACCTCTGGAAATCTCGCTGTCATGCCTAAACACACTCAATCACAGAGAAAGATTCACCTTTATATATTTTTCTCCATCACTACTGTGAGTTTTTTTATCCTGCCAGGAGCCCTCAGTGTAGATGTTGTGGTGATTTCTGCATCTTCCAGAAAATGTCTGTCTGTGGATAAAGAGATGTTCCAGTCTGTATTGCACTGCTCCAGCCTGTGCTATATCCGTTTTAGAATCCCGTTCAAAAAACACACAGTTGTGTTCCTGTGGTTATCTTTCTTCTGCATAATGTGATCTCTCTCGGCACTTTTACCACAGGGAATTATGTATCCACCTGAGATAAGCAATCTGAAGTAGAGGGATATAGGGAATCACTACTACAGTGAAAATGTTTTAATAGCATCCCTTCCCGACCCCCACCCCAACAAATCTGTTCTGTAACGATGGGGAATCACAGCCTTTCTAAACTCACACTATATTCCTCAAGGAATTTTTGTTCCTATCTTAGAACGTACTGTTCACACAAATAAATTAGCAATGACACCGTATTATATTATTATTTTTTTATTGCTGGCATTATCATAGGTTTGTATGTGAAGTGGAATTTGTATTGTTTGTAGTAATGCAGCACATCTTATCTTTGTAAATATCATAGCTGGGTTATAGGCTTATTTCCCCCTCAATCTGATCAGGAACCTTAAACCCAGCATGGTAAAAAAAAATCTAATTCTGGGATGTGTTTCCTCTGCATTCCAAAAATGGTCATCCACTCCAAATGTCCTGGTCTATAAAGCTGTTGCTCTGCTTATTTCGTAAAGGCAGTATTTGTTCTGATACATTTTTGACTCAGTGAACGTAATTTAGGCCCCTTCCGCACACGCAAAATAATGCGTCTTCAAACCACTTTCACAACTGTTTGCAAGTGGATTTTGCTGTTCCGCACAGCTTTAAAGAGCACTGAAAGCAGTTTGAAAGTGCATTATTCTGCATGTGCGGAATGAGCCTAAGCCATCTTGAATCCAATTGCTACAGCTCAGGATATCAACTTTCTAACTCATTGCACAGGATCCTACCAGTTTTTCCACTTGACCTCACCTGATTTCCTTCCTCATTGCAAGTCCTATCACATGTGGCTTTTGTCCATGTGGGTTATATAATTTTTGAAACAGCATTCTTCTTTCACCACCCAAAGGATGTAGGATCCACCCCAGGCTTTGTTTTGCAGATTGTCATGGACAAGGCTAGATTGTCATAGGCCGTTTCCGCACGAATGCGGAAGCGGCCGGGTCAGCGGCCGCATGGACGGTCCTAGAAAGAGCCGGGCAGCCGGCGCCGCGGAGCGCATGCCCGGCAATTCGTCGGCGTGTCCCCTCGGAGCCTCCATTTTGTCACCGAGGCCTGGGGACACGCCTGACTCCGCGCTACTTGCCACGAAGCCGGCGAGGGTCAAGGTGTCCCCAGACCTTGGCGACGTGCCGGAGGCCCGGGGACAAGGTAAATACAGGGAGGGAGTGGGGGGGAAGCGCCGGGGAAAACCAAGCGCACTGGGAAAACGCCGGCATCGGGATGGGCGGCCAGCGCGAGGGCGTGTGCAAACGGTGCAAACGGCGGCCTGGGGACGGCGTTTTTGCCGTCCCCAAGCTGCCATTTATGGCCCGTGCGGAAAGGGCCATAGAGAAACATAAAGCAAGTCTAACTTGAAGAATAGTATAAAAAATAATCATCACCTGAAATAAGAGCATAGAAAGTGGGGGATGATATTAGCTTGTTTCCTTACTTTGAAGATGCATTTACAGAATTGTGGCATTTATACACAACAGCTTAGCATATAGCTGTGATCTCAGCCTTATGCTAAGTTATTTATTTAGATCTTTATACTCTGCTGAATGGCTATCCAAAGCACTTCACAGCCTATTATTCATTTACTTTCCATTAGTATGGAAGAAGTGTGAGAGAATGTATGGTGTTTTGACTGCCACAGCACCTTTAAATAGTATAAAGCATATGAAAAGAATGAGAAGTTTTGATACTAAATCTGTGGTGAGGAGTAATATAAGATACAGATATAATACTGATACTCGATACTGATATCTGTGGTGAGGAATAATACAAGATACAGATATCTGTGGTGAGGAATAATACAAGATACAGATATAATAAAATGTGAAAGGAAGAAGACAGAGACACTTGGGATAGAAATATTTTAATAACTTTCCATTGTTTTCATTCATATTAAATACTACATTTATTTGTTTTTGAACAATTTATGTGCCCTCCTATATCTTCAGAAATATGACTATTCCCTAAACTAGTGATGGCAAACCTATGGCACGGGTGCCAGAGGTGGCACTTGGAGCCCTCTCTGTGGGCACACACAGGGGCAGAAAATCACCCCCCCACACACACACACACATCTAGGCTGGCCTGGGTCACTGAGCATGACATGCACGCATCGCGGTGAGCAGGGATGACTCAGCTGGCAGGCTTGATGCCTGTGCTCCGGGTGGCTGCTGCCTGAGGTGGGGGGCGCAGAGGAGGCAGAGATGCTGGAGAGGCACAGAGCAGTGCATGCAGGACTTGCTGGAGGCTAGAGCAGGTTGGCCCTGCTCGAGCGGGTGGGGCGAAGGAAGAGGAAGCTAACCGATTTTTTCTAAACTAAAACCTCAGCATTCAGGTTATATTGCCAGGTTGGCACTTTGTGATAAATAACTTGGGTTTGGGTTGCGATTTGGGCACTCGGTCTTAAAAAGGTTTGCCATCACTGCCCTAGGCCTTCCAGCTTCAATGTAAGCTTAATCTTATGGTCAATGAACTCTTAGTTGTATGTAATTTTCACACTTTCTGGTAGTTCTCCTCAGGGCCAGTTTCACTTCTTTGTTTCTCAAGCTATATATGAGAGGGTTGATCAGAGGGGTCAGGATAGTGTAAAAGACAGAGAAAAATTTGTTCAGCTGTCTGAGTTCCTTGGTGTCTGGCAATACATACACAATGAAGAGGGTGCTGTAGAATATGGTCACCACCGTGAGGTGAGAAGAACAAGTAGAGAAGGCCTTTTGCCTCCCTGTGGTAGATGTGATTCTAAGAATGGCAGAAATGATGTATACGTACGATGTTATTGTTAATACAAATGGGGGCAAGGTACAGAGGGAGGACAGAACAGCTGATAACATTTTGACTCGATGTGAGTCACTGCAGGTCAGTTTCATTACAGGAGTCAGGTCACAAAAGAAGTGCTCAATCACATTGTCACCACAGAATGTTAACTGCAGTACAAACATTAACAAAGTGGTATCCACCACAAAGCCACTAACCCAAGATCCAGCCACGAGCCCCAGACAAACCTTGACATTCATTAGAGTTGAATAATGCAGGGGTCTACAAATTGCGACATAGCGGTCATAAGACATAGCAGCCAGTAGGTTGCATTCCGCTGCTGCTAAGAAACCAAAAACCCAAAGCTGTGCAATGCAACCAGTAATGGGAACACTTCGGTTCTCAGTTAAGAAACTCGCCAGCATTCTAGGGAGGATGGTTGAAGAGTAGCAGGTCTCCAAACAGGAAAGGTTGCCCAGAAAGAAGTACATGGGAGTGTGAAGGTTCTGATCAGTTACAACTAGCAGAAGAATGAGAAGATTCCCAGACATGGTCATTATATAGATCACTAAAAATACCAAAAAGAGGAGGATATGTATCTCGTGGAGGTCTCCAAATCCGAGAAGGATGAATTCGGTAATGACAGTTTCATTTCTCTGATCTAATTTTTGCATAGCTGGATCTTGTGGGGAAATACAAAATAGGCAGTTAATATTGATATTCACATCTACCGCCATTGTTCCGTATGCAGACATTTTCTAGAATTCACTGTTCATTGTGCATGTAACTCATTGATTTGGCTCCAGCCAATATTTTCGCTCAATTTCATCCCGTTCATCTAGCTACAGTCTGCAAGTCTTTATGGTTTTTGTCCCTGAATGTCCTCACAATCTGCAGCACAGGTTGTTTTTGGGTGGTCAAAGGCCCCTTGTTGCCATACTATACACCCACCCACATCACAATTGTCTCACCTCCACCCTTTATTGGACTTCTAGGCTCTGAGTCAGCCAATCACCATCTGGACAATGCAACCTGAAACACCTGAGGAAGCAGTCCATTTTATCTTGTGACCTTGCTGACTCAGAGGCTTAGATCACAATATGTCATACTGAAACCTTCAGTATTCTAACAATCCTCCTTCATTTTTTACCAGCACAAAACCTGGTTGGACCCAGACAATTGACTTCAAGAGACTTAGACAAGCTTCAGTCTATGCTTTTTCATACTCTCTATCTTCAAAACATTAAACTTTTAATTGAATTATAGTAATGGATGAATATATACTAAAAAAAATAGATTGTCTCCTTACCGAAAATTCCCTTTTTGTAACTGTCACCAAAAAGCTTGAACCACTTGAATGTTTTCTAATAGGCTAAAGTGTGACCTATGTTTTCTCTCCGAGAGAATATTTACACAGATTGTGAATCTTTAATGAATTATTCGGACTATGCTTCATGTCAGATAATTAAACTGTGTCTAATGACTCCCTGATAAAAGGACTATGGATTATTGAAAATACTGTTGAACTGGTTTTACAGCATGCACCATGGTAGCAATGACACAGCACTGTATTATTGTTTTTTGATTGCTGGCATTACTGATTGCTGGCATTTGTACTGTTTGTATTAATGCAGCACACCTTATCTGGGTTCTAGGTTCTAGGTTTATTCCCCCCCCCCTTTTTTTTGATACATCACTTAAAAGGGAGACCAAGTTCGGGTGGGGGGGAGGGAAGCCAGCTATTTTGCTCAGTCTTCCCCAATTCTCCTCCTTCCTTCAGCCCCAATCTTTTTGCTGATTTCCCTACTTTCCACCTTGGTAGGGTGCAGCTCTTGGCCCAATCCTGCATGGCTTTTGTTCATGAAGTACCCATGATCCTCTGCATAGCCTTGTCTGGTGATTAGGGAAGATCATGTCTCCCTATTTCACCAGCAGTAGCGTTGCTTAGATTAAGAAGAAGAAGAGAAGAGAAGAGTTTGGATTTATATCCCCCCTTTCTCTCCTGTAGGAGACTCAAAGGGGCTGACAATCTCCTTGCCCTTCCCCCCTCACAACAAACACCCTGTGAGGTAGGTGGGGCTGAGAGAGCTCCGAAAAGCTGTGACTAGCCCAAGTGACTGGCATGTGACTGGCATGTGTGGGAGTTTACAGGCTAATCTGAATTCCCCAGATAAGCCTCCACAGCTCAGGCGGCAGAGCTGGGAATCAAACCTGGTTCCTCCAGATCAGAGTGCACCTGCTCTTAGCCACTACGCCACATTAAGTCCAAAATAAAAATAAAAAATTCTTGATGCATTGTTTAGGAATTTAGAGATCAATTATTAGTTCAGCAGCCTTACAGTGTGTAGTAGTGCACTGCCAACCCAGCAGTGCCGTAGTGGAACGTTGGGACGCCAACGGACCTGCGGCCTTGCCGGTCGCATCGCACCCCCACTCCTCATCCCCCCATGAGTCACGGGTCATGAACTGTCTGGCTCAATCACCGGGCGCAGGGACAATGGTCTTGCCCCCAGGTGAGGATTAGGCTCCGACGCGTACGCTCTTCTCCGCACGTAGCCAGATGAGATCATGCATCACCTGATGATCTCCCGACCTCCCGCTCTCCCGGAACTCCCCCCAGTCCTCCCTCCTACACGCCCCCGATAGAGTAACAATAAAAGGTGCCAGGAACCGGCAGACGGGAGACTCGCTAGGAACACGGACCTCCGGTCTCCCGCTGCTGGCGATCTCCACCAGATGTTATCTCCGCGTCTCGTCTCGTTCTTACGCTGACCGCGTGGGTCGACTACACAGTGAAATTCAGATTGCTGGCTGAGGTGGCCAGAGGCAGCCCAGCAAAGGCAGTGCCGTGCCACCTCCAAAGCGGCTTTGAGTGGCACAGCAGGGAGGGATGACAACAAACCCTCCTGCTCCCCAAAGAGCCCCATTTCCCAAACAGGCTTACACTGAACAAAAGCAATGTGGTATTCACAGTAAGTTGTTGGCATCCCTCAGGCAGGCTATTGGTAGGAATGGCTGGGCTCAAGGTCACCCATGGCAGAGTGGGGATTTCAGGTAGCTTATCAAGCACATTGTCCAAGATTTTTATCACTGCACTAACTGCTCCCTCTTCTCCCATGATCAATCATACTGCAGCCGTTGAGGTCCCAGATGTTTGGGGTATCCTAACAACATTTGCATTTTTGCAGTTCCAGATGCTCTCGAAGTCATAAGCAAAGTTTTGTGCTGAATTAAGCAGCACATGAGACACAACTCATAGGATGCCTCAGATATAGTCTAGAACACTCTTTCATCTTTCTTTAGAAGCTGGCTCAGTCTGATAAGGAACCTTAAGCCCAGCATGGAAAAAAATATATAATGCTGGGATGCATTTCCTCTGCATTCCAACAATGTTCCTCTGCTCCAAATGTTGTAGTCTATAAACCTGTTCACAAAGGCACTATATGTTCTGATACATTTTCAGCTCAGTGAAAGTAAGCCATCTTGAATCCAATGTTGTGAAAGGATTTGAGTGATTTCATATCTAGATAAAGAGGTAATATTGCTCTCGCCAGCATGACCACTGGCCATGCTACAGGCTGATGGGAATTGTAGTACATAACATCTGGAGTGCCAAAGGTTCGCCACCACTGTCTTAGGATATCAACTTTCTAACTCATTGAACTGGATCCTACCAGTTTTTCCACTTGGTCTCACCTGATTTCCTTCCTCATTGCAACCTACATCACATATGGCTTTTGTCCATGTTGTAGGATGTATAATTTTTGGTACAGCATTCTTTATGACCAAATGGGACTCCCTCCCTTCTTTCACCACCCAAAAAACTTGAAGCATCCAACCCAGTTTTTAACAGATTGTCCTACAGAAGCATAGATTATAGTAGAGAAATATCCAGCAAGTTTAACTTGACTAGTAGTATAGAAAATAATAGTCACCTGAAATAAGAGCACAGAAAAAAATGGGGGATGATATTAACTTGTTTCTTTACTTGGAAGATGCATCTTTAAAATGGCGGTTTGATTCAACTGGATAGCTGCCACTCCCGATGTTGCTCACCTATACCCTAACAGCCAGGTTTAAGAAACAAATCCTCATGCCCTAATGAGCCTGCTGGGAAGGTGTTCATGCTCCTAGTCCCCAAATTATTTTCTACCTCTTTGCTGAACAGTGGTTAGAAAAGAGCTATATGCCTGAGATATTAGCCCAAGGGAGTTCAGGGCAGGGTCTTGTTGTTACTGCCAGCTACTTATTGCAAACATCATTCCCAGTAGCATAATTCCTATGGGGTAGTAAGACAGACAGAACCAGTAGATGATGCGGTACACGACACATAAAAATGCTCACACATGATACCATATTTCTAATTTCCATTTTAATTATAAGTACTCTTTCCCATGTGCCATGTATGTCTATATGCAGAGGATGTTATCCATACGTATCCTGGGCAACCATAGTGTAGTAGTTAGTGCTGGACATTGATAAAAACCAACTTTTCCTCTTTTTTCTTCTTCTAATACCAGAAAGCTTCTGCTCCTCTCCGGATCTTTTGACGTAGCTGTAAGATCCAGTCTTGCCCTCCAAATTGTTGAATGTTTACATGCTCACATTTGTTCCGTATGATTTTCTTAAGCACCAGACAGCCAAGACCAAATTTAAGGCTTGTAATTTTACTTCTGCATTTTCCATCGATGATGAACTTTTAATTAGAAAACAAAGGCCCCTTCCGCACACGCAAAATAATGCGTTTTCAAACCACTTTCACAACTGTTTGCAAGTGGATTTTGCCATTCTGCACAGCTTCAAAGAGCATTGAAAGTAGTTTGAAAGTGCATTATTCTGCATGTGCGGAATGCTGTTTCAATTCTGTGCCTAACAGTTTAGCCAATATTATGCGTTCTGAACTGCCAGCAACTGTGTGTGGGGATCGATAATTAGAAAGTTAGCTCAGCTCTGTCTCTCTTTGGAGGCTCTTTTGGTATTTACCCCCAAAGAGATTATGAGGGAAATTAAAATGCGCCTTCTTGACCAGGATTAATGATATCTTTTAAGTTGTGCCATGACATCATGTTCCCCACTTTGCTTTAGCATTACCCCTAAACTGAGGCAATGCCAAACTGCTAAAACATTTGTATCATCTAACTGATCCCAGACAAAGCGCGTTTCCCCACTCACAAGGATCCCCCCTATGCCGCGCGCTGCTCTCAGAGCGCGGCATCCCCATGACCCCATGCTCTGTGCGAGGTCATCAAAAGGCACCGTTTTCTCCAGCACCAGGGATGCCGCGCACTGAGGGGGCGCGACAGTGGCAGCATCGGGGCGGCTGCGCTGTCGCTGCCCCTGTTGTGGGGAGTGCAGGGAGACCCCACGCTACTTGAGGAGAGTAGCGTGGGGCTTAAGGTAAGTGGGGAAAAGCCCAAAAGTGGGTCATTACGAAGGCCACATGTAATGCTGTGCAATCAGCTTTGCAACAGAGGCTTCTGTAATATATCCTCCCAAGATATAGTCTGTACAAACTGCCTGTCCTCTGTTGAAACCCTTGAGCATATTCTGTTTACTTGTCCAAAATATTCTCTGCTTAGAGGTGGCTGCTCTCTCTTATCCAAGATGAACTGCCCTTTATGCTGAACTATTGTGCGACTCTTGAATAGTGATGACCCTCTAACTCTGGAGAAGATTGCCCAGTTTCTTTTACAGGTTCTGGATCTATGAGATATATTTTTATGTATGATCAATTTATGTCTAGGTTTTGTTTGTGTGACTCTTTGCAAGTGGATTCTGAAACTGAGCTTCAATCATCCAAAAGTGTGTGTGTGGTCTAAGGGTGCTTCATACTCCTATGGAGGAGAAGTCGATCTATGGCTACCAATCTTGATCCTCCTTGATCTCAGATTGCAAATGCCTTAGCAGACCAGGTGCTCAGGAGCAGCAGCAGCAGCAGAAGGCCATTGCTTTCACATCCTGCACGTGAGCTCCCAAAGGCACCTGGTGGGCCCCTGCGAGTAGCAGAGTGCTGGACTAGATGGACTCTGGTCTGATCCAGCAGGCTCTTTCTTATATTCTTATGTTCTTACCAGTGAATAGGAAAGAATGGTAGACACTTACTGCTCAGGATCTGACCTGAACAATTCCTGTCTTGAAATATCTGGACCGGGGGGGAAATCTATTCAAAGGGAGTGGCTGGATCCAGCTCATAGATTCTGTACTGATTTTTTTCCCCAAAGCTAACATGATGTTTCCCTCCAGGAAACCATATCCATCTCATTCAATAGAAAAGCTTTAGTAACCCTAGGCTTCAGTTTTTTCTATCATCTGGAATTTAGGACTCAAGAACATAAGAACTAGCCTGCTGGATCAGACCAGAGTCCATCTAGTCCAACACTCTGCTACTCGCAGTGGCCCACCAGGTGCCTTTGGGAGCTCACGTGCAGGATGTGAAAGCAATGGCCTTCTTCTGCTGCTGCTCCCGAGCACCTGGTCTGCTAAGGCATTTGCAATCTGAGATCAAGGAGGATCAAGATTGGTAGCCATAGATCGACTTCTCCTCCATAGGAGTATGAAGCACCCTTAGACCACACACACACTTTTGGATGATTGAAGCTCAGTTTCAGAATCCACTTGCAAAGAGTCACACAAACAAAACCTAGACATAAATTGATCATACATAAAAATATATCTCATAGATCCAGAACCTGTAAAAGAAACTGGGCAATCTTCTCCAGAGTTAGAGGGTCATCACTATTCAAGAGTCGCACAATAGTTCAGCATAAAGGGCAGTTCATCTTGGATAAGAGAGAGCAGCCACCTCTAAGCAGAGAATATTTTGGACAAGTAAACAGAATATGCTCAAGGGTTTCAACAGAGGACAGGCAGTTTGTACAGACTATATCTTGGGAGGATATATTACAGAAGCCTCTGTTGCAAAGCTGATTGCACAGCATTACATGTGGCCTTCGTAATGACCCACTTTTGGGCTTTTCCCCACTTACCTTAAGCCCCACGCTACTCTCCTCAAGTAGCGTGGGGTCTCCCTGCACTCCCCACAACAGGGGCAGCGACAGCGCAGCCGCCCCGATGCTGCCACTGTCGCGCCCCCTCAGTGCGCGGCATCCCTGGTGCTGGAGAAAACGGTGCCTTTTGATGACCCCGCACAGAGCATGGGGTCATGGGGATGCCGCGCTCTGAGAGCAGCGCGCGGCATAGGGGGGATCCTTGTGAGTGGGGAAACGCGCTTTGTCTGGGATCAGTTAGATGATACAAATGTTTTAGCAGTTTGGCATTGCCTCAGTTTAGGGGTAATGCTAAAGCAAAGTGGGGAACATGATGTCATAGCACAGTTTTGAAGATGTTGTTGTTCCTGGTCAAGAAGGCGCATTTTAATTTCCCCCATACTCTCTTTGAGGGTAAACATCAAAAGAGCCTCCAAAGAGAGACCAAGCTGAGCTAACTTTATAATTATCGATCCCCACACTCAGTTGCTGGGAGTTCAGATAACATGATATTGGCTAAAATATTAGGCACAGAATTGAAACAGAATTCCGCACATGCAGAATAATGCACTTTCAAACTCCTTTCAGTGCTCTTTGAAGCTGTGCAGAATGGCAACATCCACTTGCAAACAGTTGTGAAAGTGGTTTGAAAACGCATTATTTTGCGTGTGCAGAAGGGGCCAGAGTCTTATCCAAAATTTAAAAGTGACTAACTATGCTCTAGTTTCAAGACAATGCAGACCAGATTCTAAACATAAAACTACATAAGGGCCGCAATGGGGAACCCCAAAAATTCTTTAAATTTTGGACTCACAAAGGAGTATGGAGCACCCATAGACCACATACACACTTTTGGATGATTGAAGCTCAGTTCAGAATCCACTTGCAAAGAGTTGTTAAAATACAATAACAATTACAGCTGGCAAACCTTTCGGAAGCTGAACCACCCTGGCCAGGAGAAAATCTCTCTTGATTAGTATTGTTGACTCATGTAGTTATATGTTGAATGTTCTTCTTTGGACAACTAGAAAAACCCAATGTGAATTTTCTAATATTTATACTACGTTTTCCAGAACAATAAATTCCCCATGGCTAATCAAATGTAACCCAAAATAGAAGTTTCACCGAGTTACTGGAATGCTTGAGGTGGGATAGCACATTGTGCATGCTGACCTCTTCTTATCTTAATTCCCTGTTCCCCACGTGAAATATACAAGGTACAAAAGAAGGAGGACTGATGGTTGCCACAGAATAAAGATAGTTCCAGCCTTTAACAGCCTAAGGCTAACATGCTTGCTGGGAACTTGATCCACTCATATTCCAAAAATAGATCTAACCACCCTGATACAGTAACAGAATACTATCTAACATCTTTTTCTCAGGACCAAAACAGATGTGATATCCAATGAAACAAACAAATATTCTTGTAAATCCTCATAGTGGAGGATCCTGATTAAAAATTCCAAAGGGGGAGGGGGACAGTGAAATCTTAGGTCTCTCATTCCCATGAGTCAATCCAAAGTACCTTCTGATTGGCCAAATCTCTTCTCCCTTTTTAACCTGCAGGAAAAACTGGTGTATTTTGACCCGTGTACCAGAAATAGTATATGCCCTGCAAAAATCTGCATAAAGAAACATACAAATTGTGGGTACCTCCAATAGAATGGATGGCCTGATGGTAGCTCATTCCTACTTCCATTTCATTTGGAAGGGGCCCTTGTTCTTCTTGACACTCTCAAAAGAAGCTCTATCATATCAGAAGTGACAAATAATCTACATAAATCACAAGGTGCAGTGGGGTTCTCCACTGCATCTGTGTCAGCTCTTTTGCCACTTTGGTGGTAACAAACCAGTCTCTCACCCTTACAAAGTGCATGCACATAAAATCCTGGGCCCCTTCCGCACACGCAAAATAATGCGTTTTCAAACCACTTTCACAACTGTTTGCAAGTGGATTTTGCCATTCCACACAGCTTCAAAGAGCACTGAAAGCAGTTTGAAAGTGCATTATTCTGCATGTGCGGAATGAGCCCTGGTATCCTCCTTTAAAGACAGTATCTGGTGTTATCATCATCTTTTGTGTAGAAAGGCATGAAAGGGCCTTCTTTTGATTAAGACAATTACTCCATACAACCCACTTTCTACACAGTGAGTAGGATTAATTAGGCAAAATTTTAAGCAATGTCCTGCATTAAACTGTCCCTGCAAGTCCAGCAGGGTCTGCTAAGGTGGCCAAAGGGACCTTCTTCACCAGCAGAAAAGGTAGATGCTCCCAACACCCTGATCAGTATCCCAGGAAGTAATCTTCCCCACATCTTTCACATACTTGAGATCTTTCAGTGGAAATTGTGGACACATTCTTCATCCACAGTGTGCTGTTCCATTCTACTATGGTCTCATTCCAAATGCAGCACTTCAGAAAAACATGCAGCGCTGCCATCCCATATGGGCTGAAGAGTAATATATTCCTAACATAACATGGAAGCTGTCACAGGGGATTCGGTTACCATCTTGCCCTGGAAAAGGTATAAATGTCCTTCAATCAGCCCTGCGTCTGAATTAGAGACATAAGATCAAACACAGGGCCTCATACACATAAACCATGAGTTGCAGGTCCTTGGTCTTTTCCTAGGTTGTTTAAACTGAATTCACAATCCTGAACTTCATCCTCATTCTTGCTCAAGGTGAACAGTTTGGAACCCATTCATCTGTATGAATTGTCAAACCAGTTTAATTTAATTAATGCACACAACATTTTTTTCTTCACTGTAAATCAATGAGTGGGTCCTATTTTGTCACCAAGTTAAGACCCGTATTTGCAGCAGCAGTGGCGTAGGAGGTTAAGAGCTCGTGTATCTAATCTGGAGGAACTGGGTTTGATTCCCAGCTCTGCTGCCTGAGCTGTGGAGGCTTATCTGGGGAATTCAGATTAGCCTGTACACTCCCACACATGCCAGCTGGGGGACCTTGGGCTAGTCACAGCTTCTCGGAGCTCTCTCAGCCCCACCTACCTCACAGGGTGTTTGTTGTGAGGGGGGAAGGGCAAGGAGATTGTCAGCCCCTTTGAGTCTCCTGCAGGAGAGAAAGGGGGGATATAAATCCAAACTCTTCTTCTTCTTCTTCTGACATTTATCTCACAGCTGGGATCTAACCTGTTAAAAAGGTATCAGTCAACTTAACCGTAGGCAGTTGCTTGCCTACAGACTTCCCCCCCCCCCCACCACCCCGAATCATTAATGATATTGTTCCTTGTATGTTTTGTGCTTGGAACATTCAGTTAAGGCAAGAAGAGAGACAATGTACACTGTGCAGCATCCCACTTGAAACATTCCTGGGACGGTAAAACTTCTCTTTGTGCCCGTGCTTACATAGAGCTATCGCTGAGGTAATCTAGCATATGATAAAGATACAAACATATCAATCAATTTTTATTACTGTCGTAGAACTATTGTGGAAGTTTTGCTGTAGAAATGAACTGCAAGGCAACCCTTGAGCCAGTGTGGTGGAATTGTTAACAGCAGGTAGACTCCAATCTGGAGAACTGGGTTTGATTCCCCTCTCCTTCACAAGACCGGTGGACTCAAATCTGGTGAACTGGGTTTGTTTCCCTGCTCCTATGTCCCTGCTGGGTGACCTTGGGTTACTCGCAGTTCTTTGGAATTCTGTCATCCCCATCTACCTCACAGGAGCAGCAGTGGCGTAGGAGGTTAAGAGCTCGTGTGTCTAATCTGGAGGAACCGGGTTTGATTCCCAGCTCTGCCACCTGAGCTGTGGAGGCTTATCTGGCGAATTCAGATTAGCCTGTAGACTCCCACACACGCCAGCTGGATGACCTTGGGCTATTCACAGCTTCTTGGAGCTCTCTCAGCCCCACCTACCTCACAGGGTGTTTGTTGTGAGGGGGCAAGGGCAAGGAGATTGTAAGCCCCTTTGAGTCTCCTGCAGGATTGAAAGGGGGATATAAATCCTAACTCTTCTTCTTCTTCTTGTGGGGAGAGGAAGGGGAAAGTGTTTGTAAGTTGCTTTGAATCTCCTTACAGGAGAGAACGGTGTGATAGAATCCAAACTCTTCTTCTCTTCTTCCCTTGTCTAGTGCAGCTTCCTTTTGTTAACTTGCCAATTCCCCTTACCAATGTGAGTGCACATTGATAAAACACTTCAAAAAAGCAATTGTGCTGACACCTAATCCATTCTTGCAGTCAGATTATTTTTATTCATTTAGTTGTTTAAAATGTCGATGCTTTATTTTAAACTTCTCAAGGAAGTTTACAGTGGATTAAATACATTCAAACAACATAAAAAACACAATGAAAACAAATTTCTATGAGGGTGACATCCCTATTCAGTTTCCAGAGTGACATCTAACCCTCCATGGAGAGTGCGGGTGGAGGACGCATTGTGTCTGCATTTATCGTCCTTCTCCAACCTCACTTTCCAGAAAGGAAAAGAAAATATATTGGAGCTGGTAAAGGGGAAATTTTGGCCAGCCCATATCTCAGCATGGTGCCTGAGAAAGAAGGCCAACACATGTTGAACACTTTGTTATTTTGCTTATGTTACGGTAACTGCAAATCTTATGTAATACCCTAGATGAAAACTATCAGCAGGCACTTAGAAGGGTGAGGACAAGGGCAGATGCAGTGTTGTGTATGCCATAATGTCATTTTCAGGGAAAACTTGGAATAAGATAGCGTACCTCTAGAAATCACTGGGAACTCTTTGGTGATACCGTAAAGTCTCTAACAATCCTTAGAGCTATTCTATGTCAGTTCTAGGTTTTCCCCAAAAGTTTCTCTTTCCCATTCCTATGGCTACCCACCACAAACACTTGCCTGTTCTCTTCATGTCACTCTGTGGAAAGTAGGGGGGGGGGAGTGAGGCTCCTGCCTTCACCCTTCCCATAACTACCTGCAGCATTGCAGCCTTTCTGGCTAAGTGGTGACAGCCGCTTCCTCTCCATCTGCTGCGTGGAACATTGTGCGTGGATGCCACTTCGCTGATGGATAACACTCCTTGGTTTATCATATTCTTATGCGAACCTGGGGGGGTTTCCCCAGAATAAAATCTTTTTTCTCCCTCTGCATGGCCCCAATCCAGGGGTTTACATATCTGTACAGAGGACCATGTTATTAGATATATTGATCACCTTGCACAGCAGAATCCTAGAGGAACTACATTGCCACCAGAGGGAGAGAGAGCTTGCTGTTTGAACCAAACAAGATAGCAAAAGACAAACACTTTATTTGTGGTATAAAAAATGGCCATTGCCATGAATTTATTGGCTTAACAGAACAGCGAGCATAAGGCACAGCATGGGGTCTGATCCTTGTGTTGGGCAGCCCAGAAGGCTGTCTCCCAACCCTGGGATTCCTCAAACCCGCCTGTTTGAGGAAAAGAAACACAAACCGATACCTGGCAGCAATGAGGGAGAAATATCAGATGGGTGGTGGACCGCTGCCTGAAAATTTCCCCCATTCACTGTGGGGCGCAAGCCAGCTCAGCCCACGACTGGGCGTTTAGAGCCCTGGCTTGCTCTACCCCAAACCTTGTAAGGAGGTTCCCAAAATGTTTAGCAGGCAGCTAACCTGGCCAAGGATCAGTCCCCCATGCGCAAACCACAACGACATAATGTAACAACTAGAAAAACTCAACAGAGAAATATAGGAAGGGAGGGTGGGTCGATCGGACGGCAGCCAGACAAAGAGGGCCTACACGTGGCCCACCCTGGCTTTTAAAACCGGTGGGAGGCGACAGGGCCCGGCATCAGCACACTGCGCCCCAGCCAACCCCCCACAGCCAATGGGCTGCGCCGTTGGGCGCCTGCGCAGAGCAGTGCAGCGATACCGCAGCCCACCGGAAAAGGGGAAGGAAGGCAACATGGCGCCCTTCCCCTGGTGGCAATGGCAGCCCAGGTAAGTCTGGTCCGCTTCATTAACTTCAAGGAATAATCAAGATGAAATATCTGCCTAAGAGTTATTGTTGATAACCAGATCTTGATCAAGATATAGAAATGGAAAGTTGCCTACAGGGATGTTGCTTTAAAAAAAATGCCACCCACAGGTTACGTTTCTTCCCTGGCTTTGTCGGCACCCCCAGTGTCTTGCCAACCTTGCTCAGACGGAGAGGAGTAAACTGGATTAATCCATCTTACTTTCCTCTGAGTGGTGCTGAGGCAAGACCGGTAAGACACTGGGGGTGGAGACAAGACCAGGGAGGTCATGTTCCTTCCTTGACTTTGTCTTCCCTCCCACTGTCTTGCTGAACTTGCCTTGGCACACTCAACTTGAATGAAAATATTATTTTTAAGGACACTGAAAGGTTTTTCTGCAGGGCAGTGGGAGAGGGCAGCGGCTAGAACCCCCCTAGGCAATTGGGACCCAGAAAAGAGCCTCCTCATCCCTCTCACCATGCCACTGGTTACCTACATAGTGGAGGTGAAAAGCACAATAACAAAATTGAATCAAACAAAAACAAGAGTCTAAAACACAAACAACTAAATGCAGAGACATTAACATGCAGAAGCTCAAACTAACTGCTCACACTGGACAGAAAAAAATATTCATTTTTTTCAAACTGTTTGGACTTTTACATGTAGATTGATTATTGGGGCAAGATTTGTTAGTGAAAGTTCAGCATGGAAGATTTAAAAGAGGTAATCATAGCAAAGGATTTCAGTATACTTATCACTGATCAGAAGGATTTCCCAGTGGTGGCCACAGAATGGCTGTTTTTATGACAACGTAATGAAGGGGGGGGCAAATGTTCAAGAAAAGGAGCAAAGATTCTCTAGATTGATCCTAAATTTTCCTGAAATGCACTTTCAGGCACAGAGGAAGTATAAACCACCAGATTGGCTAAAAAGGGAGGGAACGAATGAACGAACGAACAAACGAACGAACGAACGAACGAACGAACGAACGAACGAACGAACCACCAGGCCAAACACAGTATAAGAGATATATTTTCAAAATAATAACAAAGACAGGATGATTTGAATCTACCTGCAGCACAAATCCTTACAATACAAAAAAAAATAACCTTTTTATTTTAACACTTCTGGAGATGTGTTTTTTTAGATGATGATCTAGTTACAGCATCTATGAAAACATATAAAATTATTTTAAAATTTAATTTCTGTCATGTATTCCAACATGCCTGTTATATTCAAATGCACATATTTGAGCCCCCTTTTACCCCTTCTGATTGTGCATGTTTTCCCCCCTCCATCATTTAGAAATTGTATCTTTTGATTAACTTCTTCATGGAACTCTTAATTTCTTTATTCCTCATTGTGTAAATCACTGGGTTTAATAAAGGGAAGACCACAGTGTGGAAGACAGCAACCACCTTATCCAAGGGTAAAGGCTCTGAAGGGCGTGTATAGAGGTAGATGGCCGGGGTGAACATCACAAAGACGACAATGATGTGCGTGACACAGGTGTAGGAGGCTTTACTCTTCCCATGTGTTACACTAAGTCTTAACCTGATCAAAAGGATAGCATATGAAATGAGCAGAAGTATAAAGCCTGTTAATATGATGAGCCCATTATTGATGAAAGTCAGGACCTCCACCCTGTGTGTTTCAGTACAGGCCAATCTGATGACTTGATAAACATCACAGAAGAAGTTGTCCAAGATATTGGGTCCACAGAAGGGGAGCTGGTGGGTCAAAATAACTAGGATTATAGCATGAACAAATCCTCCAGCCCATGATGCCCCCACCAAGATGCAGCACATACCTCTGTTTACAAGGGACATGTACTGCAGGGGTCGACATATGGCCACATACCTGTCATAAGCCATAGCTATCAGTAGGAACATCTCAGCTGCTCCCAAGAAATGCAAGAAAAAGAGCTGGCACATGCATCCCCCATAAGAGATGGTTTTGTGTTGGCTGAGGAAGTCGGCCAGCATCTTTGGTGGTGTGACGGAACTGTAACAGATGTCAAGGAAGGCCAGACTGGCAAGGAAAAAGTACATTGGGGCACACAGTTGGCGATCCCTCCAAATAGTTAGAATAATAAGGATGTTTCCAGGCAAGATCAGAGAGTAGAAGAGTACAAAAATAAGGAATAGAATAAGCTGGACTTTTTTAACTTGGGAGAGCCCTAGAAGAAGGAATTCAGACACCTCAGAACTGTTCTTCTGCTCCATGTCTCCAGTGCATACACTGCCAAAATTGAACAGTGAAGAACAAGGCAATCCTTAACATAAGTCTGCATATGTTAAAAAAAAGAACAATCTTCAGACCTAAATAAAACCAGAACAGAAGAAGAGAAGAAGAAGAGTTTGGATTTATATCCCCCCTTTCTCTCCTGCAGGAGACTCAAAGGGGCTTAGAATCTCCTTGCCCTTCCCCCCTCACAACAAACACCCTGTGAGGTAGGTGGGGCTGAGAGAGCTCCGAGAAGCTGTGACTAGCCCAAGGTCACCCAGCTGGCATGTGTGGGAGTGTACAGGCTAATCTGAATTCCCCAGATAAGCCTCCACAGCTCAGGCAGCAGAGCTGGGAATCAAACCCGGTTCCTCCAGATTAGATACACGAGCTCTTAACCTCCTACACCACTGCTGCTCCCAGTTTAATATGAAACAGACAAAACCCATTAACTTCAACTGATTTGTGAATGTTGAGTGTTATCAAGTCACAGCTAACTTATGACAATAGAATTTTCAGAACAAGTGGTCCAGCAGAGGTTGTTGTTGCCTTCCTCTGTAGAGACTTTCCTGATGGTCTCCCATCCAAGTACCAACCCCACTTAGCTTTCAAGATCTTGTGAGATCAGGCTAGTAGCATATTATCTAACTTCCTTCAACTGATTTGAAAGGGCTTAAAAGGAAGAATTCTGCTTTAAACTTGCAGGGTATATTTCTAAATAGTTCCTAAGTTTTTTACAGAGAAAAAAAATGGACAGTTAGTCTTTAATGGTTGGTGCTGTTTCATAGCTTCTTACAGATCTGGAGCTGTTTCATTGCTTCTTACAGCTACTGTTAGCACCTAAATGCAGATTTAAAGAAAAGAGCTATATTATTTCAATCAGTCCAACCGCTTCTTATAATAAATAATATCAACATTTGACACTATTAATTAATAGAACTGGCTCAAGAGAAATATCAGTGCTATCGAAAATCAGAAGGTCAAAGAAGGAAACGCCCATTCAGACTTACAGTGCAATCCTAAGGTCCTTTTCCTTAAACCCCATTGAATAAACCTTAGTAGATCTGCTTAAGATTGTTCTCCAAACCAAACTTACACATATATATATAGCTCAGCCTGAAATATTTTTTACAGGCCGTTTCCGCACGGACGGTCCTAGAAAGAGCCGGGCAGCCAGCACCGCGAAGCGCCGGCGCCCGGCCAACCTGGCATGTCCCCGGGCCTCCGGCGATGGGCAGGGGGGCGTGTCCCCAGGCCTCAGCGATGCGCCGGAGGTCCGGGGACAAGGTAAGTACCAGGAGCAAGGAGGGGGGGAGGCATCTCGAAGCCACTGCCGTTCGCGGCGCGAGGGCGGTGAGGCTGCGATGCAGCTGCGCCCCCTGTGCGAATGGCGGCCTGGAGACGGCGTTTTTGCCGTCTCCAGGCCGCCATTAAATGCCCGTGCGGAAACGGCCACAGTTTATTAAATCCATGATACGCTTTTCATGCAAGACACTTGGCTAACATCAGATATGATTTTAAATGGATTCGTCTCCTATAAATGGTATTCTCTCAAGTATTAAAGGTTGTTCTAGTGAGAAGTCTTGTCTGTTTTGTATCTCCTTCAGTGAAGTGTACTATAGTGCTGTTACCAGCCTTGTGGTGTTTGACAACAGCTTGCCTTTGGATTTTTAATAGATGTACAGTTTCAATTGTTCGTATTTATAGCCCCCTTCATTTTTTGCTGTTTTGTGGTGGTGGTTAGATTTTGAAACCTATGTTTATGAACCTGAGGTTAAATATCCCAGATCATAAATCAGGGTGTAAGCACGTGATTTTAAGGCTCATGTTTCAGAAGCTAAACAGGGTCAGCCTTGGTTGGTATTTAGATAGAAGGCCACCAAAGATTTCCAGGATCTCTATGGAAAGGCAGGCAAGTGCAGGCCATTCCTGACACCTGTTGCTTTGAAAGCCTAATGGGATTGCTGTAGATGAAGAAGAGTTTGGATTTATATCCCACCTTTCTCTCCATAAGGAGACTCAAAGTGGCTTACAAACTCCTTTTCCTTCCTCTCCCCACAACAGACACCTTGTGAGGTAGGTGGGGCTGAGAGAGTTCTGAAGAACTGTGACTAGCCCAAGGTCACCCAGCTGGAATGCAGGAGTGTGGAAACACATCTGGTTCACCAGATCAGCCTCTGCCACTCAGGTGGGGGAGTGGGGAATCAAACCCGGTTCTCCAGATTAGAACTCACTTGCTCTTAACCACTGTACTATACTGGTTCTCAGCTGTGGTGGGACAGAAAAAAAACTGATTTTGGCAACATTGGGGTGATTTTATGGATGATTTTTTTGATGGCAATAAAAATACAATAAACCTGGAATTGACTTTCAGCATGAATTGGTGAGTTTTATCTATCAATATTAAATGGCATGTATGCGAGTGTGGGTGCAGCCACACTAAGCATTTTAAGGAAAAAAGAATGGGAAACTTATTACATGGCACTGTTAGCCACAGACCCAGAATGACACGTGTGGCTCTTTTCGTACACATTGTCCAGATTTGGGCTTTGGTATCTTAAAACTTTGTAAACATGAATATGGATTGAAAAAAACATTCCTCCATACCTAGTTATATTGATTCTTTTTAACTGCAGAGCAGATATAGGATAAAAAGAAATGACAGAAATAAAGGCAATTCCGAAGGCAATACTTACACAATTCCAAATGCCAGTTGGTAGTAATAACCTTGGTAAATCCAGTTAGTCCAGTAGCACCTTAAAGACCAACAAGAGTTTCCTCAGCAAATCCATCAGATCCTAATGGCCCTTGGGGTAACACTAAGCTAGCTAAGATGCAGTCACCATGTAGCCTGTGATTGTTGCTTTCCATCTTTGCTTCGCATCATTTTGGACAGTGAGCAACAACAGAGTCAGTTTCAGAAATAAGTTACACAGATCTCCTTTCTCTGAAAGCTTTCTGTTTCTCTTGCTGTAATAGAGGGAGAACTAGTGCCTCTATGTCCGTATGTTAAGTAACTGATCATCACATAATATACTCTATGGATCTGCCCAGGGCTTTATCTGTTTTAAGGTTTTGGCTCACAACCAGGGCAGGTATTAACAATCTTTCCAGATATTTAGTCTGGAATATTACTGCTGCCAGTAGGTGTATTCTGATCAGGTATTCCAGAAGACTAGAATCACAGTGTTAACTAGGTTCTTGCACGTATACTCTTCTCTTAGGAAATGCCTGGCTGCCAGCCAGTTTTATTACACTTGGATTAATGCCTTAGCATATCAAGCACACACTATAGGTGAAATTAACTCCCTAAAGTTACAAACTGTTTTTATTCACAGTACTTAGTGCAGGCATGGCTACAGGCTCACAGATACAGATTCCATCATGGCCCCCTATACAGAGGTGGGATCCAGCAGGTTCCACTTGCAAACTGTTGTGAAAGTGGTTTGAAAACGCATTATTTTGCGAGTGCGGAAGGGGCCCAAGCTACCAGCATAGGATGGGCCGGCACATCAGAAATGGAGCCGCACCACCTCCAACGAGTTTTCCCAGCAGCGAGGGAAGGGGAGAAGCTAAAAAACCCTCCCTGTCACTAGAATTCCCCCAATGGAGCCCAATGCACTTATGTCACCCAAAAGGATGGGGTAAGTTCAGGGTCGAGGCCACAGCACAACTGATGCCAAACCTGGGATGAAAACCTACCATGCCCTCAACGCACTGACAAGGCTGGGAACAGCATGGGAGTGCTGACGCAAAGACAGGTGCCATGGCTGCACGTTGCAGGGTGCTGCAGTGGGTGGGCACCAATGGATTTCCCTTCCCCTGGGTTAAATGCTGCAGGGAGGGCATTTCCACTGGTGCAGGCCCACACTGCCACCAGAGGATGATTCTGTTCCCTGCTCCCAGACTGTCCATGTCCCACGGTGGCTTTTGTCCACACAAATCCCATGGTCGCCATCATAGCCTTTTCAGGGGGTGAGAAGGATACTCTAATTTTTGGCCCGGGAAAAAGGAGGTTGAATCCATATTTTAAAAAAATGTTTATTGTATCATTTGAATCTTACAGTTTATAGTAATTTCCTTCTTCATACATTTTCAAAACAGTACTTTTCCCCCCTTTTCTCCCTCCCCCCATTACTTCTTCTTCATAGTTTTGTCACACAAACAGCAGTAAGTTCGTTCTCTGTAGCCTCTTCTCCCACATTTCTTCATTGACTCGAGCTTCTTTCATCCAGTCCACGTATATTGTCCGTATCTTCAAAATTTCATTCTGTTTATCTCGCCACGTCTTATTTTTGGCTAGTATATCGAAAATGTCAAGTGTCACTTTGTTCCCAGATATATTCGAACCATTTCTGAAATGTCCATTTTTTTCTTTTCTTTCCAACCCAAGGCTATTGTTGCATGGGCTGCTTTAATCATAATTTTATACATATATAATTTTATACATATTGTTTATCCACCCTTCTGTCTTCCATTACACCCATGAACATTAAGTCATTATTTAAATCAATATTTATCTTCACCAGTTTCTCGATATATATTAATACAGTTGTCCAAAAATTTTTTCACTTCTGCACATTCTAGCCACATATGGCTATAATATGCCTCTTGGTCTCCACAGTGCCAGCATTTAGAACTAAGTCCTTTTATCATATATGCTAGTTGTTTTGGTGTTCTATACCATTTGAATATCACTTTTCTTTCTAACTCCATATATTTTTCAATCTTTATATTTTTCCAACTGTCTATTATTTTTTCAGTATTACCAATGGCTAGAAATCCTTCCTTCTCTCATTTTTGTTTCAATGTTCTTATCATGAATTCCATATCATCATATGTTTGTATATATGCCCTAAAATTTTCCCTTTGTGTTTTCCATATAGTTCCAGACATTTCGACATTATATATTCTCCTTTTATCCATGAAACCTTTATCCTTTCCCAAATGCCTCTCAAAACCAACCAGTTCTCATTTCCTCCTATCTCTATAAAATTTTGTAATGTCATAATTTCTCCTCCTTCCCTAATCAAATTTGCCACAGTTTGAATTCCTTTTCTTTTCAATATTTTTATCACTTTTTTCCCTTCTTTGCCAGCCACACTTCCCAAAGGTGCCACATCCAGGGTGCCAGGCATCCATTTACCTCTCCATTTTCCCCATATATCTAGCAAGACCTTTCTTGGTCCTATTGCTTTTTGATTTCCTTTCTTCAACTCTTTATTGAAGATACCATGTACGCCAACTCCTTCATTTATATCATTTTCAAACTTAACCCATTTTTCAACATTATCCTCATTTATACTCATCAGACTCTTAATCTGGAATGCTTCATAATATTCTTGCATTTTTGGAATCCCCCAACCTAAATAATTTTTTCTCATGTATATAATCTTATTCATGATTCTTGGTTTTTTTATTATTAAACACCCAGGCTTTCAGCTTTCTATCCCATTCCTCAAATTGTTTCTTCTTCATTTCCAACAGAAGTGTTCGAAATAAATAAAACATTCTCAGCATTATACAATTTTTAATGCTTTGATTTTTCCTGTGAAGGGAGGTTGAATCCAATCCAATTCTTCAGGAGAAATGTATCTTTTGGAGTCTTACTAACTTCAGATTAACCTAGCTGAGTCTTTCGTTTGCTCAGAATCCTCTTCCAGGCCATCTTTACCTCTTTGTTCCTTAGGCTGTATATAAGGGGGTTAACCAGGGGTGTCAGGACTGTGTAGAAGACAGAGAAAACTTTGTTGAGCTCTTTCAGCATTTCTGTTTTGGGTAGCACATACACAATAATGATGGTTCCATAGAAAATCGAAACAACCACAAGGTGAGAAGAGCAAGTAGAGAAGGCCTTTTTCCGCCCAATCGTTGAGGGAATTCTCAGGATGGCCATAATGATATAAACGTATGATGTTATGGTGAATATGAATGATGGGAAAGTGCAGACAGATGCCAGAATGGTTAATGCAAGCTGTGCCTTGTGGGTATCGGAACAGGAAAGTTGCATGATTGGTGTGTAATCACAAAAGAAATGCTCTATTTCATTGTGACCGCAGAACGTTAACTGAAACACAAAGACGATCAGTACAGTGTTTTCCACAAAGCCACAAATCCAAGAGGCAGCCACCAGTAAGAGGCAAAGCTTGTGGCTCATAATGGTTGCGTAACGCAAGGGTTTGCATATTGCAACATAGCGATCATAAGACATTGCGGAAAAGAGATAGCATTCAGTTGCTGCCAAAGACCCAAAGGCCCAAAACTGCATAATGCATGCGTGGACAGGGACAGTCCTGTCCCCAGTCAAGAAACTGGCAAGCATTCTAGGCCAAATGGTTGAAGTGTAGCAGACCTCCAAGACAGAGAGATTCGCCAGAAAGAAGTACATGGGAGTGTGAAGGTGCTGATCAGACACAACAAGGACAATTATGAGGATGTTCCCAGTCATGGTCATGACGTAAATGGTGAGGAACAGGAGGAAGAGAAGAATCTGCAGAAATGCCTGAAGTTCCCCAAATCCTAGAAGGAGGAATTCTCTTGTGATGGTTTGATTTTCCCACTGTAACTCCATCGTGTATTTTGCTTTCTGGGGTGAAAGAAAATAAAACTCAGTCTTCATTTTCAGTTGATGGAAAACAAATGTTATTGGAGGAAGATTTGGCCGGAGGAAGATTTACAATTCAACCTATACTGTAAAGTCACACTTAGCAGATCAGTGATGTATATACATACCCCACCCACCCCAAATGGTAGTAATTTGAAAGAGTTTAAATTCAGGTGGCATTCATCTCTCCCCTGTCATCTCCAAAGCTTTCTTGAATTTCAAATATGATAAATGGGCAAAGTTGAATGCCAGGATCAGCTCAGTTGAGCCAAGCATTCTGCTCTGTGGCTCAAAAATTTTAGGTAGTCAGCTTTAAAAGACCTGAAATATTTTGACACACACACACACACCCAAGTCAAGAAAATCCTCCATACCAGTATGGGGTTCATTTAAAAAAAATCCGGTTCTTTTAGACCCAAACCCCTCCAACATACAAAAAATGGTACTCATCCCTAAGAACATAAGAACATAAGAACAAGCCAGCTGGATCAGACCAGAGTCCATCTAGTCCAGCTCTCTGCTACTCCCAGTGGCCCACCAGGTGCCTTTGGGAGCTCACCTGCAGGATGTGAAAGCAATGGCCTTCTGCGGCTGTTGCTCCCGAGCACCTGGACTGTTAAGGCATTTGCAATCTCAGATCAAAGAGGATCAAGATTGGTAGCCATAAATCGACTTCTCCTCCATAAATCTGTCCAAGCCCTTTTTAAAGTTATCCAGGTTAATGGCCATCACCACCTCCTGTGGCAGCATATTCCAAACACCAATCACACGTTGTGTGAAGAAGTGTTTCCTTTTATTAGTCCTAATTCTTCCCCCCAGCATTTTCAATGAATGCCCCCTGGTTCTAGTATTGTGAGAAAGAGAGAAACATTTCTCTCTGTCAACATTTTCTACCCCATGCATAATTTTATAGACTTCAATCATATCCCCCCTCAGACGTCTCCTCTCCAAACTAAAGAGTCCCAAACGCTGCAGCCTCTCCTCATAAGGAAGGCACTCTAGTCCCTCAATCATCCTCATTGCCCTTCTCTGCACTTTTTCTATCTCTTTGATATCCTTTTTGAGATGTGGCGACCAGAACTGAACACAGTACTCCAAGTGCGGTCGCACCATGGCTTTATATAAGGGCATGACAATCTTTGCAGTTTTATTCTCAATTCCTTTCCTAATTATCCCCAGCATAGAGTTTGCCTTTTTCACAGCTGCCATGCATTGAGTTGACATTCCCATGGAACTATCAACTAAGACGCCCAAATCCCTTTCCTGGTCTGTGTCTGATAGCACTGACCCCTGTAGCGTGTATGTGAAGTTTGGATTTTTTGCCCCTCTGTGCATCACTTTACATTTTGCCACATTGAACTGCATTTGCCATTTCCGAGCCCACTCACCTAATTTATCAAGGTCCGCTTGGAGCTCTTCGCAATCCTTTGCGGTTCTCACCACCCTACATAATTTGGTATCATCTGCAAACTCGGCCACCACGCTACCCACCACGCTAGCCTTTACCAACAATTTTGCTTGTCAAAGTAAATCACTCTGACCTTGATAGGTTAGTGCTGTGAATCAGTATAAAACAGTTTCATGACTTCAAAAGGCAGAGCAATTTCTTACCTCTTAAATGTATACCAAGAGTGCCTTGAATTAGGTCTGTATCATAAAACTCACCCAGTGAAGCTGCAGCACTTGCTCAGATAAGGTCTGAGAAGTGGGGCGGGATGGCGGACGGACATTCGTGGACGCAGGGCTGGGTGGTGCGTTAACGAACTTTCGTTGGCGGCGCATCGGCGTTTGGCTGGTGAATATACCGAAGTGCAGCCGGTGAAGAAGTGGCATGGAACTTCGAACCGCGACCGCGCATAACCATGATAAAGGGCTGGTGTAATATTGCTCGTTCGCATATGCGTAGGGACGTTGGGGCGGATAAATCGACAAGACAAACATGTTAATGTATGTGTGACTGGACGCGTGGCGACGGTTGATACATGGCGACGTTGATGCAATGGCGTTTGTTGTTTAATTAGTGAAGCACTTCCCCATTAAAACCCAACTGTTGGAGCCCCATGATAAAAAACATCTAACATCTGCTTGGATTTGCTCGGTGGAAACTGGAATGTGATACCATTTAGATCCGCCACCAGCACCGCCGAAACGCCTCTGTGAGAGGAAAATAAGAAGGCCAGGCCAACTGGCGTTGTTTGATCCCATTCAGGAAAGAACACTCATCAATACTGAGAAGGGTTATGATGATAACAGTAGGGAAATTATGTTCACCTGAAATAAAACAGTAGGGAAAGCCTGGAAGTTGTCCCTCTAATAAGAAGGCATCGATTCAGGAAGTCAATTACATTTTACCTTGTCTTCTTGTCTCTCACTCGCTACTACAAGACTTCATTGCCCCCTGTTATTTAATGGCTTCCATTCTCTTTGATTTTTATGTCTGTGTTTCAACTGAGTTGCTTAAAAAAGAAATCAACAGTCATGTTCTAATGAACCTCAAGGGACAGTTTTCACACTTTTGGTACCCAGAAGATTTTGCTAACCCTTTGAGAAATGAGCGACTCAACGCAACTGATTACAGAAAAGGAGAGGCAAATTATTATGGCATCCAGGGCTGTTTTTTTTGTCTTGTTTTGTTTTGTTGTGAGGGAGGAAATAATAATCTAGAAAAACCCAATCTAGAGAATGCTTGGCTCTAAAAAGCATGGTAACTTCCAGTAGGGCATATCCCCTCTGTTTAAGGTATTGTGGAAAACCTAACAATATATTTTGGATGGAACTAGATAATGGGTTGGATCCAACCAAGTCTACTGAAGGTGTTTCCCTGGATTAATTCACACAAGCTATGCTGGGAACTGCATGGCTAAACTGCATCTGGGATGGGGGCTAAAATGGGATTTGGGTGAACCTGAATGAAAAAAACCTGGCTGGATCAACCCAGATAGTTGTACTTGCAGTTTGTTTTGCAGCTATAAGGGGTATGTTACTTAGATAATGCATACTCATTTCAGTATTGCTTTACATTACAAGAGATCTTTTAACCTTTGCATAAAAGAAACAAAACCCCATGAGAAAGGAACCAGATACAAATATTATTTAATGACTTAAATAATACAAATTACTAAAAATTTACTTACAAATACTTAAATACAAATTACTTAAATACAACTTATTTAAATACTACACATTATTTTGTTTTTTACCATCAATACACAGCTGATTTATAGCACTCCCATAGGCCCCTTCTGCACACACAAAATAATGTGTTTTCAAACCACTTTCACAACTGTTTGCAAGTGGATTTTGCCATTCCACACAGCTTCAAAGAGCATTGAAAGCAGTTTAAAAGTGCATTATTCTGCATGTGCGGAATGAGCCATAGGGTATTTAAAGCAAAAGACATTCAGAAGTGGTTTGCCATTGTCTGCCTCTATGTCATGACTTTGGTATTTCATGGTGGTTAACCTTCCAAATACTGACCAGGGTCAATGTTGCTTAGCTTCCAAGATCAAGCTAGCAAGGTCAGGGCATCTTAACTATGCAGAAATGAAGAGGATCCTCTGAAGATGCCAGCCACAGATGCAGGCAAAACGTCAGGAGAGAATGCTGCTAGAACACGGCCATACAGCCCGGAAACCACACAGCTCCTCAGAAGATTTTTTTTTAAAGGTATCATGGTCTATTCTTTCATTTCAAGTTCTTACTAAAACAACAACAGCAACAAAATTGTCCCCCGGAACAACAACATTTTTAAAAGTTACATTCTCCATGGTTCCTCTCAACCCAAGAAGACAACCTCCCCCCAAAAAATCCCCACAGAAAGCTCACTAAATTCTAACATATTCAACCTCAATGCTTTCTCTCTACAATAATAAATTACAAAGGTGATCCCATCAGTTTCTAAAAACAATATGATAATAGCATAAGTTGACAAATCTTATCTAATGGGAGCAAACTGGTTGATTTTACATCAGCATTCTTCAGCCTCATGCAGAGTATAACCTGGGGAAAAAAAAAGAAAGAGAGAACCCATAGACCACTTTCTCTAACCTCTAACTCTGGAGTTCTGCTGCTACATTTATGTCGTTTTCACAGTACCCTCCTTATATTATAAACTGACATAATCCTGGCCAAATCTGCTAAACAATAAGAAGCTCTGGGGGGTTATTCCTCTTAGTGCCTAGGGTCACCCACTAAAGACATTTAGAAAATGGCAAGAATTCTTTTGCCTGTATATGAATTTGCAGGCATCCTTCCTGTCTTCACCCGTTTAAAATAAAATCAAGCCTTTATCTGAACACAAGGCACTCTCTATGGATGGGGCTCTTAAACAATTAAAACCAAAGCTAAATATGCACACAAAAACATTAAGATAAGAAGATACTGAGCCAGAAGTAATGATCTCTGGGGAAATATCAAAAAGGTATTTAAAAAGTCTTCACTTGTTGGTGGAAGATGGTAATCGATGGGAATAGATGAGTCTACCTGGGGAAAACGTTCCAGAGCTTGGTGCCACAACCATGAATGCCCTCTCCCAGATGGTCAGGTTTAAGGCATCATTGCTACAGTATAGAGTGGACATTTGGTGAGCACCTTGCAGAATCATTGTTCACAAACCAACTATCACTGACTTGAGTGGTCAGGTAGATGGGGCAAGGGATGGCCACCGTATTGAGCAGCAGAAGAAGAAGCAAATGGGAGGTACAGGTCTCCAAATCCAGTGGGAAACCTCCCACTGCCTGATAAAACTACTTGCTGATGTCTAGCTGATAGAGTCTGGGAGAATGCCAGTGGCACCATGACATTGATTTCAAGTCATGTCAAAAGTGACACCACCACATGGCTGGCTGTGGTAAGTCTTCTACAAGTTGCCACCTTAAGACTGGCAACCCTATAACCAGTGAAGAGAAATAACACTTTATCCTCTCAGCATTGTATTATGTGTAGACTAGAATAAACCAAGCAGGAATGCTAGTCAAGTTTGGAGCTGGGGTGGGCTTGCCCAAATATCTATAGCAATGGTAGACTACTCATTCCATAGTGACCTTTCCTTGAAAGCCCAAAGTATTAACTGATATAGATTAGCCATTAATAAAACCTTGTTTAACTGAGATGCTTGGGTTTCATGTCTTCATTCTGGATTCTGGCACCATAGCATATCTAACCCATGCCAGTGCTAACCCTGCAATACTCTACAGAGTTACACCAGGCTTGAGTAACTCTATAGGATTCACCTTGGTATCCTCTAGTGCAAGGGCTGACTTACCTTTACCTTGGTAAGTACTGTTTGCATTCTCTAGTTGCCGTATTCCAAAAACAATATGGATCTTGAGAATCTATGCAGGACCTTATCATAGGAGACATACAATTGTCATTCTGGAATTTGCTGCATGTACCATCAATCCTTAATGGTAAGTTTGAGAAAGAAATGAATGAGGAATACCTACTTTTTGCGGTTGCCATAAAGTGCGCAGCTTCCCAGTGGAAGTCTTATGACACAGGTTGGGAACGCTACATAAAGAAAACCTGATGGCTTGTGCAGCTCCATGCTCACAATAGTTTGATAATCCTCACCCTCATACTGACACCTGATTGGGAGGGGAGAGAGAGTTCTATAAATGATGGAGAATTTGATTGTCACCAGAATACTTCAAAAATAGCACATAATGAAAGCCACAGATATTTTCAGATGGAAAAAAAAATCAAGAGATGTACAAATACATACTCCCCCTTTTTTGCACTTCCATTGTCACTTTGGTTTAAGTATCTTTTTTTCCCTAAGAGCCTTTTCATTTGACCTAATTTTTTGGTTAGTTTTCCCATTTTCACACATTTCTTTTAAAGCACTTCCTTCCATTTTACCCTCACATCTGCCCTACCGCATCACCCCATTTTATAAATGACTTCTATGGAATATTTTAAAATATGCATGTATGCTGCCCTGAGCCTGGACTGAGTTGGGAATGGTGGGATATAAATTTAATAAATAAAATAAATAGATGTTATGCCACTTGTATGCCATTTTATACCACCTGCTATGATTTAATGTCATTTTAACTAATTGTGCCCTTTATTATATGTTGCTTGTGAGGCATTCATATGCAAAAAAAGTGGTGTAAATGTTAATACCAATTTTGAAATGCCTTGTTTTGGTGGGGAGACAACCAGTTTTCTTCTGCACACCAAGGCTTGAATCCAATAGACAACCCTTGCTCTGGGGCACAGTTCCTCATCTTGCAACAAAGGCTTTTGCAACACTTGCAACAAAGGCCCTTTCCCCACTCACCTCTGTCCGAGGGTTGCTGCGCACAATTCCTGGCGTGCGCCCCGGCTTCCCCACGACCCTGCGCTCTGCGCAGGATCATCAAAAGGCGCCATTTCAAAAGGCGCCAGGAATTACCCACACTGAGGGGGCGCGAGAGAGGCAGCGTCAGGGTGGCTGCGTTCTCGCCGCCCTGAAGTGGGGAGTGCAGCTGTACCCTGCGCTACTTGAGGAGAGTAGCGCGGGGCTTAAGGTAAGAGAGGAAAGGGTAAAGGCTCATTAGAGGTACAGAAATGTATTAAAATGTGGTTATTGCCAACCAGCTTTCCTGTTGGTTAAAAGGGAGAACCACACTTGTCGATCTCAAAAGACTGTTCTGGGTTTTAAGTGAAACCTGCACCAGACATAATGTCAGATGAGGACTGTAGTGAGGAGGAAGGGGATAAGGTAAATTTGAGTTGAAAAGCGAGGATAGAAGGATGCAATCCATTGGTTAGGAAGTTTGAAGGTGTTCGTATGTCGTTCATATCAGATTTTAAACCCACATTAAACCCACATTTAAAAATGACAACACATAAAATACATTAAATTAAAAATAACCAAGTTCCCTGATTTTTCAGATTATACCTTGAGAATTCAGATCTAACCGTTTCTTTGCTCATGAAAATGCAGAGAAAGAATAGATGATACATCACGTGTCATGATTGTAAACATTCATCTCCTCAACCAAAATGCTGCTACTCAGAAGAGGACCATTTTTCTGACCTGTCCCAGACCTTTAAAACTCTGCCACGCTCTGTTCCTAGGAGAGTCACAATCTGGTCCCTTTTTGCAGTAGCAGAATTATCTACAACAATTTTTTTTTGAGTTGATACCTGCAATGATAATATTACCAATTTAATCGATACATTAGGCCATCATTATATTAAGGTCATGAGCGATGCTGTCAATAGGCAATATGGTGCCAACTAGTGCACTTTTTCATGCCAACTTCTTTAGCATGCTTTTCTCAAGTGTTCTTCTACTTTACTGGAACAGAAGGTTAAGAAGAATCCAAGTGAAACATCACTTTTTGTCAACAGGGAGAACCCAGTCAAAAACAGCTACATCTATTGTAGGAAGATATTTGGCTTGGAACCTCTTCTGGCCGCGTTGCCACAGAAGCTATTTTATTATTGTCTAACTGCCGTAAGGCAGCCATTTTGTGATTGCACCCACTAACTGTTTCCAAAATTTTCAAAATTCCAACATGGGTACAGTGACGTTAGCGATTCCAAAATTGGTGAGCCTTGCATTAATTTCTCAATCAATTGCTTGATTACTCAAAAGCATTAAAGAAACAAGCTTCCCCACAGAATTACAAAGGATGGAGACTCCAAAATGATATGGATAGAGAAGGGGCACAGATTCTGGCTGAGACACTGAATGAATGCAGCAGCTTTCACTAGGGCTACCAGATTTCCTGGTTTGGGGGGAATCTACCCACTGGCAGTCTTCTTCCCCTACCTTTGTATTGTGAGTTGGTGGAAGGGATGGGAGAATCACTGTTACCTCAGATTCAGTGAACTATAATATAGCATAACAGCTCAGGAGGCTGCTTTTATGAAAGAGTAGATCATAGTCTATTGCATTGTTTATTGTATACATTTCTTTCACTGTATTGAGTTCTGCATTAAGAACATAAGAACTAGCCTGCTGGATCAGACCAGAGTCCATCTAGTCCAGCACTCTGCTACTCACAGATGGCCCACCAGATTGCCTTTAAGGGCTCACGTGCAGGAGGTGAAAGCAATGGCCTTCTGCTGCTGCTTGCTCCTGAGCACCTGGATGCCTAGGCATTTGCAATCTGAGATCAAGGAGGATCCGGGTGGTAGCCATAGATCGACTTCTCCTCCATAAAATCTGTCCAAGCCCTTTTTAAAGCTATCCAGGTTAGTGGCCCATCACCACCTCCTGTGGCAGCATATTCCAAACACCAATCACACGTTGTGCGGTGTAAAGGCGTCTTATGTGTAAAGGGATTCTTATGCCTTACACATTTTTTAGTTGGTGTAAGGTAAGGTAAGATCCGCGTGTAATTCCATTTGAGTCTCAGTCAGAAAGGCGGGCTAAAAATGAAGGAAAATCATATAAACATGCCTTTTTTCGAGCTGGATTCGAGACCAGTTTAGTGCTTGAAACCTAAAGTTACCTTGGAGTCTTTCAGCATCCTAAATGACAAACCAAAGTAATCCAATGCTGAGATGATTACCTGACCATTGTCATCAGAAACCATGTGGCTTGGTGAAGAGTTAGTGACAGCAGATCCATCACATGAGAGGATGCATTTTCATAAACACTAGAACTTTACTTGGAAATTGAGTGGAGGGCATTATGCTTTTCAAAGGGTGGGGAGCCAGCACAGGTACCAGGCCTAAAGAATGGGTAGCAAAAAAATTGCAATTATTGGCTACTTCAGGGGCAATAGTCTGCATAAGCTATTTTTACAGTCTTCTTCTATAAGGCAGAAGTAGGCACCTCATGTCTTGCAAAGGATTGATATGAGCAATAAATAAGCATTCCTGGTTGAGGCTGACAAGGGGTAAGATCCACCTGTTATTGAATAGTGACAGAAACAGTCAGAAGATGAATAATAGCAGCAACCGCGTTATGTACAATAACATGTGGATCTAGTCTTTGGTTTAATCTGTGCCTAATCGTACCATATTAGTTTGTGTTTAGCATCCCATAGTTGGCTCTGTTTATTATAGGAATTCTTAATGGATGACCATTAATTTACATAAAATGCCCTATGCAGATTTTTTTTTAATTTTAGGAAATGCAGATTTGCCATTCCTTGTATGAGTGCAATAAACAAACATGTAGGTTGGATCCAGCAAGATTTTGCATTCATTCTTGCACAATTCCAGCCCGATATCATCGATCCGTCTCCTACATGGATTTTTTGTCCATGCATCTGAAGTAAGTCCAAGGTTTTCTTGTTCCAGTGATTGAAAGAGATCACCCCATCATTGTTTTCCCACCAGCAAGCCTAGTTGATCCATCCCAAAGGAGAAATTAGTACTGTGTTGAGATTCTATTCGTTAAGTACAGTCCAGATCCAAAGCAAGACTCCCCATTTTCTGGAATTACCGGCTTTTTATATCATTTGCAATGGATTTTCCCCCATGGAAAGAATGAACTAAGCCTAGCAGGTCAATCCAGAAGAATCAACATTCTCACTGAATTACTGTCCCTGGAACTATATCATAACAAATATAGAAAGCCCTAGTTTTTTTACAGCATATGTGTACACAGTATATTAATAAGACACAGTGCTGCCCATTCTTTAATACATGAACTATATGTTTGATCCAACCAGTTGTTTGCTCGTGAAAAAAAGGAGGAGGGTTCTGCTGACCAGTTAGAAAGGCTACTCTGGGGATCATGGGACCTGCATTGATAAATACCATGGAGATGGGGCTATTGTAAGAACACAAATAGAACTGGCTAGATCCAACTCACTTGATGCTGGAAAAAAAATATGGTGTTCAGAATTCCAAAAAGAATAGTACTCCCTTGAAAATATGTCCAGATAATTAAGAGATCCAACTTTTGGGGAGAAATTCAGATAGCAAGAATTTTGTGAGGAACCCTATGTTTAACTATGCATGAGTTCTCTCATGGCTTAATGTATCCTATAGAACAGTGTTTCCCACCCTTCTTGAGGTCAGGGTACCCTTGACTTCACACTTCATATCTCACGGTACCCCTGCCATCCCCCCCCCTTCCCCTCCCAGGGTGAAGGGAAGCACTAATTATTGATGGCTGGCTGATGACCTTGCAGCAGGCCCCTGCCCCCTGGAGCCAGCTCCATGACCTTGTTGGCGCCGGTGAGAGACACCACAAAAATGAGGGGGCCGGTAGTGTTGCTCTTGAGAGTACCCCTGGGACATGCTCCACGGCACCCCAGGGTACCGCGGAACCCTAGTTGAGAATATGGCACTATATAGAAGGACCTGCATTATTCTGCCATATAATCTAGCCTACCTGCTTTCCACTGTGGCTATGGGCAAATTCTTCAGAAGAATTATAAGCGCATGTAGTTTTGTATCTTACAGAGCAGAAACCAAAGTCCACACCCTTTGAAGCTATTGATTATAATGGACTTAGAGAGCAATGTAACTCTGCTGAGGAGTGCCGAATATATTTTTTTTAGTATTTGCGTTGCATGCTAAATTTCCATTTCTGTGAAAACCACCATCATTATTTAGATAATACCTGGGTATGAGGGACTTCTTCTTAAGTGAAGCCCGGTGTCCATACTGTGTCATACTCCCCTCTAGGTTTTGAAATTCCCAACAAACACCGCATAAAAATCCTGCATATAAAAAGAGCATACAGCCGAGCCAGGGATGCTGCAATGTGAAATTCCCAGAAATAGTTACAAGTGAGGTATAAAGATATATATACACACACATCAGTTCCAGTCCTTTTCTTAGCCCAAAACACCAGTCTAAACACTCTACACTCTAAATTTTTGCATAGGATTATGGGTTTCCCCAACTGCGTGTCTTACGCAGCCTTACGCATTGAACTAGGCCTATGTTCCTTAACTACCTTGGCTTGGATTAGAGCAACTATATACTGGTTAAAAATCCACCATCATTCCAAGCCAGGCAGTTTCACATGCTTACTGCTCTCTGAACTTAACACTTCAAACTGGCATGATAAAATAGTTGATAAGATTACAGAAATTGGCATATCTCAATGAGGAATCATTGAGTCTGTCATCTGCACCTCTATAACTGTGTGGTTTGGTTCTGCAACCCAACAAGATCGACACAGACTTCAGAGAATAATCAGAACTGCAGAAAAAACAATTGCTGCTAACCTGCCTTCCATTGAGGACCTGTATACTGCACGGGTCAAAAAAAGGGCTGTGAAAATATTTACTGACCCCTCGCATCCTGGACATAAACTGTTTCAACTCTTACCCTCTAAACGTCGCTACAGAGCACTGCACACCAAGACAACTAGACATAAGAACAGTTTTTTCCCGAATGCCATCACTCTGTTAAACAAATAATTCCCTCGATAATGTTAAACTATTTATTATATACTTATTATATAATTACTGCACTACTTTTTTCATCATTCCTATTACCCATCTCCTCCCACTTATGACTGTATGACTATAGCCTGTGCTGACATTTTATTACATTTTATTTTATTTTATTTTATTTTATTTTATTTTATGATTTTACATTTTATGTTTTCATTACTACTGATTGTTTCCTGATTGCTTACTAGACCTATATGACAATCATTAAGTGCTGTACCTTATGATTAAGTGCTGTACCTTATGATTCTTGACAAATGTATTTTTCTTTTATGTACACTGAGAGCATATGCACCGGAGACAAATTCCTTGTGTGTCCAATCACACTTGGCCAATAAAGATTCTATTCTATTCTATTCTATTCTATTCTATTCTATTCTATTCTATTCTAT